>NC_081345.1:19368335-19377362 GCF_029784015.1 Lycium ferocissimum
CACCCTAGAGGTTTGGCCAACATACACATGGCTGCCCCAGCGACCAACACACTACAACAGCGGTGCCGCTGGGACGGCACTGATGCCGCCATTTCGGACAACAGGTTCCTCTAAATTTTCTAAGTCTCAATCAAAATCCCGAACCATTCTCGAGGCCATCTGCTCACAAACCATATACACAGACCCACACAAAAATATGCTACAAACGCGCTCGTGGCCTCAAAATTCTCACGAGCCAACCTCTGATGCCTTAATTCCAATTTCCCAACCAAGTCCCAAAATGCATTCGAGTGAATTGGGAATCGAACCAATTACACACATAAGTCATAAACAACTCTCCGGACCTCTCGGAATTGATGAATTTTCAAAAAAGGTCCATTTACCCAAAAGTCATCTTTGGGTCAACCATTTTTTACTTTAAGCCTACATTTCAAAAAAGTTGCCTGAATCCGGTCTAGACACCTCGAAAAAAGTACAGTCCTCTCTGGTCAAAAATGAGCTAATCAACGTTTGAAAAAGAGCAAAAATACCGAAAATACTATAACGACTAAACGGATCGTTACATTTGTTAACCCCAAAATTGGGATTTTTGGATTTTGGTTGGTGGGTTTATGGGATGTTGATAGGCTGAATTTTACAACTAGTTTAGCGTTAGAATCATCTAACACTGAATGTTGCATAGTGAATGAACAAATATGGGCTGAAAAACTTAAACATAGTAATGAATTTTGTTTGAATTTGGGTGTTGGCTTTCATCAAAATTTGGGAATTGTTGTAGCTAGAATTTACGTACTAGGAGTTGCAAACACCTTGCATGCCTAATATATGCCCGATCTGTTCATAAAAATAAGTGTTTTGAGGCTTTGGAAAGTTGGGAAAATCGGGTCTACTGGGGAAGATGACACGCTTCAGCAATCTAGTGACCGCTGGGGCAGTCCCACTTCAGTGCTCAGGTGCTTATTGGAGCGGTTTGGAGTCAAATGGAAAGGAGGCGCTGAAGCAGTGGCCATCGACGCCACAGCTTCCCCGCTACAGCTGTCTGAGTGATCGTTATAGCGGTGCCTACACAAAACTTCCACTCAAATTTTATTTTTACACTGATTTCGCTGAGTTTTAGAACGTAGAATATATGCTTAGATTTCCTAAACCTGGTACATGAATTCTGATAATGTAAATCATTCCTCGTAGGTACAATAGTCGAGAATCAAGAAAGTTCGAAGAAGTAGTACAATAAGAGGAGTAAGTGCCCGACTATCAAATTTTCATTGCTCCACAATATGAGCGCCATTTGTTAGAGCAGAGGCACATGCCCCTAATACTGGAGAGAGGGCTCGCCATGACTAGCATGGAGAAACATGCTCTCGAGTTTCTGAAGAGGTTGGAGAGGATAAAATGGATGTGTTTGGTTCGGGATCCCGGGTGATGCAATAAGAATTGGGTAAGGGAATTCTATGTCATGTTGCCTACAGTCGATTGGGATACTCCCAATTTGAGAATTATGATTCGCGGGGTCTCCATGAAGGTGGGGGCTAAGGCGATAAAGTGGGTGTACAAGGTGGAGAATCATTCGGAGAAGTTTTTGGAGGCTAAGAATACTGCTGATAATGGTGAGTGGCTGGTGTCCAAGTTAGTGGCTGAGGAGGATAGGGCTTCTATCACCTAGAGTAAGTCCAAGGTAGGGAGCGAGAAATTTACTGCTAAGGCCAGAAAGTGGCCGAACATCATCTCCTATCGGGTCCGTCTTTTGAGGAATGTCACCTCCGTGACCTTTCCCAGGGCCCTTCTGATTGCTTGCATCTTAGGTGATGTCTCTGTGAATGTAGGTTCACAGGTGATTGAAGAATGGAAGGAGTTTATGAAATATGGGATGTCGATTTTATTGCTCCCGTCATTGATCACCTCGTTATGCAAGAGGGTTGGGGTCCATAGGAGGCTCGATGATAACATAGTGGATTCTGATGCTGACTTCCACCCATTGCGGATGTATGGCCAGGGTACTATTATCCAGCGTGAGAAGAGGAAAACTGCAGAGGGGATGAGTGCTAGTGCTAGTACGGGTCGAGGTGGAGATGGAACTGCGGCTGGGACTAGGGCTGCCCCATGCTCAAGGCCCATTTGTTCAGCTGAATACTTGCTAAGTTGCTTTTTATGCCACTTCTTATTCATTCTTGTTATTAATCATGAGTTTAACCTCAGATAAACAAGAGATAATAAATAGTAACAATTTATCAGCTGTAGCTACTAAGATAGCTAAAGTAGAAAATGATTTACAGAATTGAAATATTCCTAAGGAACCATTCCGATCAATCTATAATACAGGAAAGTTTGATTTTGTAAAAAGTTACAATATCAAAACTTGTGAATCAACCATAGCCATCAATAGTTCTTTAGAAACTATTAAACTATTACAAGTTCAAGATATTAAAAGATATCAAAGAAATTTTAATTTCTTGCATATAGGACTTGTCAAGTTGCGGTCAAACCTCTTTCTGATTAGGTTTAGATACGCCTTTATGTCTCTTATTAAGAGATGATAGATTATTAAACTTTGATGATTCATTATTAGGAGTATTACAAAGTAACCTAGCTAATGGCCCGGTATACTTTAACTGCTATCCTAATTTTTCAGTAGATATTAATGATCAAAACGTACTAGATACGTTGACCCTTAATATCAAACTAGAAACATGAATAGCAAAGTTAATACAAAAGAAATAGCTGTAATATACAGAATATATTACAGACTAATGAAAACTACCCTAGCTCCAAAAGCTAAAATAGTAAGCCCAAAAAGAGTCACTATGCTCATGGAATCAAGCCAAGAACATAGTAGTACCTTTGTCCCTAAATTAATAAAATGGGATGACATTTTATCAAAAGATGAATGGCGATTCAACGCCATAACTCAGCCAAAGATTGAACCAGAAAGTTCAAATATTGAGCAAGTTATTCAGCACCCAGATGGATCTATTGACCTAAAGTTCCTTAGATCTAACTCGGTTCGTGAATCATCTTCAGGTAGCCGAATGTCTTATTCAAGACCTTCGTCAAGCCATAGAACGTCTTTTTCAAGACCTTCTTCTTTTAAACCCCCGGAGGAAGTAGGAACTAGCTACGACCCCATGGCAGAGGAAATAAATAGAAAACTTAAAGGAGCAGATTTCAGACAAACTATTCCAAAGGTTTATTACCATTCAGAAGTAAATTCATCTAGTCCAACAGCTAGTGATATGAATATACAAGAGGAAGTAAAAGATTCCTTAGACATGATTAGAACTAATGATTTTATACCAGATTATAAAGGTATAGATGATGAAATGAAAAGTCATAAAAAGAAATATGAGTGGTATAAAGAAACTCATAGTTTTGAAACTAGACTTAACCATAAGATAGAATGGTTAGATGACATAAGAAGAACCAAAAAGAATATAAAATTCTTTAGCTGGTTTAGAAAAACTGGAAAGATTCCCAAAAAAGAATCTTTAACCATGATAGTTAATAAATGGTATACTAGGAATAGAGGACCCGTAGAGTCCCAAGTTCCACCATTAGAAGAAATTATTATACCAGTAGGTAAAGAAACCATAACTGCCTCTCCCTTTAAGAGAGAAGGAATGGATTCTAATGCCGATATTAAACATAAGGATATCAATAAGATAATCCAACAAAATAATTATACAAATCAATTGCTTCATACTGTCTCTAATCAAATGATTAAAGAAAGTAATAAGCATGAAATCCCAGTAAAAACGGTAGACTCAAAATTGGAAAAACATCCAATTATTAAATTACCAGAATTTTCTAAATTCCCAAAATTAAATAAAGAATTTAGTCTAGATGAAGATATTCTAGACAAAATTAACAAACAGTTAAAAATAACTGAAAACAAAATTGCTAACAAAACTGGTTCTAGTAAACTTGATAATTCCTCAAGTTCTGATAATAAGAAACTTAGTATTAAGGAATTAGAAGAAGAATTAAAAAGGTGGAAAGAGTTAACTAAAACTCAAAAACCAACTACTAAAGTTCTTACATCTGTATCCCAGAATCCTGAAGAGGTTCAAAGGATAACTACAACCAGACATCCAATAAAAAAGAATTATTATAAAAGACCGTCATTCCCAGACGTTCAATTTGAAGAAGATATCTATCTTCTTTGGTGTATCTCACAGTGGATCAGATATTAGTGAATGGAATATAGATGGTCTAGCTGAAGGCCAAATCTATAAAAAAAATTACATGAAATGGGTATTGCGATTACAGCATACAAAGCTAGAGGCGCTGGTGATAGACACACAGCAACTATGATCGTTTCTGGTTTCACAGGAACACTAAAAAATTGGTGGGATAGTTATCTTACTGAAGTTAATAGAAACCAAATTTTAGGAGCAATAGCAATTGAAACAGCCTTAAAATTAGAAGGAGATTTACAATTGGCAGTTGATGAAGCTAGAGAAGATGCTTCAGCAACATTAATTTCTGAGTATTGCTAAACACTTCATTGGAGAACCAAAACTTTTCCAAGATAGGAGTTTAGAGTTATTAAACAATGTTAGATGCCCCAAATTAGATGATTTTAGGTGGTACAAAGATATGTTTTTAGAAAAAGTTATGATAAGAGAAGACTGCAATAATGATTCCTGGAAAGAAAGATTTATTAGCGGTTTACCATCTTTGTTCGCCGAAAAGGTAAGAACAAAAATTGAAGATAGATTTAATGGAAGAATTCCTTATGAGAATCTTACTTATGGTGATATAATTAGTTTTATTAATGTGACAGGACTTGATCTCTGCACAGATTTAAAACTAAAAGAATCCATTAAAAAAGATCAACGCCAATCTCGAAAGGAATTAGGAAGTTTTTGTCAAGACTTTGGTTTTACAAAAATATCCGCCCCTTCCAAAAAATCGAGAAAATTAGAAAAAGGATCTAGTTCTTCCAAATATAGGAAAAAGAAAGATCCAGAAAAATCTTATAAAAAGAAAAGATTTAAAAGAACCCCTAAAAAGAATTTAGGAGATACATGCTGGACATGTGGCAAAAAGGGCCATAGATCTAGTGAGTGTAAAGTCAATATTAACAAGAAAAAGAAAATTAATCTTTTAGATATTGATGAAAAGGTCAAGAATGAATTATATTCAATTCTTGAAGAAAATAAAAATTCCTCATCTTCTCCAGAAGAAGATAGTGATATTGAATTAGCTACAGACGATAGTTCTACAAATAGTTCTTCAGACGAAGGATGTGATTGTACAGGAACTATATGTACTTGTGGACAAAATTCAATAAGAGTAATTACTAAAGAATCTAAAGAATTCTTATTTGATATAATTAATCATATAAATAATGAAGATGTTAAGAAAGAATATCTGATAAAATTAAAAGATATCGTTCTTAATAGTTCTAGGGATAAACCCCATATTGAACCCTTTAACATGAAAAATATTATGAATAGGTTTAGTTCAAAAGAGCAACAACCTACAGTTCAAGATTTACAGATGGAATTAATTTCGGTAAAAAACGAAATTAAGGATATTAAAAATTGACTTAATAAAGTTGAAATGGATTACATCACTGACCAAATCTTATCTCAGACAAGAAAGGAATCTCTTGCAGAAGATAATGAAAATGATGTATCCAGTGAATCATCACAACATTCCAAAAATAATGACGTCATGGATGATGTCACAGACCACAATGATATTATCCAAACAGATGTTGACAAAACATTAATGATTAAAGCCCAAAGCTGGCACATCCTTATCACTCTAAGAGTAGGTAACATCGTGCTAGATAAGATAGCATTAGTAGATTCAGGAGCAGATAAAAACTGCATCATTGAAGGATTAATACCTACTAAGTACTTAGATAAAAGTACTGCTAAATTATACTCAGCTATTGGCGAAAAGCTAAAAATTAATTATAAGCTATCCAAAGGCTACATCTGTAATGATGGAATTTGTTTTATAAATGAATTCGTATTTACTAGGGATATTAATGAAGCAATAATCCTAGGAACTCCATTTATAACTCAAATCAAACCTTATTATGCTTGTTTAGACGCGATCTATACCACCATTTTAGGAAAGGAAATCAAATTTCCTTATCTAACAGCTATTTCCCAAGAGGAAAGTGATTTCGTAAAAAATCAATCAATTTTTAAAATTAATTGTCTATCTAATCAAGTTTCATTCTTAAAAAATGAAATCAAGATTAAAAAGATAGAACAAACTTTAAAAACCCCGGGAATAATAGGGAAAATTAAACAGTTTCAAGAACAACTTGAAAAAGAAGTTTGTTCTGATCTACCAAATGCTTTTGGAAAGAAAGCGACACATAGTAGAACTCCCATATATTGATGGATTTAATGAACAGGCTATTCCTACAAAAGCAAGGCCTATTCAAATGAACCATGAGTTAATGGAAGTTTGTAAAAAAGAAATAAACGATCTTCTACAAAAGAAGATAATTAAACCTTCTAGATCCCCTTGGGTACACATTCAGCCTTTTATGTAAACAAAAATGCTGAGAAAGAAAGAGGATCTCCCAGGTTAGTCATTAACTATAAACCTCTAAATAAGGTTTTACAATGGATTAGGTACCCGATACCTAATAAAAGAGATCTATTAAAAAGAACTTACAAAGCAAATGTTTATAGTAAGTTTGATATGAAATCAGGATTTTGGCAAATTCAAATTCTTTGAAAAAGATAAATGCAAAACAGCATTCAATGTCCCCTTTGGACAATATGAATGGAACGTTATGCCTTTTGGACTAAAAAATGCCCCATCAGAATTTCAGAATATAATGAATAATATATTCAATCCTTACAGTCATATGTCTATAGTCTATATAGATGATGTTTTAAGATTTTTTGAGGACATAGATTCTCATTTTAAACATTTAAACATTTTCTTTAAAATTGTTAAACATAATGGTTTAGTGGTAAGTGCTAAGAAGATTAAGTTGTTTCAAACAACAATCAGATTCTTAGGACATGACCTCTACCAAGGAACGGATAAACCCATTTGTAGAGCCATTGAGTTCTCGTCCAAGTTTCCAGATGAAATTCCTGATAAAACCCAGTTGCAAAGGTTTTTAGGAAGTCTTAATTATGTTGCAGATTTCATTCCAAATATCAGAAAAATCTGTGAACCTCTTTATAAACGTCTCAGAAAGAATCCAGACCCATGGAGTCAAAGTCAAACAGAAATGGTCAGAAAAATTAAGACCATTGTCAAAAAACTACCATGTCTAGGTATTCCAAACCCAGATGCTTTTATGATTGTCGAAAGCAGACGCTCTAATGAAGGATACGGTGGAATTCTTAAACAAAGAGTCTCTTTGAATTCTCAAGAACAATTAGTACGGTTATACTTCGGGGAATGCGGAATTTCGCACAAAAGAATTATAGTCTTTTGTTAAAAAAGAAATTTTATCTATAGTACTATGTATTACAAAGTTTCAAGATGACTTGATAAATAAAATATTTTTATTACGAGTTGATTGTAAATCAGCTAAAGAGATTTTACAAAAAGATGTTAAGAATCTTGTTTCAAAACATATTTTTGCCAGATGGCAAGCACTATTATCCGCTTTTGATTTTGAAATTGAATTTATAAAAGGTGATTTAAACTCTTTACCGTATTTTTTCTTACAAGGGGAATTTCTACGGGGAAACCATGAGGCCGAGCCCACACATCCCCTTTCCGGAAAAAGCCCAACCAAATCGGCCCGATTACCCAAATAGGTATTCAAATTTTAGTCAATTTCCTAACCTACCACTTAGGCCCATGAGGCCTACATTACCAACCGCCGGCCAAATTTAACCATACTCGGTTCTATTCCAAAACAACCAACATCGCACGTTCAAGAAGGACCGAGCCCCCTAACCACGACTCATCACAAGGAAAAATCCAAACAAGTGATTGTTACAAGATGAAGACCCCAGAGTCTTTTGCACAAGCAGTTAACCCCAACCTTTCTGCATCAAAGGAAGAAAAACCAGCAAAACCAGAAGAGTTTGCTATCATTAATAAAACAGAGATACCAGTACTAGCACTTGATAAACAGTATGAAAATTGGAAGGTAGAAGATTTGCTAAAACCTTGCTATACCAATTTTAATTATGTTGACACAGATGATCCTATTAAAACTAGGAGATATTTCGAGTTTATCCTGACAGACACAGGATCTCTAACTATTGAGCATAAACTCAAGGATGATGATGACCCAGACAGTATTGAATACTCTAAATTCACTATTAACAAAGTCATTAGTCTTTTTCAGTGGATGGTCCCATGTCATGCTACTCACGTATTCATGTTAATCCCGTTTCCATGTGTGTTCATTATTCACGTCCTTCGTTCCATGTACCCATGCCATGTTTATGCTCAAGACGAAGTGTCTCTATGATTTGCATGAATGACTCCTTGCTCTCAATTTTTATGATCCATCTCACGAGAATAAGCAAGGTATGCCACGCAGTATTCCCATCTATGTTTCGAGCAAACAAGGTTCCTTTCCCCGCCCTATGGTGCTTATCTCGGGTATTCTGTGATTCGACGTATTCATGTCATGCCTATGCTAGAGCTTTATGAATACCTATGTTACGATCATATTCTTGTTATATGACTTAAATTTGTCGCATTCACAAGGTCGAAGCGCTTATATTCAAAGCCTAAGTCATACTCCTATCTCATATTAACGTGGTGGCATACAACTGTCTATGATCAAGTCCCTAAGTGTCTAAAATCCCTACCCGCACTTAGTATTCCAACCCTTATGTCGACAATTCGTATTTTGACATTCGGATCCCATGTTATGATATCCACGTTTACACGATTCGTGATCTCATGACAAATTTTTAGCACTCCATGATTCATGTCACCAGGTCTTCATGTATTTATGACCCACGTCATGCGCGATCACGCCAGGTAATCATGCCATGTTGTTATTTCCGATACTACGTGTCATTCGCCTAGTTCTCTTCCAAACTCCCATGTATAGTAATCATGTAATCATTC
>NC_081345.1:19377462-19382600 GCF_029784015.1 Lycium ferocissimum
AAGGTAATGGGCCCCATGGAAAAAAACTCATGGGCCGAAATGTAAATGTTGGGTCGGTCTCCAACTTGCTCCCCCCAGCCCAACTTGCATCATCCATATCTCCTTATCCCGATATCATTTTGACGAGTGGTTTGTTGCATTGGAAATTAGACTCGATGAACTTAATTTTAGACTTTTGAAATACCTTAAAACTCCTCATATACTAGGATATATGCCTCCAACAATATGGGCTAAAAATCGGGTTTGAGATTTTACTGAAGTTGTTCCAATTCATTTCATTTAACTTCTAATCCTCTTCCAACCCTCATGTAACCTCTTACACATGTATATACATACTCATATACATCCATAACAATCCATGCGCATGTCTCGAAGGGTCCGGAGAATCACAATAACCTTAAACATAACTAGAGAACTCACAAAGCTTCGACGAAACTCCAGTCGCAAAAGTATATTCGTATCTTTTGTCCATCTTCTATATCATTACTAATAATCTCAAATAATTTAAAAGGGCTCTCACATTACCTAGTATACATACTCATAATACGATTTCAAATCCTTTAGGTTGCCATGTCACCTCAGGATACTTAAGGCAACCATATATATGTAACGGTATTCTTACTAACTCGATTAACTTTCCTTGAACTTTCTTAACTCGTTCATTTTGTCTTAAGTCAAGTAGCACAGACTCTTACGGGGTGTAACAAAAACCTTTGTTGAGAGATCAGGGTGAGCACCATGGTTCTGGATCATTTACTTTCTATCTTTTCTCATTCCGCATGCCTCCATTTATGTATTTGTATTATTTGTATTCGTACGCGAGTGACATCGATTAGATAAGTATAATAACTTCTAAGTATGTTATTTAAGATTGTTTAAGACTTGAAAATTGACTTGTATGTTTTGTTTCCGCTTTTAGTTTTCCGCTTAATAATGGTATGTTAATGGCTTGTGTTGGCTTACTAGCACAGTGGGGGTAGTGCCATCACGACTTGAGAATTTGGGTCGTGACATCACCAATCTTAGAATAATAAACATTGATCTTTCATCAATTCTCCCCATGTCTCTCCATTTGAAAAACTTGCAATTCGTGGCCTGAAATTAAAAGAATACAGAAACTATAAATTAACACTTACAATAAACTTAATCAACCAAATTAGTATACGAACACAAACCTCATAGTGAGGACAAGACACAAATATTCTTCCGGGATTGCGATCAGACCAAGAGGTCTACATTTTCAACAAAATGCCATGTTTGCAATGCACTTTAGCATTGAGCATAGGATCTTCTTCGTACATACACAACTTATTCATCCAGTTGCTTGCCATTCTCAACCCTAACATTTCATACACAGAAATTGGGGAAGAAATTTCTGAACTAAACTTGAAATTTGACATAACATGGAGAAAAGATTACAAATTTACTTACCTGGTCAAAAAAGGAGAAATTTGACACCAAAATCCAATTTTGGGTTATTGAAAATGGGTCACAAAATCGGGTAAAATAGAAGAAGTATATTGTGTTTTTGGACCTTTGGGACAGACACGTGGCCATTTCCCATGCGTTACACCCTCCTTGTTTTAGTTCCTACATGCCTTGGACACTTGTTCTCATGCAGGCCTTCACGTCAGAAATAAAGGTGTAAAGAATTATGAAAAAATATATTTTATGAGGGTAATAGGACCCCCGCAAAGTGCGTGTCGTAGAAACTTGATATAGTTCGTAGGGGTAAGTTGCCTTATCCCGATTATACTTAGATAAGTTTGTTTGGAATTATTGTTCAATATTGGGTTTGTTTCAATATATCTGTCCAAAAGAACAATTAGAGATTCAAATCCTCTGGGACTTCACCGGTAAAATAATTAATCTTCATCCATCACATAAAATTAAAGTTGATAAATTTGAGGAAACAATCAAGATATGCAGGGGCGTGCATAATTTGGTATATACCCTATTATCGAACCAAAACAAAAAGTTTTGCTATTTATAGTTCATGCGATCGTACTGAAATGTCAACTCCACAACATATTTGAGAAATGGATGATTGTGGCGATCTATGTGATTTGAAGTTACGTTCATATAGTTCAAAGTATATACTAAAGTGTATTTTATCAACAATACTTCCCTTTTACTCCCTATGGTCTAATTTATATGAACCTCTTTCTTTTCTAGTCAATCCAAAAAATAATGACATTTTCTATTTATTTAATACTCCTTCCATCCCAAAAAGATTGTCCGAGTTTGACTTGGCACGGAGTTTAAGAAATAAAATAGGACTTTTGAAATGTGTGGTCCAAAACAAACCTTAGATATTTGTGTGGATGTAAATCATCTCATAAAGTTAAATTGTTTCTAAATATAGAAAAGTGGCAATCTTTTTGGGATAAACTAATAAGGAAAGTAGACAATCTTTTTGGGACAGAGGGAGTAACAAATTAACTTTTAACTTCTTACGGAATAATATGACTTATAATCAAGTAATATTCTAGAGGGGAAAAAAGTTTGCTCAATGAATGGTAAGAATATTTCCATGCTTGAAAGAGAAATGAATAAGACCACGTGCTTTGAGTTTTTGTCAATTATGTTAACGCCTATTTTTTGACCTCTAGTAATTTTATTTAATTTTATAGAATTCTCGAATTCAAACGGTCACGACCCAAGTAGCCGTGGGTGGCACCCACACTATTTTCTCTTAGTGGACGAACCATCCCTTTTACCCAATTACTTAAGCTTTTAAACAATCACAAATCAATAACCAGAATCAAATCATAATTTGTCTAATCATGCCATAAATAAATAAATTGCGGAAATCCTAACTAGTACAACCCCAAAATCCGAAAGTCATTGTACAAGGACTCTAAAACATAAAGCAGTCTAATGAATGAAATAATTGTCTAAAATAATCATAAATATCTGGAATGAAATTAGACATCCAAAAAAGGAAAGATCTTCAGGCGGCATGGCATGGATAGGAGCTCACCCTTCGATCTGATCGAGAATTGGCCTCACACTAGAGATGAGGTCTGGAAGATGTCTCTGGAACACAATCCGCACTCAAATAAAAAGTGCAGCAAGATAGTATCAGTACAAACACTATGTACCGATAGATATCGACTAAGATTAGTATCATACATACTTCATAAATTCAATAAGATAGGCAGATAGGCACAACAACACATAACCAAATAATGTCATCAACAGAAATCATCCAACACAGGAATAAGATAAGTCCAGCTATCAATCAATCACCGAGTTGATATAAGTTCAATTAAAACAACAAAAATTAACATGATTCCAGCAATGCAATAAAAAATGAAAGTATCCAACCGTGTACACACAGCCGGGATTGTTTTTTCAAATGACTTGTAGACCATGGTGTCCATCCCCACCGCTCCGTTAACCCGATCGTATTCTTTTCACCCCCCTTTTTAAAAGGGGAGGCCCCCGACCCCACATCCGGGGCAACCACGACTTTATTACGCACAAAATTTTTTTTTTCAAACTTCAAAACCGAATAATCATGAATACATTAAGTTTAAATTTTAAAAAACGAATTATACAAAATTTAATACATAACGAAATCAACATATCCCAGGCCCAAACGACCGACATATCATACCCACACGCCGCCCGCAAAGTCTCTAATAGATCAGAAAATCAAACGACGCCCGGACCCCGCATTTCGGAAAAGAGCCCAAACCGAACATCGTATAACCTCATCACCATCCGGGAGTACCCCGAGAAACGATTCGAAGACGGGGGTTTCCGATTTAAAAAAGACGTAAGGCACGAACACAAAAAACAAGACAAACAAAAGTACGCCCCATTAAATACTTATATATATATATATATATCGAGTACCGGTTATCCCTTTTCAAAAACATACATATCTCCCCTATAAGCCGAAAGATACGAAAAAAATAATCAATCGATCCAAACGTTAATTTTGCCCCGACGCATGCCGAAGAAAGGTACATAGAGCATACGGATGCACCGGAATACGTAACGAGAACCCCGACGCGATCCGACCGAATACCAAACACGTAATTTCGAGATATCGATACGTATAAGAAAAAGGAGGCCCCTTAAATTACATAAATCGGCCACGAAAATCGCAAAGTCCCACGAGTAGGACGAACGCTGCCGTGTCAAAACGTATCCCCTAAACGATCCAAAAAACTAATCTCAAAGACGGTCCCCCCCCACAGGACTTGGGGCCAGTATAGGAATCGTAATCATATCGAAAACGGTCCCCGCCCCTTTTTTGCGGGCCCCGGGGTAAAATCAGAATCGAAACATAAGACATAAAGCCCCGCCCCCCATTAAGGGACCCCCAAAATCACGATACCGGACAACATAAAAGGTCCCCCCCCCCATGGGGGCCCGAATAATCATAATAGCCATCCTCGGGCCCCCATCCCCGATCATCAAATCATAAAACAACGAAACGGTCCCCCCCCCGCAAAAAGGACCCTGAAAAAGCAGGGGGACCCAAAAGTTCCCCCCCGGGGCTCAGCAATCGACCCATCGGGCGTAACCAGATCATAACATGCCCCGCCCGGACCTGAAAGATACATGACGCGCACAGCGAGTAGGAAAAAATAGAATAGAATCGACTCGAAATACATACGTTTTTTAACATCCAAGACGTTTTCGGTTCTTCCGAGAGATCCAAGTTATAAGAAAATACGTAAACCGTCGATTTCCAAGCGATCCGGGTCGTATACGGGGGGAAAGATTAGAGAAGCCATAGCAATATTTCGTAAAAACCAACGTACACCGTACGTAATACTCGATTAAAATCATATTTAGCGTACGATCGTTCATATCCGATACTTATAATACCTTATATCCAAAACCATACGATTTATTTAAAATTTTAAAGACGTTTTTCCAAATTTTCACATCGATCGTTCGTTCGGGTTTTTAACCGAACAAATCAAAACATCCACATCCGGGTTTCCGATTCATAATTCCAAAAAATTAGTCAAAAGTTTTCATTAATTATCGTTAAAAAAAAGACAAATAAAACCATAAAAAAAGCCGTGTCAGGGGCCCCCCTTTGGTCAACCCCAACAAATAAAAAATGGTCACTATGTCTTATTAAATTATTCTGAAGATTTCAAGTCATTTCA
>NC_081345.1:19382700-19392604 GCF_029784015.1 Lycium ferocissimum
AAATGTCAACAAGTAAGATACTACAATATCATGATCAAGATGTATCAATAGTCCCCAATATTGCTATCACTACGTGGCGTCAAGCCAACAACAATAGAACAAATCAAGTCTCAACACAATGGGTGGCTAGCCCCAAACACATAACAGGGCCCAACCTAAGACAATATCCAACCCAACTTCATACCCCGAAGGTTTACATGCTTTCTCCAATAATATCATCTAAATATATGCTTCGCTAAATGAAGTCTCACCATTGGGTAAGCCATAACCTACTGGAAGGTCGAACAGTAATAACACCAATAGTCACTCCTTAGCTTTTCCTTTCCATTGATCCTCGAGCTCAAAAAAGTCTAAGAATGTTCAAATCATGGAATTAGAATCAAGAAGAACATTAAAGCTAACCCTACTTCTATCAAGACCCAAATCCCCAACCTATGGAATAGGGTTTATCAACATAAAAGGTGAAATTAAGAATCTAAAGGTCCCAACATGAAATTAAACCTCTAGGTGATTAATTCCCATCAATAAGCAGTTAGAATAATCAACAATTCACTCTAATTCGGGTTCTAGGCAAAACCCCCAAATTTGGGTATAAACCCTAACTTCTAAATCTACAAATTAGCCTCTAATTAGAAAAAAATTACGAAATAAAGGAATCTAATCATCAATTCAATGCTTAAAGAAGCTAACCCAACCAACAAATCATAGTTTAGAAGCCTAGATAGAATAATCATAAAACTCACTATTAATCTTCCATTAGTTAATGAACTAACAAAATGAAAGGGATTCTAGAATGATTAGGGTTAGTGGAATAGCAAAGAGATTAGAAGGGCTTACTACCAAGAATATTCTCCAAGAATCCTCTAGAATTTCCCCCAAAAGCTCAATTTTTGGAATAGTAATAAATGAGGGACTTAGGGCATCTAACACTTTATTTAATGAACTAACTACTCCGCACCCGCTTCCGCGACGGGATTATCGCTCCAGCGGCGCCGCTCCAGTGGTCCCATTACCGCTACAGCGGTCATGTCTAAATGACACAGGCCACTTCAACGGTAGGGTGACCGCTACAGTCATACCACCAAAGCGGGCACCGTACAATTAAAAACTATTCCAATTTTCACAACTTAACCCGAATTTTCGATTAACTCCCGAGGCCATCCGCTCATATACACGGATATGCACATATATAAAAACTTTCTATGAATGCATTCGTGGCCTCAAAATTCCCAACGGAGGTCTAGTTGACCAAGTCAACCCCCGATACCTCAATTCCAACTTCCCAACCCAAGTCCTAAAATGCACCCGAGTGCATTGAGAACTGAACTAGATATACACAAAATTTCTAAATGACCATCCAGCCTCTTTGAAATTGACGGATTTTGGAAAAAGGTCCGTTTACCCAAAAGTCAATTGAGTCAAACTCTTTTTCGTCAAGTCACCCCACGAAAAGTCGCGCGAATCAAATCTAAACACCTCAAAAAGCATTTCAACGGTCCCCTCAAATCAAATGTGAGCTAAACAAGCTCGAGAAAGTGTCAAAAGTGTCAAAAAGACTATAACGACCAAGCGGATCGTTACATAAGAAAACAGCTGAAATTCCATCAACTACGACCCATCATGATCTTAACAACTGGTTTCATGTTTTGCTCCTAATACAACACCAAGTGTGGCACCTCAAATGTAACACCCCATATCTTAGAACTAAGGTCACATCTATACCATTGAGTTTTAGCGGAAAAAATTAAAGGTTTGAACGTTTAAGCAAAAATGGTTGATGCAAAGCCTACTTCTGGCAAGAATAACTCTTTGATTAGTTGGGAATTTGGGAAAGTACCCTCAATGAAAGTTGTAGTACATAAAAATATCTTTCTAACGGCTATAGAGACCAGGCCAATCAGAGATTGGAGCAAGGAGATATGATCGTCTCAATATGGCTAATAGTAAGGCGTTTAAAAGTCTATAGAATCGCTAAGTTTTTGATACGTCTCGCCTTTCCAGTCGAGAATTTCGGAAAATCCGTTGGGAATTTGAGGAAACTTAAAACATAAAGCTGTAGCCCTTGAAATAGCTTTCCAACGGTATATATGCGGGGCTTGATCAGAGCTATGTACAAGAAGTTATGCCTATTTTACTGAACACTGTGCAAAACCGACACACACGCTTTCCTCTAGGCGTGGGAGTCAGTGATGGTTTCGCCTGGTTTCCGCTTCTCGATTGCAGAAATCTGAGTAGTTACCTGTAGAGTATTGCGCGATTCACCCGCATCGCGGACCCATCGCGAAACAGGTCGATTTCGGGTCAAAATTCGGGATTTCGCGTTTTGAGTTATATTTAAGCTTGGGGTTTATTTCCCTAACACCCCATTCACGAAAAAATCACCCTAAATCCATAGAGAACAAGTCCCAAACCTCAAGAACACCAAGGTAAGCCTACTCTAATTATTCCAAGTCAATTCTAATACATATCCTTGTAATCTAAACAAGAAATCATCATTCTTAAAACTAGGGTTTTCAAGAAAACCATCTCAAGGTTAAAGAATTCAAGATTTTGGAAACCCTCTTCAAAGCTCGAGTCTTTAATTCAAGTTTTGGAGCGACTAAGGTATGTAGAGTTACTATCTACGTGTGGGAACATCATTGTTTCTTCCCCCGCTCATAATCCGTAAATTATGATTCTCTACTAAAACTATGGTTTCTATACCATGCTCATGATAACCCTAGGTCCATGTCCATGATTATACTATGTATGAACTGTTATAATTCCATCATTGAGTTCTTAATGTTTCTTTATGATTATTGAGAATCCGTCCGTAATCCATAAAAACCCATATATCTCATTCCATGGGTTCATGCATGCTAGTTTATGATTTATTATGCTATTTTCAAGAAAATACTATACATGTTTTACAAGTTCATGCAAGTAAGCTATGATTTATCTATATCCATATATAAGCAAGTTATATTCATGAAAACCGTGACGCAAGTGCCACTTATTTTACATGTTCAAGTTTTTGGGAGTTGTTTTAATTACCGAGGAAGGCTTCAGATAGCCTGAAACTACGTAGCCATCAGATGAGAGGATCGTTCCACCCATGTCCCGACGATATCTCATAATGACCGGATCCTTTCATATTTTATTAAATCTCATGTTCTCGGCAAGGATCAGTGTTTCGCTCGCGACGCAAGCGCCAGACTCATGGATCGGTTATAAGTTATTGCTCTCCCTACTTATGATATTTTTTACTCATGCTTTATATTATATATGTATTCATGTTCATGCTCATAACCAGGTTTCATGGCCACGTTCCGCTCTTATCTTTATTACATTATGTCCCATGTTATTTCATTCACGCTTGCTTACATACCGCAAACATTCAATGTGCCGACGTCCCCTTTTATTGTTCCTGGGCCTCGCATTTCACGATGCATCAAGATATACAGGACGACACATCCGCGCAGGACAAAGATTCGTATCGAAATTTTATCAAGGTGAGCCCCATCTCATTCGTGGTTTAGGGCCGCCTTTTATTTTATGATTAGATACGCATCTAAGGTATACCGGGGGCCTTGTCCCGAAGTATGTTTTCCACGACTCATGATAGAGGTTTCATAGACTAGACAAGCTTCTATTATGTTATGTCCGATATCTTGAGTGATAGCTATTTTGGCTCATTCATGTTATTTTCGCACCCATGTTTAAACAATTATTTTTATTAAGTATTATGACTTACTACGTTTTATAAAGGCTCATCATGCATTCACGTTATATTCCGCCATGTTATGCCTCATGATGATTCAAGCCACGTGGTTCGCTCATTCACATGCGAAGGCACCGAGTGCCGTGTTTCGCCTGTGCCATGGTTCGGGGCGTGATATCAAATGCCTTCAAAAGCTGTTGGTTGTTCAAAACGAACTAGAGGTGCTAGAGGAAGGGGAAGGGGTGCGGGAAGGGATGTTAATCATCCACTTGAAAGTTGGTTTACATATTCTCAAACGTCTGCTGCACCTAGTTCAGCTGTTGCAAATAGTGGAAAGAGAAAAGTTTTTGCAAGAACAACCCCATATAAAAGGCCAATAGTGATGGGAATAGGTGTGTTTCAAGCTGAGAATGGGGTCAAAACTTTTAATGTAAGTACTGATACAACACATTATATATATTGTTCTCTTATAATAAATTCAACTTATTAAATCTTTTTTTTGTTAGCCTGGCTGCCAAGTCAGAGAATTGTATCTACTAAACCAAGAAAGATAATAAGATCAGCTGATGTAACTGGTGATATTAGTTTCAAACCAACAAGTGGAATGAAGTGGAAAGGAATTAAATCAATCAAAATCAGAAGGTTTCAAGAGATTAGAGATCAAGCAAGGGCTAATGGTTCAAACAATGCAAGTCAAATTACCATTCCTTTATTGCTAAGAGACCCATAGAAGCTATAATGTTGATATTAAATTTGCTTTTGTTAATCTAGAAGTACTATGTTTTGTTAGTGTCAAAGCTACTTAAGACTTTAAGATACTATTTTGTTCATGTTGGCAAAAGGTATTCAAATTTACCATTTTTTTGGTTTTTGAAACTATATTTTCTTGTATAAATGGTACTGAATTCTGGTATTCATATGCAATGTTGACTCCATGTTTTTAGTAGTTCTATGTGGTCTTGAATGTGAGTTCTATGTATTGGATGTTTGATGATTGAAGTTGATGTTTAAGTGTATGTGCACCTGATGCAATTTGTCTAAAATCTAGTGGATTTGAGTGACAAATCTGGTGCATTTGAGTGATTGAAATATGGTGCAGTTTGGGTGAAATCTGGTCATATTTTTATTGACAAAATCTGGTGAAGTTTGAGGCAGTTTGATGCATAAAATAAGGGTTACAATTTGGCCATTTTAGTCCAATATTTGGTGCAGTTTTGATGTTGGAAAATAGTGTTTTGCTGCCAATTTTTTAAAGTTTGTAATTGCCTTTGCAAAATTTGTCATTGAGTGAAATCTGGTGCATTATGAGGAAAATATGGTGCATTTTGATGAGCAAGGAAATGTGGCACATTTTGAGGAAATTTGGTGCATAAATTAGGGGTGGGAATTTACTGCATTTCAGTCCAAAATTTGGTGCCGTTTGAGGTTTCATTTTTTATGCTGAAAAATAGCGTTTTGCTGCTAGTTTTTAAAAGTTTGTAATTGTATTTGTGAAGTTTGTCATTGAGTAAAATCTGGTGCATTATTAGGAAAATCTAGTGCATTTTGATGAGTAGGGAAATGTGGTACATTTTGAGCAATTTGGTGCATAAATTAGGGGTGGGAATTTGCTGCATTTCAGTCCAAAATTTGATGCAATTTGAGGTGTCAGTTTTTATGCTAGAAAATAGTGTTTTGCTGCCAGTTTTTAAAAGTTTGTAATTGCATTTTCAAAGTTTTTCATTGAGTGAAATCTAGTGCATTTTGAGGAAAATCTGGTGCATTTTGATGAGTAGGGAAATGTGGTATGTTTTGAGGCAATTGCTGCATTTCAATCCAAAATCTGGTACAATTTGGTGCATAAATCTGGTTCATTAACTCAAACATTACTGACAAGAGGAAAAGGTTAAACGAAATATCAAAATACTAAAATGATGCTCCATTACAATACCAATATGTACTTTACATCTAACTTATACTATTCGAGATCATTGAAATTCCGTTAGAACAACCAAAATGAGGTTCTATTACTAGAACTAGAACTACTAGCTACTATGGCAACTTCATTTGATTTTTTTTCAAGTTGTCCATTTGGATTAAAGTACTAAGGTACGCAACAAATACTCAAACCATCAAACACCAAAGTAATTTTGTATTAAACCTACACAAGTTGCTTTTTTTTTTTTTTCCATTCAAATTAACCTTCTCTTTGAATCTCCAAGCGCATTCAAATCACTATTCTCATCTTTTAAATCTTCAAGGTCACTCAAATCACCCTTATCCTCTTTTAAAACTTCAAGCTCATTCAAATCACCTTTATCTTTTGAATCTTCAAGCTCAACCGAATTGATGTTGAGATTCTTATGTTGAAGGGTAAGACTTTCAACCTCATCCAAATGAATGTCCCCTTCTTTAGAATCTTCATGTTCAAGTGAATTCATGTTGAGATAATCATATTGAATTTTAAGACTACAAGCTCATCCAAATGCAACCTAACACACTCGTAATTTTCTTCTAATTCTTTGATTTTGTTCACCTGTAACGACCCGTTAGGTCATTTTGGTTGTTTTCCTATTTTTGCCTATTTTTCCCTTGTGAACCTGCCTCTTTGGTTGTTTTGGTTTGTTGCACATAGTTATTGACGCAATTGCTCTAGAGATGGTCGAAATAGCTGGAGTTGAAAAAATAGCTAAGTTAGAGAATCATTAAGGGTGTTAGGTCAATTAGGGCATCATCGGGGGGTATTTATGTCACTTTTGGGAATTTTGTATGTTCCATCAGCTCCAGAATATCAAATATAGGCTGGGTGTGTGTTTGGCCTGGGTCCCGAGGGACTCAGGGGTGTTTTGGTCATTTGGTTGGAAAATTAGTTTTTGGCTGTTCGGGGTTGACTTAGTCAATGAAACCTCTTTTGGAAATTTTGAGTGAGCGAATGAGTTCGTAGTACGTTTTTACACATGTCTGCATATTTAGTTTATATCGTGGAGGTTCGGAAGAGTCTCGGCATTTCAAGGTATGAGAGTCAAAAACCAGATTTTCTAGGTTCTAGTGTATTCATGTCGGCGAAGGGAGTTCTGCCCCTGTGGAATCGCCCTAGTGAAAGGTAGCTCAAAGAAGCGAGGTTTCAGTGACTTAGCCTGGTTCCGTTTTTGCGAAGACTTTTTTGTAGGAGCTGGATCGCCGCTGCTAGGGAAGTTCTGCTGCAGCGAAACTCGAGATATTTATTGAGGTCACGCCTCAGTGAGGTTTCTTCTGCCGAAGCGAGTGCGGCGCGCGAGAGAGCAGCGCAGTAGGGGTGAGAAATCGCTGAACAAAATATGATTGAGGGTCTTTCATCCTTAGACATTCCATTCTAAACCCTTAAATCATGAGAGAAAATTTAGAGGAGATTGAAAAGATTTCTAGGAGAAAACCATTGGTTAAGTCGTTTAATTTGATATTATGATTATTCCCATTAGTTAGAATCAGAACGCATGCTTAGAATGTTGAATTAAAGAGGAAATTTGAAATGTTTTGGAACCTAACCTAAGAATTAGTGGTTTTGGTAGTTGTTCATGAATTGGTGATTATTATTGGATGATTTTTGGTTTATGTGTTATATTCAGTATGGGAAACGTGATTCTAGGTTCAATTTACAATTTACTATTTTGCCCTTTTGGGTTCGAAATCTTATTTTTAGGGCTTAATTTGGGGTTTGGATTTATGTAGCAATATGGGTATTAATGGATTCATATTCTAATGTATAATCCCTATTTGACTAGACTTTGATCATTCGGAGATCATTCGAAACGGCAAGAGGGCACTGCGATCCGAGATTCGGTATTCCAGGCAAGTGGAAACCTTGCACTCTTTCTTGAATGAGTGATTGGCTAAAATAAATCTAATAAGAGGGATATGGGTTAATTAAGGAGGTTCCGATACTTGTGAGGTGATGAGCACTTGTATAGGATACCAGTCTTCATGATAAGGGTATTGGCACACTTTCAATTGTATAAGCTGGTTCGAATGCTACGTCATAATTGGCTGAGTAGATTAGTACAATCCTTTGGATCTGTATTGTGATCCAATGCCCGTACTTTATGCCTCTCATTATTATTGTATGTCTTATTTATTTGTGTGTATGTCACTGATATATCCTCGTTGGTATGAAATGGAACTAAAAAAGTGAAGAATTTATGATATTGAGAACTTGAGGATGGATTTCATGCTTATATACTTGTTCTTGACTTGATGTACGCCATATTCATGCTTTATATGTATTTCATGCATACCATTTGAGGATATGATTGTGATTCTGAAGGGATCTAGTTCTGAAGAAGATGACGCGGTTTAGCCAGTTCCGTCGACAAACGGGTCCGCCACAAGTTGACAGGTTATCGAGATACGATATTTGGAAACCGTGATCCGAGGACTTTCCGGAGCGGTGGTATATGGGCCTTATGAGCCCCCTATGGGTCACGATTTGTTGTCATTGGAACATGTGTATATCGAGAAGTTGAATAAAGGCCTTGCATTGCATTTACATCACATACATTCATTATTTTTTGTCGTTGTTAGGATATTTGTATTTGATTTGTCTTATCTTGATTTCTATCTCATGTGAGTTTAATTCAAAGTATGATTATTCTTTATTTTAGACTAAGTCGACTAGGGGTTATGGTATCGTAAACCAACCCTCATCTCCGTTCTAAACGGGCTCCCCAACGATGCCCCCGAGTACCGATTGTTTTTGTACTCACGCACACTTGTGCACCTTTGTGCGGCCCGACCCCTGAACCGGAGGCCGTGACTACCAGCGCCCGTTAGTTTTTTCGGGAGACCCGGGTGAGTCTGTTCGGACGGCTCCGTACCCCCTCTATCTTTTACTTTCGTCTTTCCTTATTCCGAGCTTTATTTGGTATTTGCTTTTGTACTCCTTATAAACCCTTTGATGGAGTGACATAAGTTTTTGGGTATATGTAATAATTTTTAAGATGTTATTTAAGATTGTTAAAGACTTAAAAATTTTGATTTGTATGATTTATTTTCGCTTTTAGTTTTTTTTTAATAAAGTTAGTTAATGGTTTGGTTCCTTCGGGAGGGGGGGCTAGTGCCATCACGACTTGAGAATTTCGGTCATGACAAATTTGATCGAGCGCAGGTTAATCGATCTCACCGATACAAGAAAACTCCATTAGAGTACGTACGAGTACGGAGCTCCGTACTTATCTTTGGGAGCTATGGGACATTTAGGAAAACTATTGTTTTTTTTCTTTATCTTTAATTACTTCTAATGGTTTTTAAGACTTCTTTTTTTCATTCTCTCCGAGGGGAGAGCACGGGGCCCGAGAGGTGGCGTGGACGACCGCCCCCCCTACCGCTCTCGAGCGTGGGGAGGTAGGGGACAGGGGAGGTCGAGGGGCCGGGGGGAGCCCGTTTTTTGAGCACCCGGCCGCCTCAGATCCTTTTCGTAGGCATCTCCCGAGCCCCAGGGTGCCCGACGGGGGAGGAGTACGGGAGTGCGGATCGTTCCCCCCGGGGCCCTCCGCCCAGTTACTCGAGCCATGGCTCGCCCAAGTTACTTTGAGAGGTACCCGGGGGGAAACCCATTTTTGAGGGGTCTCGTACTCGGGGGGAGCACGGGCTCCCGAGAAAAACCCCATCCCCCAAAGGACCCGCCGACGTTCCCCCGAGTTTTGACTTCCGGGGGGAGGACCCCGCGGGGACAAACAGAAACCGTCCGAGTATTCGTCCGGGGGCACCGGAGGGGAGATTCCCGAGGCCGTACTACCCCTCCATGGGGGCATCGAAGACTAGCCTCCCCGGAGTGTTACCATTACTCTACCCTTTTTCCCGGGCGTCGGTAAACCAAGAGGTTGCCCATTTTTATCCCCGACTCTAAAAAGGATTTTTGGGGCCCACGGGGATGGGGGTAGAGATGACGAGGAGACACTCCACCTTATAGCCCACCGCATCGATTGAGACCATCGGCTATAGGAAGAGTCCTTAGGGGATTTTTGTAGGGATTTGCCGGGTTATTATTTAATAAAGGGGGGAGCGGAAACCCAAAGAGGCCGATAACCGAGTATTTATAAGTAACGGGGAAAGGATGTTCGCTACCAATGGGGAAATTTTGGGAAACAGGACGGAAAAAGTCATACATAGATTTAAAGGTGAATATTGAGAATTATAAAAGGGCCCAAAAATTAAAGGTAGTGAATAAGAGCCCTTTCTAATTTGGGCGGA
>NC_081345.1:19392704-19623329 GCF_029784015.1 Lycium ferocissimum
TAGTTTTTAAGTTTAATCACGTTTTTGTATATGCTATTTGATACTACTATTTTAATTTCCTGCTCATCTGTGTTGACTATAGTATGTCTCATAGTTGAGCAAACTTAAATACTAATGTGTCTTGTTTCAATCATTGGTGCTTTGTTTTTCTTTCGTCACAGAATACACGATATTAACAATGAAACTATTAAATTCTATATTAAGTATGATTTTTCAAGCATTTTACCTATAAATGTTGCAATTTAAAGTACCTTTTAGGTAATTTATAAGCATATACAAATTTTTAAGAATATTTTTCAAATCAATGTTCATGTTCACATAAAAAAAAAATTAGTTAAGAGCATGTAATAAGGGAGGAGAATGACGGAGAAATCTATAGTAGGAGTGTTAATGCTGATGATTTGGTACTTCTTTTGTTCTATATTGTATATAATGCTCTCTTTTTTTAAAATGTTTTTGAACTTTTTGTACATTTAAAAAAACTTTTTTGTTTTAAACCTCTCATTATATCTTTAATGACATGTAAGTAGTTCACAAATTTGTCCTAACATGTTTAAGAGCATAAGTTCGATCAGTTCTAATTGTAATTTTCCTATATATTAAAAGCCTTTCTTCTTTTCTTAAATTTCATGTATAGCTAGACGCTAGTAGAACCATTATCCAAACTGAAATAGCACAAATATCACATCACGAAATGGTATGAAATATCTGGTCCATTTGAACTATAATCTCTTTTCAACTGCATACGTCTTATCCTACGACAATCATAGGCTAAAATGTAGTATAGTGCGTCTGACATCAAGAAAGATTGGTAAAACTTTTGGTCTTTTGCAAATTAAAACACACCTCTAAAGGTTTTGAGAAGATGTACACTGTGCTTGGATCATATTTCTATCCATTTCAGAAAAAAGTGCCAGATGGACACTGGGATCTGCTTTTTGTGGTGAGTTAGGCCAAAGTAGGCATGATGCTTCTTTTAAAACTTAGACCGACTTTAATCCTTTTTGTTTAAATTAAAATTAGAGAGTTAGGTTGTCAATGGTCCTTTTTCTCTCCCGATAATATCCGGGCATATATAGGTATAAGCCTGTTAACCGGTTCTAGCCGGCCCGGATCGGTAACCGGTTAGAAAATCGGCCTGTTACCGGTTAATCGGTTCCGGTTAACTGGGTGGAAATGTCGAAATCGAAAAGCCGGTTAAAAACGTAAAAAAAACATTTATTTTTTTTATTTTTTCTTAAGTATATGTATATTATAGTATTTCTTAGTATATTGTAGGTATATTTATATATGTTATATAAGTTTATGACTAAAGTTTATATATTGACTAACTAATATATATATATATATATATATATATATATATATATATATATATATATATATATATATGTTAAGTTATATGTATCATAAATTAAGTTTATATATTTACTAACTAAAAACTTATGAATATTATAAAATTCTAGATTTTTTTTTTCTAAGGTTATAACTTTCTATTTTATAATTCAAGGTCAAGTATATGTATATTATATAAATATATAAATATACTTATATATATATACACTTGTTTAAGTTATTTCCAAATTTATAAGTTAAGTTACCATATAACTTAAGTTATTTTCTAAGTTTATAAATTTCTATTTTATAACTCAAGCATGTGTATATTATAAGTAGCTAAGCATATAAGTTAAGTTTTTTTCTAAATTTATAACTTTCTATTTATAACTTAAGTATTTATACTAGATATACCTAAAATATACTAAGAATATATTTATAATATAAATATACTTAAGTTATAAATATAATATATATATATATATATATATATATATATATATATATATGTTTAAGTTATATGTATTATAACTTAAGTTATTTTTCAAGTGCATAACTTTCTATTTTTTAATTTAAGTAGATGTATATTATAAGTATATTCTTAGTATATTTTAGGTATATTCCTAACTTAATATAAGTAAGAATATGAACACAAGTAAATAAAAGAAAGCTCAATGAGCTATATAATTTATTCATTAATGGATAACATTTATTTGCAAGTGTAGTTTTTTTTTAACTTGCAAATAATACATGAGTTGCAAAAAAGTAGTACAAGAATAAAATCAAAAAGTGTGAATCATTTCGCTAATCTCCTCAATATTATATTCGGTCATTGAGATATCTTCAAAGTCTTCCATTTGGTGTACTCCACTTGCTATCAAATCTTCAATCTCTTCCTCTTCGCCTTCCACCGCTTCTAAGTTTTGGTTGCGTCGCTCCGATCTAATCCAATCGCGAATGCAAACTAGTACTTGCAAGCTAAATCCGAATAATGAGTGTCTATGGTCTCCAATTTGTTGTCTTCCTTGGCTAAATGCACTTTTCGAAGCCACAGTTGATATTTGAACCGTAAGGATATCTCAAGCCATTCTTGAAAGTATCGGATGACTCGCCTTGTATTTCTTCCATCATGCTAAGACTTCCAAATCATCTAGTTGGTTGATATCCACATTTGTCTACATCAAATGAAGGTGATATTCATCAAAGTTTGCATTATGAGAAGGAGTTAGATGTGAATGTAAAACTTTTAAATTCGACAAACCCGACAAGCCCTTTTTGCTTCTTTGAGAAGTAGTAGGGCGTGAAGCAACGGGTGTAGCACTTTCTTCCAAAGTAGAATAATGAGTAAAAGCTTTTCTAAATTCGGCATCAACCGCGATCTCGGCATCAAGTAAAGATGGTTTAACTCCCTCGGAAATTTCTAAATATTTATAAATTTGACCAACCAATCCTCTAGTATAAGACATTTTAAAACAAGGATTTAAAAAAAAACCCAATATAAATAAAGTTGGGATGGGAAAAAAATACTTCTTAAATTTTGTTGTCAAAGAAAAAATAGTCGCTTGATAATCGGATTTATCTTTATACTCATATAAAACTCTAGCTATTTCCGTTAAGTACGCTAAAATTTCGGTGACCGTGGAATAGAATTGTCTAGAAAAAACAAGAGTTGCATTATAAACATTTTGTCAAAGTTCAATACATTCCTTAACATCTTCCCAATCGTTATTATTTATCCACTCATCACTTTCCATATTAAAATGGTTGTGAACTTGTTGTATGGAAATCCTATAATCATATGCTTGTTGTAAAATAATGTAAGTGTAGTTCTACCTAGTGTCAACTTCTACTTGAATTTTCCTAGGTCTAAGATTATTTTGCAAACAAGAATTCTTAAAATCTCTCATTTTTGCTTATTAGCATTACAAAAAAGAAAAGCAACCGCATTTCTAACCCTTTGAATAAAATCTTCAAAATAGTTAAGACCATCTCTAGCAATCAAGTTTAAAATGTGACAACTATATCTCACATGAAAAATATTTTCTAGCGGAGGGTTTAATTCCTTTTTTAAAAGAACAACCGCCTTTGTCTTATTAGAAGCATTGTCTAAAGTAATACAAAGTGTTTTTCTATAAATGTTAAAAAAATTCATAATAGTTGACATTGAATCCGCTAAAAATTTTCCGTCATGACGACCTTTCCCTTCATCATATAAAAAATCTGTAATTCCTTTTTGTATCACCCAATTATCATCAACCTAATGACATGTAATAACAAAAAAATCTAACTTGTTAAGACTAAGATCAATATCGGCGGTAAGAGAAACACTACAATTTAAAGAATTAAATACGTGGCGCAAATAAAATCTATATTTTTTATATAAATCTATAATATCCGATCTACAAGTACTTCTAGGAATACCCTCAAACAACAGATTATAACAACATTGAATATAAGTGACAAAACCCAAAGCCGAAGGAAAGGAAAATGGTAGAGCATCAAAAGCAACCATTTTAGCTATTTCTATACGATCTTTTTTCTTGTCATAGCTAAAAAAATTACCGGTTGGTGGATCCATTGTTAGTTGAATACCCCCCACATTTGAACCCGTTTTCTCTCCCCAAACATCCTTATGCCTAGTTCTCATATGACCCGTTAGTAAACCCGTTCCACCATTCTTACTAGTTTGTTGCTTGAAAACAAATTCTTTTGCACATATATTACATATAGCTAATTGGCTTTCCTTATCTTTAGTCATAAATTTCTAAATTCTAGCGGTTGGCTTATGAGTTTTTGACGGTTTGTCTTGTGTATGTGATTGTGTAGGATCTATATCTCCTATGGGATTTTCGAGAGCTTGTGTTTCATCAGCATCATCAATTTCATTAAAAGTGCTGGTATAGTATTGCATTACCTCATGATCTAAAAGTGGATTATTTCCACCAATATTAATACCTAAATTAGGTGTTTCGTTCACAAATTAATATTTCCTCCATAAACCCATCCCTAACAATACTACTACCGCCACCACGTCTCACTCTTTTCGACATTATTAAATAGCAATAATTTAAATCACACGCAAATAAATCACAAGAAAATAAATTGCAACAAATTAAATTGCGTAAATTAAATAGCGGAAAATAAAGATAGAGTTGGAACGAAGGTACCAAATTGCCGGACTAATTTTCACCAAAGTGAAGGCGGCTGGAATTGTAAATCCACCAAAGCTTTAGAGCTACTTTGGATTATTGCAAAATCACCAACTCCACCAACAATTTTTTTTTATATAATTGCAGAATATAAAATTGAAACTACAATAAAACTTTATACTCCCTCCGTTTCAATTTATGTGAACCCATTTGACTAGGCACGCCATTTAAGAAAAAGTGAAGACTTTTCAAACTTGTGGTTCAAAATAAGTCTTGAATATTTGTGTGGCTGTAAATCATTTCATAAAGTGAATTTGTTTCCAAATTAGGAAAGAGGTCATTCATTTTGGCACAGACTAAAAAGGAAATAGGTTCACATAAATTGAAACAGAGGGAGTAGTATTTAATTGAGAGAAGTTTAAAGTGGCTAATTGTTGCAAAGTAGCTATAATTGAGAGAAAGAGAAGAGTGAATTGGTGTGGATGAAAATGAAATGGAGAGGGATTTATATAGGGGTGGGGGATGGGTTAAAGTGTATAAAAAAAAAGTTTGGGGGGGTTGGGGAACAAAGGGAGTCCAAAATGGCCGTTTATAGCCGTTGCCAACGGCCATGTTTGCAAAATGGACTGTTGGCCAACGGTCCAGTGGACAACAGCAATATTTAAAAAAAAAAAAAAAAAATTACTAGTTAACCGGTTTTAACCGGCCGGTTCTGGTTAATCGGCCACATTTTTTTGAAAACCGGCCCAGTATAGAAACTCAGTAGACCGGCGACCGGTAAATCGGTCCACCGGTTCCGGTTACCGGTTTTGACCGGTTCAATCGGACCGGTTAACAGGCTTATATAGGTACACTGATACACCTATTGGGGAGGGGGGGGGGGGGGCGAAGAAGGGAAATAGTTACTCGTATCTAGTGTTAAAACAAAATTGAAATGGGTAAAAGGTCAAATAGTTTTGTATCCTCACGAGGGGATGAATTAAGAAAATTTTGAATCGAAGGTCTAATTTGGTCAAGAGGTGAACTAATTTGGTCATCGCCGATAAATAATCACCCAAATAGCGTCATGATGCCTTGAAGTCTTCCACAGCCAGAGACACAATATCCACAACTATCTCAATCCAATTTCATTATGATATCTGAACTGATTGTAAGGGGATTATCTTGATCTTTGATGCTCTGCCTTAACCAGCTAGCAAGTTATAAATAAAGATG
Source organism: Lycium ferocissimum (assembly GCF_029784015.1). NCBI lineage: Eukaryota > Viridiplantae > Streptophyta > Magnoliopsida > Solanales > Solanaceae > Lycium > Lycium ferocissimum. The sequence goes on from NC_081345.1 coordinate 19,398,404, forward strand.
AGAATATGTATTACTTAATACATGTTAAAACGAGAATATGATTATGTATGTTGATAATATAAAAATGATTTACACATTAGTATTTACCATTCTTTTAGGTTATCAACTGTAAGTGAATTAATTGCGGTAAAGATTTTTTACGCAATTACCAAATGACAAGTACACATGTTTTTCCCATTGTGGGAGTACCACAGAGTTACTTCACTTTCTTCATTACTCCCTCCGGATCAAAAAAAAGGATCCACTTATCAAATCAAGAAAGAACTCACCTTATCTTTTCAGATTTGCCTCTATTATGTGCTATGTAATCAAATTCCAATACTTATTTAAATTTAAATAGGGACAGCTTAGTCAAATTACTTATTTTTATCTAGGAGTTAATATTTTTTAAAAAAGTGCACAAATGACTAAGTTGACATTCTTTTTATCCGGACGGAGTACTTCGCATATTCGGAATCTGCTTCTGTGTCTTCGTCCTAACTACATCATACTTTTCAAATCCAGCAGCGTCAGAGATGCTGACTTTTCACCTAGTATGGACTATGGAGTCAGAAACAGAGTGTACTTTTGTAGGACAAAAAAAAAAAGTTAAACCAAACTAACATAAAAAATAAAAAAAATAAGTAGGTTTCACGCACTAATTTAGTGCGTGAAAGGACCAAACTGTAAAAATAAGAGTTTGGCCTTTCACACACGAAATTTGTGCGTGAATGAGCCCAACAAAATATTTGTATATTGGTTCAAGTTACATGGATATGTAACCACATCTTCAATGTGATAACAAGCTACAAACAATAAATTTTATGGTATATAGCAAAAAGAACGATAATTTCTATATCTATAAACAATATAATTTTAAATTTTTTATTTTATCTTTAATGCGATTATTTGTAACTACACAAATATGTATAGCTTGTTTTAGAGTACAAATTTTAAAAATTCTCCTTTCTTTCTTTTTTAAATTTTATGTTCAGAAAAAATGCATCACATAAAATGAGACAGAGGGAGTTGAAATTATTATATATTTTATTGTTCTCGATTACCATATAAGATGATAAGCATTCCACGAAAGACTTTTACGACGACATCGTCCATGTTAATTTTTCTTAACCACAACTTGAATCATTTTAGTTGTTGTGTTCAGTAGCTTCGACAAATTAAAATGCTTATAAAGCTATTAATTTAAGGATCAAGATTGAAATCTTGAAATTCAGCGGTAACGTATTCATATCTTATCACCATCTCCATGCATGCTTAAGTTTCTTAATTATTTTTATACATCAATCAACATTCAAAATTAACTTGATTGAACCGCGTGTCATCATTATCTTTAATCTTCATTAATTATGATAACTACAGCAATTACAAGTAAATCTCTCGCTTTAAAAATTAAACTCAGCAAACTTAAATCCTAAATTCGCCTCCACAATTTCAATATTCATTAGGTTTGTTAGGGCAAGAGCCAAATGTTTTATTACACGGATATATGTAGAGCTATAATATCATTTAATAGAAAATAAAAGGCCTAACTATATTAGGGAGCCTAATATATTGCACTTCCCCAATAAGCGACAATGTCCTTTCGACCTCCCCATTTGAACCTAAATCGTGCGGGGAAAACTGAAGCAAAATTGACATCACAAAGTAAAAGGAAAGACCAAGAAGATCCCAACTACAAGAATTTCTTGAACATTTTAACTTAACATTCAGTTCACCTGGCATTACAAAGTCTCTCATCAACTACCCTATATAATACAATAGCAGAAAACCTGATACGACGTTCTCCAAGACACGCGTCATAAAGAACCCAAATTTCAGTTTCCCACATATGCATGCAAGTCCCTGACACCACCAAAATGAAGTGAAAAAATAAGATTAACCGCCTATGTAGCTCAGTTACTCATTAGATTTTAGATGAGCATACACCAGTTCACCCTTTGCAGTGAACATCAATCAATGATGAAATGACTACTACTGTTATAAATTTAACCAGGTGGATAACAGCACACAGTGCTTGAAAAGAAAGTATATGGCACCCGGCATTGTATATGGCACCTGGCATAACCAACAAACAATCAAAATCTTACATTCAATAATAATGTATGGCAATTCCTGGTGGCATTTAAGAATCCTGGTTTTCTGCCTGGAGATTTAAAATTTGTGAAACCACAATTTTAGAGAGCTCGCTGATTGCAGCTTGGACTGGAGAATCATCTGTCTCCGCGTGCCTTGATAATCCGACAAATTGTGAACGTAAGGTGTTGTATTCATTTGCAGCAACCTGTGTCTTTTTTGACGTAGCTATAACTTTCTCCAAATCGGATTCTAATAATGGCCTTGAGTCCTGCTCCGAAAAAAACAAAAATATATTCATCCAAAGAGCTTTGTCCCCTAACAATCTTGTGAAGATACAAATAAAAATAAAACAAGCATGTTCCCTACAATCCCGTGCAAACACACTGTCAAATTTTTCCTAGTGAATCTTCCCAATCCAAATAAGTAGAAATAAAATAAACAATCATAGCAGAAACCAATATCACAAATAGGTTCTACAATTCATCAAGCTCAACAGCGCAAGTCCATTAATCCAGGGTCAAGCACAAACTATATCACAGTTGCAGTTGCAAACTTTCTTCTTTATATGAGTAATGGTTGCAAAACAAAAAATGAAAGGATTCTCTACTTTTTTGAAGAAGGCTTTTCTTTTTCATCACGGACGCGTTAAAATCAGGGTTGAGATTAAAAGAAATAAAAAATAAAAAAATAAACAAACTTGAGGTAAAACAAAAAGAAAATGACAAGGCTAGACATGCACAAATTTAATTAATGAACCATGAAGGAGGAATATCTAATAAGAGGTTCCCTTTCTAGGTACCGATGCCTCCCTCTATGTCTGCCAGTTTACAGACCTGCTCAAAACTAGTAACCCAAAGAAAGCTAGATTTAAATTTCAAAGCAATCCTTATCTTCATTTTCCCTTATTTTTCTATTTTTTTGAGAACCCCAAGCCACAAGTATCAATGGATAAGATAAGCCATAGGTTGCTTACTGAGGTAAGCATTTAAGCCAATACAAATTCAACGTAGACTTTCAACAAAAATTAAATAACATAATACTAACCGTGGAAGGCTTTCCATTTTTCTCGTCATTAAGCAGGTCACGGATAGGAAAGTAGGCAGCTTTTTTACAGAGCTCAAGAAGATCCGAACCAGTGTATCCATCACATAAACTAGCAATGCGGTCATAGTTGATGTTATCTTCCACCTTCTCTCCCCTCAGGATCACCTTCAGAATCTCTGCTCTCTCTTTGAGATCAGGGAACCCAATCTCGAAGGCCTGAGGAAGACGTCGAAGAATTGCTTCATCAAGCTCGGATGGGCGATTAGTTGCAGCAAGGACCATTACTCGTGCATTCTCTACATCAGGCATTTGACAATGATTAAAGCCGACAGAACACTGTAGCTAGAACACATTAACTAGATAAAAGGCACGACCTATCTCAAATTTGATGGATCTAGGGATGGCAAAACTAGCCCTTGAAAACATGACCCACCCGACCCGCCCAATAATTGGCTCAGCCCATTTTGGCTTAACCCATCTAAAAATTGGGTTGATATGCAGCCCAAATTGACCCATGAGAAACCTTGTCAAAATCTTTTCATAAAGGCTTTATAACCACAATAAAGAAAAAAATAGTTTTATCAGTACTTAAAAAAATATAAAAGAACAAACAAAGAAATTAAAACTCATTAAGAATAGGGCAGGTTGGGTTATGACCTGCTTTTTAGCCCATTTCAGCCCAAGTAACTTTTGAGCGGGTCATTAACTCACCCATTTTGACCCGCAGCACCCGCCCAAATTCAGCCCAACCCGCCCATTTGACACCCCTGGATGGATACCCAAAATAAAGAAATGGATACCGAGGATTTATATGCCCAATCCAACTTAGGATTGAGGAGTAGAAAATGATATGAAGTTCACCAACCGGTTCCTCTCTACAGCATATACACACACAAACACATATACACATATACATCAATATGCACACATACACATGCATATGTACATACATATTATTTGTGCATGTATTTGTTCAGCTTGGTGGGAGAAAACTACTGGTAAAGTAATCGACTAATTAAGCGGTGAACTTACGATCTGTGGTAAAACCATCCCATAAAGCCATGAATTCAGTCTTCATGTTTGTTAATGCTTCGTGATCGCTACTCTTGCGCTGACCCAAAAAGCTATCCACTTCATCAATAAATATAATTGCTGGCTGGAGTTTATGTGCCAAACTAAATACGGCAGCAACTGCACTTTTCAGAAGATAATCAATTAGTTTAGCATAACACTATGCTCAAACACTACATAGAACTAAAGGACCTTTTAACACATTACATGACATGAGGGATATACAAACCATCCACATGAGCCATCAGACAAAGAATACAAGTAAGAGCATCCTAAGCAATATAATTAGAATTATGATATGATACTAGTTTCCGATTTTTTCATCCAGGATCAAGCCTCAAATCAGCCAAAGAATCCATAGAGATGAATGCTTCACTTTTCTTACCTTACTTCTTCGGATGACAGCGCCACAGCTTCCGCGCAGTTCGACTTCGGATACCTGATACCTCCCACCAGCACAGGTACCGGATAACTCTCCAAGGCTTAGGCAGATGGAGAAATCACCTAAGTATTTACATTATGTTTGGTTTTAAGACAAAGGTATCCCTGTTGTATACAACACAAACTACTTCCAGCAACAAAACATATGAAGCAAGGAAGTATGAAAGCTCATGAATCATTAGATGGTAAAGAAAACTTCAGTTTGATCTTCAATATAAAAATTAAATGCTTAAGTTAGGATAAGAGTACTTTGTTGTTTATTCACTTTATAAACAAGCTAGGATAAGAGTACAACTGTATCTTGATAAACAACACACTATTCATACCTATATATCCTAAATTTCAAGTGTTTTTTTTTTTTTTTAATTGAGAAAGAACTGATGCCTTGAACATAACATGAGCCCGTTTGGATTGGCTTATAAGTTGCTGAAAAACAGCTTATTTTCAGCTTTTTTGAGTGTTTGGCTGGCCAGTTTAAAGCCATTTTGTGCTTAAAATAAGCCCAAAAAAATAATTGGGCCCGTTTGGCTTAGCTTATCTAAAGCAGCTTATAAGCTGAAAACAGCTTATAAGCCCAAAAAAATAAGTTGGGCTACCCCAACTTTTTTTTTTTTGGCTTATAAGTTGCTTTTTTTAAGCCCATCCAAACAGGCTCCATATCCTGCCCTTACTCCAGAGTCCATGCCAGGTATAAACAAGGCTATAAAGCATCAAATCCCACTATCTACTTTATCTTGTAATTCTTGTAACATTTTGCTCCCGAAAATCCTCGGCAGATGTGGGGCACCATTCTTGTCACTCAAAATAAGCCATTTAAACAGGCATCATTTTATAAAAGGATAACCTCACTGACCCCTAGAACTCATAATCTTGCTAAAAAGTAGAAAAAGAGCTGCAAGATAGCGAAACTAAAATTCACACACTACAAACATGTGCACGAGCTACTTACATACTACCTGCACTAAAGCAATTTAATGAGCTAACGAACAAGCTACATTAGAGACATTTTTAAAAGCTAGAACTGTTCCAAAGTTGGATGATATCAAATGCTAAACCAAAATGAGTCTCAAATTAGTCTAAATGCCTTTGTTCTTATTTCCAGATCCAATTGGCATATAAATCAAGTAACACATAGTTTCAGCAACTGAATAGACCCAATCCAAGAATCACGACCCATCCAAAAAATATATGGAAAAAAAAAGAAACTCGATTTGATGTTTATGTTTTTCCCTCAAAAATCTCTCGCCACTTTTGGTGATTAGACAACATTATCTTGAAAGTTGTTCCTAATAATTACTAGGAAAGTCAGGCTCTCCTTTCTTATTTCTCCAACTTCACTAGTTCATACAGCAGTGTTTATAGCAAAAGAAGTCCCATCGATCACAAGAAAGTTGATAGAGATTTTTAAAATTAGCAGATCATCTCTCCAGTTATTGAGATAAATGTAGAAAGGACCAGCAAAAATTAAGAGACTTCTTTCTGAAATAAAGTAATATGAGACAGTACTTATGTTCTCTCGGATAATTACTTTTTGGACTGGGTACAATGCTTGTGGAGCGTCAATACACTGAAACGAGATTCAAGATACAATTATTCATGCAACTTTCAGCAAGTCAAACGACACACCTAAGAATAGATAATGCTGAGAAAAGAACCTTGCAAGACTGAAGGCAAAATCTACACTCACCTAATTTTTGTGCATCACCGAACCATTTGCTCATCAGATTTGATATTCTCACGTTAATAAAAACAGCGCCTGACTCTTTAGCTATTGCTTTGGCAAGCATGGTCTTTCCAGTACCAGGAGGTCCATAAAGCAATACTCCTTTTTGTGGACCCAGTAACTTTCCATGAGAAAAGAGCTCAGGCCTTCGCATGGGAAGAATTACTAATTCGCATAACGCTTGCTTAATGGATTCTAACCCACCAATGGAATCAAATTCCACATCTATATGATCAGGGTTCACCACATCACATGCTATCACATCCTGTTCACACAAAGTACAAAAGAGAAATAAGTTATCCCATCTCAATACGAGAATGATTGAATTCAATATGAAAATGATAAGTTTTTTACTACTTTTTTTTTTTTTTGGTTCTAAAAGTCTGATTCTCGAAATTGTTCACACCAAGCAACAAATTATTCTACTTGAAACAAAATACACTCCTTAAAACTTAAACTAATCTGTCTTCTAAATATAATTTTCCAGATATCACAGGCTATTATACCCTTAGTCACTAAATTGAAGGGGGTGCTCTGGGAGCGGGGAAGCTCTCAAAAATATATAGGAAAATGATCCTGATCAACAGAAGTGAATACAATGTGCACTGTCTGATAATCAAAATAATTCAGACCGATAAATACAAACGAAAGTACACTATCGTCTTCAATAAAAATACAATTTAACCTTATTCAAAAAAAAAAAAATACAAATTAAACCAAATTTTCAGAACAGCGAGTTAGAATTACAATTACAACAATTTCACAAGTGGATGGGCGCAAGTTCTAAAAGCTACATTACTCTCTTTAACACAGCCAATGCCATCAATATTACTTGACCAAAAGTGTTGTCTCACCAATGTAATGATGGCTAATTCAACATAACTACTAGTACTAATTAATAGCATGTGAACATCTAAATCTTAATCTTTGCAAAATCAATCAAGATCAGAATACTGAAATCTCCTTTACAACTTCAGTTTCAAGAATCTCCTTTACAACTTTCATTTACAAGGGTTACTATAAATTGCTCGTAACTTCAATCTCACAGCCGACAAGCACATGCATGCGGAAAAGACAGTTCCTTTCAACATAAGCTCAAACCAGAAAACCATTTATGCTGCAAAAAATTTGAGCTCCTATAGAAATAAAGTCCCAAAACAGTAAAATTTCACGGAGCCAAGCATATCCAAATCAATCCAGCAAACTTTAGGAAGCAAGCTAACATCTTATTCAAATGGCAATTAGATGCCTCAGTCTATACTGTCTCACCTACACACACTCTTTTCTCTCAAAGCAGACCACAAACAGTGCGGATGGAGCATACGCTCAACGGGTATATGTGAAAGATTATTAATTACAAAAAATATTAAACTTTTAACCTCAATGGCACAAGTGTAATGGGTTCAGTGGCAAGAACCTATCAAATTTAAATCTTGAATTTGCTTCTCAACTACAAACAAATCTGTATCATCACGAATTAGGAGATAAGAGCTATAACCAATACCAAAGATAAGCACATGTGCATGCATATTGAAGGCAGCGGTACACACAGGGACGAACCTGATAAGCCATGTTTTCTAGAATCCAGAACCCATAAACTCAAAATTCTATATCCGCCTCTGGGTACACGTACATACACATATATATAAAGTAGCTAGAACCCATTGTCACAAGGAGTAATGGGTTAAATCCGCATCTCAAAATAAACACGGGCAGATGTACATAGAAAGCAGCAGGTGTAACCACTGCATTTGGCACATCCATGCGGAAAAGACAGTTCATTTCAACATAACCTCAAACCAGAAAACCATTTATTCTGTAAGAAAATTGAGTTCCTATAGCAATAAAGTCCCAAACAGTAAAACTTCATGAAGCCAAAAATATAATTTCCAGCAAAGTATAGGAGACAAGCTAACATCTTATTCAAATAGCAATTAGATGCTGCACTTTATACTGTTTCACCTACTACACTCTTTTCTCTCGAAGCAGATACTACATACCATAGTGGATGAAGCATGCACTCATAGGGTATAAAGTGAGAGATACCACTACAATTTCAAAAAAAATTAAATCTTTAACCTCAATTTCACAAGTGTAATGAGTAATAATGGTAAAAACCTATATATTGAACCCATCAAATTTAAATCCTGAATTCGGCTCTCAACTACCTATAAGCCGCTCATCAAGAACAAGCAGATAACAGCATTAACCAAGACCAAAAATAAGCACAGCCTCATGTATATTGATGTAAACACACACATACATATATTTAAAGTAGTTTAAACCACAAGGGATAATGGGCTAAATCCGCCTCTCGAAATAAACACAGGCAGATGTACATAGAAAGCAGCAGGTCTAACCACTGCATTCGGCTCGAAACACATATAAAGTAGTCGAAAGAATTCAACACAAAAAAAAAAAATTATACTAAATTTGAACCTGTTGAAAATTCCTTGCAGTTACTGCAGTAATTTTATTTTTAGCATAATAAGTTGGTTAGGCTTAGTATGTAACTACTTTTGAATTTTAAATTGTTATTGGATAGATTTTGAAATTATCCTGCTGATTGTATGTAGTTAAGTTGGCTATTTAAAGCTTTCTATGCTAAATAAAATTATCGAGAGACATTTTCAACCATCTTTTATAAAACCAACAGAACCGAAGCATATATCTAAAACGTTTTTAAGGGTATATTTGAAAAAAAAAAAAAATAATAATAATAATGACCTCATAGGGATTGGTTTGAATAAGGGGTCGACCCAAGCGCTTAGCAATTTCCTTCTTGTGTTCAAGCGCCTTCTTTGATGCCTCTCGGTTCGGGTCAAGTTGTCGGAGCCCCACAAACAATACCAGGCAACTAAATGCTGCACTTGCCGCATACAGAATCAATTCTTGCAAGAATTTCGTCTCTGATGAACCACTTTTCATCCTATAACACACTAAATTCTTTTTTCTTTTTTTTTCTTTTTTTCTCTATATAAAGTTAAGGGTTCCTTTTTTTTTCAGTTGGATGTGAAGGAAGGTGTTGTGGGTTTCAAATTTTTTTATAATAGATACTCGTCTTGATTATCAAGAAAACTTTTGAGAGGATTAGACGGTTTGTCGGAGAGGAGAGTAATTTACCTAAATAACCTTCAATGATGATTAAGCTCTTGGAGGCGTTCTTTGTGGGCCAGAATCACAAGCCACTTTCAAGTTTGGGCTTGGACCCAATCCACTAATGATTGGGCTCTCACATGAACTGTTGGTGAGTCCAGAGGCTTACATTTGGTTACATGTAGGGTAATTTGCACGATTGTGCATATTCAAGGGTGGTCTTTAATTTATAGCCTTTGCCTAAAATATTTCGAGGTTCTGGGTTTAAACTTCGGCTCAATTGAAAAAATAAAAATAAAAAAAATAATCGCAAGGCAGAATTTCGTAGTAAAATCAGGCATACTCAGGCAAAAGTTAGGTCTTAAAGACCTAACTTTTATAGAATCCCAGCCGAGTTAAAAAAAAAAAATATTCAACCCTTGTCCGGCATAACTTCTGCCTTAGGCATAACTTAGAAATACAGAAGATATGCCTTATAAGGCCTAACTTGGAACTACAGCATCACTAAGTTAAGCCTTATAAGGCAAGAACTAAGTAAGGCCTTACAGCATAACCAAATTAGGCCTTAGGCATAACTTTCGTGAAACCCTAACCTTGTGAAATTATTATTTTTTTGACTTTGCTAAGGTTCGAATCCAGAACATCGGGGTATTTTCTGCTACTTTTTTAGGCGAAGGGCAAAAATTAAAGACCAGCGCGTTTGAAGAGCAATCCGTGCAAAAAAAAAAATATTACAAGCAGGGGTGTCAAATGAACGGGTTGGGTTGAATTAGGTAACACAATCATAATATAAAAAACTAATTTATTTTTATATTTAAGATATTTATATGGAAGAACTTTTCTAAGAAAGTAAGAATGGTGTTTTAACTACTGACTCTATTAAGAAACATTATGAGAATAGGACTTTCGCCATAATTTCTACTCATCCACCTTCTTCTTCCTTTTTCATTTTTCTTCTCGTCCTTTCTCCCTCCATTAAATATTTATGGGAGGAATTGAACGGATAATGTTCTATTGGACTTATGTTGTCTATTCTTAATTATTTGGATTAGTTTGGTAGGAGAAAAATTAAAGAACATCATTATTGAATTTTGTTGAATTGAATAAACAGTTGAAAAGACAAAGTGGTCTTTTGATTTTTCAAGGTTTGGGTTACATCCAACCACTATAAATTGTTAGGAATGATACTACAAAGTTTTATATAAAATTTGAAGCCATTTAGAGTTGGTTTGGATAAGTTTCGAAGCAAAAACGTATTGATGACACACTAGGTTATGGTGACCCGTTAGGATTTTGTGGTCTATTTTGACAATTTATCAGAATTCAACCCTCTTCTTCAGAATTTGTGACAATGCAAGTTTTGTCATCAATTTGAAATTCATCAGAATTTGTATACCAAATTTTGAGGTTGTTACGACAAGGCAAGTTTTACCTCACAACTTAAAATTCTAGCAATTGATCAGGATTTTGATAAAATAAGAACCTTAAGATCAAACTGAATACATGTAAGGTGTCAATTTTTTCACAAGAATAAAGAAAAATTTATCACATAGAATGAGATCAATAAAGAAATATATAATGTTATTACTTAATATTTTAGAATGCAGCTAATCACACAAGATTTGGCACTACTGATATGCATATCATTGCCAAGGAGGCGTAAGCTATAACTAATAATTCGAGTCTTACCTTAGGTCGTTTGGTTGGAGGGACTAATGTTTTATCCCGGTATAAAATTTGGATTAAATATATTTTGTGTTTGATTGAGGATATTAGCCAATATATAGATAAATTTTATATCACAATCATGTGAATAAATCCAGAACAACTTGGTTTTAACCAAACGACCCCTTATTATCTTCTTATAACAATATATTGAGGACTAAACGTGAAGTCGTAACTAAGGTGTATCGACTGACTCAACCTAAGCGGGGTTAAAAAGGAACACTAGCTAAAAAAAGAGAGTAGAAAACATCAAAAAAAGGTCCAATAGACAAATGAAATCTTTTCACACTGTCATTGTAATGACTGTTAGGATCCGTCTATTTCTGCGGGCGGAGGTGTTTCCCGTGGATTAAGTTTTACTCTACGAATGACTATGCATTCAGTGCAAACTTCTAAAAGTCCATTGTCTAGGAAATATTTAAACTCCCTCGGTCCATTTGATGTTCATTCCAAAAAAAAAATTACAGTTGAATTTGTTAGTGGCTTAAAAGATATATGAATTAATTTGTTATAGGAAAAAGTTAACAATAAGTGACAAAGTAATGAAATCAGGTAAATATCAAGTAATAATGACATAAAATAAGTCTAGGCCATACGAGCTCGAAGGAATTTCTCAATAAAGATGACTCCGAATGAACACTTTAGCCTTATATGAACACTTTGAATCCGGAACAACAAATAAATTAAATAAGGAGGAATATAATTTGCTTTGATGTGTAAGTATAAATTGTTAAGCTAGAAGTGGATGTCTTTTTCATTGAGTTTGGGCTCCTTTTATAGGTGGTAATCATCAGCGACAGGCTACAAATTGACCCTCATAATGGGCAATAATAATCAATAAGTAATACTTAATTACAGAATTATAACGTTCGGCTTCATATTTTGGCCGGTTATACAATGTCCAATACCCATTAAATGACCCGTGACAATTGCTTTGTAACTTTTGCTCCGGGTCTGTGCGAAATCATTGTTTTTCAGTTTCTGCCACAAAGCATGTCATTGCTCGATCTCACTTGCCGCATGCCTACTCCATCCTATGCCACGTGTAACGTACTATTTTTACCGTATACAATTTTTACTTGTCCATTATATTAAAAATAGATGTTCATTTTTATTTGTCCAATTTGAAAATCAAGAGATAATTTACTATTTCATACCTGTCCCTTATTATTAATTGTTTGGGTTGGAAACTTTAAGGAATTGTTAGTGGCTACACAACTTTTAAAGTATGTTTGTTCGATTTCAATTATTTAGATGATTTAAAATAATTAGGAGTGATATAATAACATTCTCATTTTATTTATTGTTCCTAAAGGGGTGTGTTAAGTCAAACATGAACAAGTAAAAATAGACGGAAGGACCACTAGTTCAACATAAATAAATTACAATTTCTTAGTCTAAAAGCTGAAAAGGTTTTTGACGCACATGATCAACTTCCATGCTCTTGCTTAAGCATTTCCGAAACGCTAGAGTTTTGGAAGTTTACGCTGAAAATATCCACTCACACTAGACTTTTAAAGAAGTTTACAGAAATTTACTTTAATAACGTTTGGTGAACAAAGTTCACATCAAAATATGGTCAATGTTATTGGCGCTTCAAATATGAAGTTCTCGGATTGTTTCATTTTTTTTCTCATGTCATTCGTTTCTCTTCATTGTACATTTCTAAAATAGATGTAGAAATTCCAACTAAGAATAGGCTTTGGCCATTTGAAAGAAGTCTACATTTTACAAATCCCATTGCCTTCTTTTTCCTCTAGCTTTTTATAATTTCCATTAGCTGAGATACAATATAATAATTTTGTATATCACTTTTAACTAACAATTGAAAGACCACATTCAATCTTGGTGGCTAGATAACACCAACGTAAGATTTCAATTCTGACGAGCTGAATTTTCCTGTTTCTTTTTTTCCCAACCATCTTTGTCTCGAAATTCAATAGGACGTCATAGTTAAAATCCATATTTAATAGGAGGAAAAAGTTGCCTTATATACATTTTATAAAATTCAAATTAAAAAAAAAAGTATTTCTGAACTTAGATCAATACGACTAACAAATTAAAGTAAATAATTTTAACGGTGGAAATAAATAATTAACTAAACAGTACTGTAGGCTGTAGCTAATGTCTAACGTATTATGACTCAAATTTCCAAAGATAATATTTTTCCTACCTAACAACCAATAAAAAGAACATGAAATAGAAAAAGCACCGCTAAGAGTTATGGGGGAATATTAAAAAATAAATAATAAAAGACTTGTAATGTATGGTCTTCACCCTTAATTAAAAATTCCGAGCTTCATGAATGAACTTTCTTCACCCTTAATTAAAGGTTTTGAGCTTCATTAAATGGTCATACACGATGCAAATTCAAATTAATTGGACCAATAGATCCTCTGTTACTAAATAATTACTCCTCCATCTCAAATTATCTGTCTTTTTTTAATTTTACACGTCCGTTAAGAAATATTAATTAGAAAGTGTATTTGACTAACTCTACATTTTTTTATGTCTAAGTTATAATTTCTCTCCATTAAATATTTACTCTATTTATGCGTCATCTGCATTAATGATAGAACTCTACTAATGGTAAAATAGGGAAAAAAAAACTAATTGAGCCATGAATTTCTAAAATAACAAATAATTTGAGATAAGTATTTTTAGTAATTACGATAAATAATTTGAGATAACTATTTTTAATAACTAGAATAAATAATTTGAGCCGGGGGGAGTTATAATAATAATTTTAGAAAGAAAAAAAAAAGGCGGTGTCATAGATGTCACACATTGAAGTATTTGTACAAATCTCCTCAACATTCAACTGCCCACCGGTCGGCAGTCGGCACACGACCACATAAAATTTCGTTGTTGCGCGTGTAGCACACTCGAGTCTAATAACAATGGGCGTGAAAAATGGCATTGTAATTTCCATCAAATTTCAAGGGCATTTCTCTTCTTTTCCACACCTTCACAACTATATATGCATTTGTATATTCAAAGGTGATTGGTGAACAATTGTTTAGATTTGGAGAATCCAAGACAATTATAAGCTCCTATCATTTCAACAAAGTCCACTTTTGTAAGTATATGCACAAGTGTGTTTTGATTTCTTATGTAGAATCTTTTTGTTTTGCTTATTTATGTGTGGGAGTTTCAACTTTGTTTAAAGTAATTAAGGTGAATTTTGGGTGTGCAGTAAGTAGGAAGAGATGGGGTCAGATCAGAAAGTTCATGTATTTGAGGAGGTTGCAAAGCACAACAAGACTAAAGATTGTTGGCTTATCATCAGTGGAAAGGTTAGATCTTTAGTATTAGTAATTTATTTTTATTTTTGTTTCCTATCAAATCAAATCATTCTGTTGATCAATGAGTCTTACTCTTATTATTCTTGATGGGGTTTCTTTTTGGCCATTAAATCAGCTTATTGAGATGATTTATCATTTATCAGTTAAGATAAGTTGGGTTGAAGAAAGTAACGTTCATTGAAGTTGTCGAATTGTTTTTAATCTGAGGATAGCATTGATTTAATATAGTTTTGTTTTAAGTATAGGTGTTGGATTGTTTGCTTTGTGCAAGTTCTGCTGTTCTGTTCTCTATAACTATTAAACATTGACCAGTCAATTTTCTGACTTTGCACCCATCTGGTGCTAGTGGCGTTAAAGAGACAAAGAGGTTAATACTGTATAAAAAGGGCACTTCGGTGCATGAAGGGGCGGATTTATCATTATAGGTACGGGTTCAATTGAACCCATAACATTCGATGCGGAACATAAATTTATGTGAAATTTTTTTACTAAAATTGCAGTAAATTGTAGACATGAACCCATAATTTTAAAAATATAAGGGGTTCAATGATAAAAAATTTAAGAGGTTGAACTCATAGAATTTAAATCCTAGATCCGGCTCTACATTTACGTAGGGTTAGGTAAAAGGTTGCACTTCAAGAGGGATATGTAGGCAATCTATCATGAAGCAACCATGCGTGGCCTATAGGTCACACAAAGACAACTTTAGTGTTGCTCCAAGGCTCCCTTATATAAGTAATAACCTTTTTGCAGATGCTGATAAGGTTTATCTTGATAACATAAATTTAGGTTTCCCCCTTGGAAACTGAGACTAGGTGTGACTTGTCTCAATTAAATTAGCAATGTAGAAGATCAGGGGTTGATAGTAGAAATAAACAATTAAACTATATATGTACACAGAAGTGGATAAAGCAAGTAGTGTTTTTTTTTTTTTTTTCCTCTCTGGGTCTCATGAATGTTGCGATGATACTAAGTGACCATGTATGATATTACCCAAAAGAATGTGACTAATATCACAAATATTGAAAATAGGCTCGTCGCATTGATGAAGTTATGGCATAAAACATAAACATATATAAGCATTTCGTATGTTAAAAAGACAACGAGGCGACATTTTTCTAATGTTCTGGTGATTCAAAGAAGAAAACATCTAGACAGTATCTCTCGTGCCTGAGTGGCTCTCGAGTCCTGGCACAGATGTAAACCTTGTAGGAGTATGTAATATGTTTTATGGAAAGGTAAATCAGCCTTGCGTTATGCTAAATAAGTCAAATCTGTTTTAACCTGACTTCCCCTGCCCGTTCTTGACTTTCAATCAGTAATTTTGGCTCACAAAAGTTTTTTGAAACATAGAGTAACCTCATAAAGCAGGGATCCTTTGATCTCATTTGAGAAACAGGGATTTATCTCCACAACATAAATTTAACATGCATCTGATTTACTTAGAAGAAAATCTGCAGTACATACATCTAATACATTAGTTCAGCTTTATTACCAACCAGTCAGCTATAACTGCTGAAGATTAAGAAAGCAATTTCTTACTCACAGAGGTGGTATTAGATACCTAACTCTGCGGAGTACCTTATCTCTCTCTTTTTTTTTTTTTTTTTTTTTGGGGGTACAGGAATCCACAGTAGACATTCTTGCTTTAGCTACTTGCACTGTCGATCTCTCTTCTAATATTTTCTTGGATGCTTTCAGTTGTTATAATGTTATCTAGAGTGGACCAACTCATATCTCCTCCAATATTTTTCCTTTTTAAGAGTCCCGTTTCTTATTTTCTCGCTCCTTAATCCGAATATTGATTTATATCCTGGTATCAAATTGTTCTACAGGTGTATGATGTGACTCCATTTATGGATGATCATCCAGGTGGTGATGAAGTTTTGCTTGCAGCAACAGGTAATGCCCGTGCATTCACACAGTTTATCTTGGTTGCAAGTGTTGATTCGGGCTTTCTCCTATAGGTTGGCTTCTAAAATTTACTTGTCTAACAGGGAAAGATGCAACGAATGACTTTGAAGATATCGGCCACAGTGATTCTGCTAGAGAGCTGATGGATAAATATTACATTGGAGATATTGATGCGTCAACAATTCCTCTAAAACATGCTTACATTCCTCCACAACAACCCCCATACAATCCAGACAAGACTTCAGAATTTGTTATCAAGATTTTGCAGATCCTTGTGCCCCTCTTGATTTTGGGCTTAGCCTTTGCTGTGCGACACTACACCAAGGAGAAGTAATTCCGTTGCATTCTAATTTGGATTGTCAGGACATCTTTTGTTTGATTTATGTAGTTGTCAAATGACAGACTTGGTTTATAGTTCATTAAAGGAAGTGTAGTAGCTGAAGTGTAGTAGCTGAGCTTAATTATCAGTTTGTATGTGTTCCAGAGTTGCCATTCGTAGCGACTTCTCGTAAACTATAACTTTACGGGGTTTATGTTTATGATATTTGAGAGATGTGCTTCTCCATTTTGAATAATTTCTGTACAACATCCGCCTGTACTAGAAAATTTAGCTGCAGCTCAGCCTGTTGACTCGATAACTAGAAGTTTGAAATTTGAGTAGCTGAATTTAGTAAATGAGCTTTGCCAGGGCCCTAAGAGATGAAAAAGTGTTTCTTGCCATCCTTTACCCTTTAGTGCCACAGTATAGAGGATACTAGAATGGACATAAAATCGCTCTTTAAACTGTTAGCGAATAGTACTTGCCTCTTCATTATCTTGAGAATTAGAAGCCCGAACTGCAGCTATTGACTTCCCTAAATATTCAATTCCAGTTTCAATATGATGATAGGAATGTCTAGTCGTTGAGGGAACTTAGGTAAGACCAACAGATATTATGCATTTTTATCCAACATTATTTGCGCGCACACTACCTATATCTAATTTCTTGTTAGAATATCAACGGTGTCCGAACTTGCGTGCAACTCAACCAATTCACTAATCAATCAATCCGCCTACAAGTAAATGTTACCGAGAAAACCCTTCCGTTACTTTATAAGTTAACTGCTAGGCTATCCCCTTGGAGAATAACATCATCTAATACGGATTGGGCTCCTCTCCATTTCTCTTCTCTCCATTTTCCCCAAGTTCTATCTTGGATTAGAGACACGTGGCATGAATTATAATTAATGGCTAAGATTTAATTGACCAAAACAAGACCCTAACCATGATTACATAATTGATAAATTATCCATAAATATATTAGAATATTTTTCTCTCTTCCTATTTTAATATTCCATCTCTTTTTCAATCATGACAACTCTTTAATGGTGATATTTTTCAGAATATAGACAACTCTTTCAGAAATATACAATTACCAATTGAATAATGGGGTCTATATTATGTAAATTAGTAAGTATCATAATTGAAAAAAATGGAAAATATCACCAATTGAATAATGGGTCTATTAGGGAAAAAATTAAGTAGCAAAAAATAATCGGATAAATCAGAAAAAATATTTTACTGGGTAGGAAAAGTAAAATAGGAAGAGAGAGAAAAATATTCTAATATATTTATGGATAATTTATTAATTATGTAATCATGGTTAGGGCCTTGTTTTAGTCAATTAAATCTTAGCCAATAATTCTAATTCATGTCATATGTCTCTAATCCAAGATAGAACTTGGGGAAAATGGAGAGAAGGGAAATGGAGAGGAGCTCAATCCATCTAATACTCCCTCCGTCCCATAATAAGTGTCATTTTAACCAAAAACATGCATATTAAGAAACCAATAATGCAATGGGAAATTTACCAAATTATCCGTACATAATAAAAACAAATTACTTTTACCTCTTGATTAGAATATGCACAAGTAAACCTTTTGACATTAAAAATCCAACGATACCAAGTTACCATGTGGCTTTTCCAATCATTATTTAAATGTTACTTTATTGTTCAAGGATAGAATTGAAAAAAAAAACTAGCTAATTTATGTCTTGATTTCCTAAGGTGACACTTATTATGGGACAAAAATATTTGGCTCAAGAGACACTTATTATGGGACGAGGGAGTACCTGATTTGAAGCTACTCTAGCTGGAAACTCGTAAGGCTTTACTAATATGGTATTATCGTGAGTTAACTGCTCATTCAGTTTTGAGTACATTCAGAAGCTTGCCACTGGTGGTGTTTTCACTTGGACACTGTAACAGCTCTGGAAGAAAGGAAATGTTCTACCGCCGGATTTGAGGCAAGCCAAGTTGCAGGCAAACGGGATAACATGTCAAACTGTACAAGGCTTTCAATGTTTCTGCTTTGCAAGATATAGCCGGTGCTTAGCACACAAAGTCAAAACAAAAACCAACCATTCCACATCCCAACTGCTAAAAGTATCACGAAACAGTGTAAATACACAATTCTAAGGCTCTCATGGCCAACATCGGATACTTTAATTGCCCACACTACTCCCAGCCCACACCCCTCCTTGATCCTAAGGAAGTTGGGCTATGGGCAAAAGATCTCGACTTTCAATAAGTTTCCTACTATTCAAAAGACCCTATAACTATAACTCTATAAGCATTAAAAATCAGAACTTAAATGATATTATATTGAGCATGGGAGACCAGTCTGGAACACAGGCATTCTTATAATTGCTAAACTGAAATGGAGCAAATAGCAGTGCCCGTACTCGGCAGAGTTGCGAGTTATAGATGTCCCCAATCTCCGACCCAAAAAAGCAGCAGAAGCAGCAGCAGTGTTGTCACTTGTCAGGTAGAAAGTTCTTTCTCACCACAAACACGTGAAAACTTGAAGAGCACCCACTCACTAATGCTGAATTTAGCAAAGAGAATAAATTAGTGGTATAAGATCTCGGAAGGCACTATATGACAGGTCTCTATATCTTGTCATGAAGAGTGACCACCAAATCATGGGCATCATCTAGTAGCTTCCATACATCAAGATGACCAGCCATGTTATTGCACTCCTTTAAAATTTCATCCATGCTACTATACTTCTCAGTGATTTGTTTCCTCCTCTGTAATACAGATGCTGCAATTGCATAAAGCAAAAGATCATCTGTTGGTGGGGCACGCTGCCTAATCCTACTCCATGCAGACTTCCCAATCCCAGCCCTAATAGCTGCCTGATCTGCCCACATTACCTCCCATAGGCAGAGTGTTTGCTCAAAAGTTAATTCCCTCCTGAAGAGCACTACCACCATCCTGTACACAAAAAAGCAATCCTCTGCTTGGAGCTTCTCTAAGTGTCTATAGAGATGTGAATCCTTATGTTTGATAATCTTAGAAATAATTTTTAGTTGCCTCCTAATTCCAACCTCATCAAGCCTGAAGTTATGTCGAGCCTTCCTCATGAAACCAACGAAGCACCAAAAAGCTTCATGGTCCTCTGTCATCACAGTAATTATTGGTGAAAGCAAATCACTCATTCCCTGGCAATAACCAATTTCAGGGTCATAAAGCGCATAGGCTTCAAGGATGGCAACTAACCGAGCAGCATGGAAGATCCTTGAGGGCTCTAGGTGATCATAGTCCTTCAATCCAACGGCCTGCGCAGAACAGCGTGCCTGGCCATCTGATACTACTCCAGCCTGGGGTGTGGAATATGCTATCCATTCTTCATTAGCACGAACTGCGTCAACCCTGATTATTCGTTGCCATGTAGCAAAATCTTCTGCATTGCAGGGCTCTGGCTGGACAGTCTTTGAAGGAGAAGAGTCCTTAGAATGCACTTCGGTTGTATTCTCATACACGCTTCTTACAGAGAGGAAAGTGTGACTGGCATCATGATCTGCAGAGGAATCAGAATCTGACGACTCAGAGTCAGAGACATCATGTGGCTCCATGGCTCGTTTGGAACTGGAAAATTCATCAAACATTACACCCGCCTGATTCTCTGAATCCTCAACAAATGGGCTCCTCTCCCCACTAGAGAGGGATTCCAGGGCACTGACAACATCTTCATAATCGGGGAAATCCATCCCTTCCATGAGATTTCCACTGTCTCCATTGCTTCCAATTCCACCCGCCACTCTCATTTTAAAGGTTTCACTGCATCTCAGTAGTTGGCAGCACTTCCTCCGCAGTCTCTCATATTCCTTTCTGCATTCACATATTATGCACCATTAAGGAGTCTATGGAGTCTAAAAATAAATTGAACTACTAATAATAGAAAGATTATGATTTGTCAACTGAAAAAGGAGGATTTCCTGTATGACACCTTTATCAAGATAGAGCAGATGAATTTGGAAACATTACCTGTTCCTTTTTCTTATAGCATCTCTTTCTTTTTTGGAACTCTCCAATTCATAGCTGCAGAGACACACAGAATAATTATCAGCTCCGACCCAAGCCTTCACCCAGTATAAAACTTGACACAGAAAGTAATTAGTAAAACGCAGAGGCCCCCTCCAAAAACATTGCTGCCCATCACTTCACCAAGTTAATAAACGACAGAAGCTATATAGAGTCTGTCCTTTCTCCGCACAGATCTAAAGGGACAAAAGCAATTAAGAACCCACTAAATCACCAATGAATGAAGTTATTTTCGGACTTAGTGACCAGAGCTTGGTTTCTTTTAACAATCTTCCGTAGAAAACAACCCTAACAGAATAGATCAACAGAAAACAGGGACCGAACAATACATAAAAATAGGTTGATAAGAGGATTCATTTAAAAGAAACTGCAGTACTGGTCTCACCCATTATGGAAACAAATTAATTCACAGAACTGGAAGAAAGTCTAATGTCATCTATCTGGAGACAGGAGAATGGAACTCCATCATCTCCCTTGGAAAATTAAGCAATTAAAATTGGCACACAAAAGTGAAAAGAAAGGGGGAAGGACTGTGGAATTAACCATAATTCAATACTAACAATGGTAACCAGTACGAGAGGACAGAAAACTTACACTCCGAGGAGAAAAGGCCAAACCTCTGCCCTGATGCTAGGATCAACTCCCTGCATAAGAGACAAATTTCAGCAAATAAACCCACCCTTTACATGGATTGTAGGCAAGAGAAAGAAAAGGAAGATGGTAAAATTTTCTGCTATAGGTCTGACAGTAGAGGAAAAATTTTCGACAGAGAAAACTGATCTCCAATTTGCCCCCCAAGATTCTTTTTCCCCTTTGGAAGGGAGAAAATCCTCATAAACTTTGAACAGTAAAGCTGTCTACACTCCAATTCACCATTCCCTTCCTCTTTTGGACTCCAAACAAAAGAAAACTGTGTTAATTTCACCTTTAGCCAAGGGAAAGAAAATCATTTTCTCTTACAAACTCCCTCTTTTCATTTCCCTTCATTTTGCTTCCCTTCCCTTTCATACTTTCAACCAAATATTAAAAGTTTTAATATGTAAACTAAATGAATACAAGGAAGATGTGATTCCCAAAAAATATCAAGGCGCAGGAACTCACCCCGCTTCGAACTTTCTTTAGAAATTTAACTCCTCCATTACGAAGCTTTCCATCAGGGGTAAAAAAACTTCTCCACCGCAGGGGTGCAAGGACATGTTTTCTCTTTCTACGAGACCATGGTGATTTGAGATGACCTCTGAAATGAAACAGACATATTTAAACATTTCGGAAAACGACAGCTACAATTAAATGTAACAACATTAGGAGATCAAATTTTTTAGGAGAACAAATTACCATCTAATAAGACATAGATACTCAGCATCATTACAAATTTCACAACTCCAACTACCCGGCAATGAAAAGGAAAAGCATAAAGGTGACAAGTAAAGATTGTTCACCGGCGCTAACACAGATCAAAACAAAGGAAATTAAATGATCAAAAGTCCACAACTGTTACATCTTGGAGATGATAAGCTTATACAAATTCTTTTTTCATCTTCTTGGTGCATTATTTGAAGTAACAGATAGCCAGCCCAAACATAAAGATAGCCAGCCCAGACATAAAGATTAACATTTCAGGATTCATTACAAAATAAAGTAAGATGCCTAAGGAATAAGGAAGCTCTACAAAATTAAATTATGCAGAGTTGAAATTTATCTGAGAAAAGCCCGAGTCATGGTACGCGGTGATTAGCAAATTAACCCAATTCAGCTTTTATCCACATAGCCTAGCAACTGAGTATGAAAAGATCAACTTGAGAATATCACAAAGATTTACAGATACAACTCATTTCGACAATTTTTAT
This sequence comes from Lycium ferocissimum, assembly GCF_029784015.1. Taxonomy (NCBI): domain Eukaryota; kingdom Viridiplantae; phylum Streptophyta; class Magnoliopsida; order Solanales; family Solanaceae; genus Lycium; species Lycium ferocissimum. Next base: position 19,421,015 of record NC_081345.1, read on the forward strand.
CCAGAAGCAGAGGCTGGACAACATAAAAGTAGAGGAGTAGCGGGAAACAAAGGGCTCAACAATAATGTATTTGATTAATTTACTGAGCTTATACATAGGGACAACTTAACCTCTCGATAGGCTTCTGCATAGGTATTATCTTTGACTGGTGTGGTTTGCAATAAGTAGATGCGCGCCTATTCATACATCTTCTGAATCAAATATCCTAACACCACTGTCAATACCTCCAAATAAAATTTTGCAAGAAACATTATGAGAGGGGATAAGCAATCCTCTAGCAGAAACAGCAGTGTAAGAAGTTCAGCCATGCAGTTTAAACAACACGGCGCAGCGAGCCATAACTGGCAGATCATACTAGTTTGCTTCCCTAAATGGGTATAAGTCAATCATGTAGGCCTATGGACTCTCAGATTTCACGCAAAAAGACACAATGCATAAAGATCCCAAAAATAACAAATCAGAGAAATAAAAAGCGCTTCATAACACCGAACATCACCTCCCAATTCTGAAAGAGAATTTTCCATCCAAGGAAATGAAAATAAGGGCAGTCAGTGTTCCAAGTAATTATCCGCACAATGTCAAATAGGATTGGAAGTACAAAACTCGTCACAAAAAGAAACTAAAACTCACCAAGAAGCAAGAAGAACAGGAGAGAATCCCCATCTAGATGGGATGATACATGCTGGAAATTCCTCCTTATGGTTGAGAATCCACCCCCAATTCCCCCCCCCCCCCCCCACCAAGAATTTAAAAAAAAATCACGAGCAATAGTACAATGGTTTGTATTCTTTTGCCACTGAATCAATCCTCAGAAGCAAATAGTACTGTGGTTTTCTGAACTTAAAAGATGTACAGTCAGTCCTGCTTGCATCGACCAAAGAGGACGGCAAAATGAGAGAGCAGAGGTCAAAATAAATACTCCCTCCATCCCAATTCAAATGTCTTGCTTTCCTTTTAGGTCTGTCCCAAAAAGAGTGTTCCTTTCTATATTTAGTAAGTTGACAATTCAAACATCTTACATGACAAGTTTAAAGCCACAAGATTCAAAGGACATTTTAGTACAGTATACAACTTTAATTTAGAACCACAAGAATCAAAAGTCTCTCTTTATTTCTTAAACTTCGTGCCTACTCAAACTAAGACACTTAAATTGGGACAGAGGGAGTAGCTATTAGCCTTCAGCCCTTCACATATTTTGTCAAATTAAATAAGCTGAAATATATAGACTACAGCCAGCAAACAATCAAATAAAAAATTGTCATCACATTATCACAACTTAAAACAATTGAGATAAAGATCAGATGTAAATTCGCAACCTTTGACTGATATAAAATCAAGATATAGTAGTATTATGACCGGTTCAAATCAAAGTCCTAAGAAGATATCCAAATTGAAAACAACTACAACAATCACAAAAATCAAAATTACAGACAAAGATAATCAAATATACCAACAACAACAACATAATCCCACAAGTGGGGTCTGGAGAGGGTACGATGTAGACAGACCTTACCCCTACCTTTGTGAGCTAGAGAGGTTGTTCCCGATAAACCCTCGGCTCAAAAGAAACGCAATCGATGCAAGGAAAATAAGACAGCAAAATAGCAAGATACAAAACAAAAAAGAGCACCACACACAGAAGAGTAAGAAACTACGCGAATACTACTAAGAAAAGGTATCTATAACATATAGAACACATGAATTGAACAAATGATCTGGAAAAATATCCTATTTTGACACTTGGAGATAGCCTACAAGATCGAGATCTGAGAGAAAAACACTAAATTTAACTAAAATGCTGCTAGCTGAATCAAAGAAAATTACAGTGATATAGGAATAACTGAAAAGCAGATCGAAGAATAACCGAACAAGTAGTATAACTTACCCATCAGATGAAGAACAGTAAGCTGGTGAGGAAGAAGCAACAACAAATAAAACTGATCTCAAATGTATCCACGAAGATGACGATGATGATGACGTCACCGCCGACGATGACGGTGAAGATGAAGACGGTGACGGTGAATTTGATGATGACGACGTCTGACTTCGTCTTAGAGCTTTCATTTAACTATAAACTCTTTAACAGATTTCTAATCAGTAAAAACTGTGATAACTGAAAATATCTTTGATATTTCAGCCGGTTATTTTTTTAACTTTCTTTAACGGCATTTTAACGGCAGCCGGCGATTAAAACTCCACCGGTGCCGATTGAATTAAAAGAGAGATAATGGAATGACGATTATGCCCTTTTGCACCATAACACAGAGAAACTGAAGGTTTTGTCTTTGTTTAACTGCTTTTTGCTTTTAGATGTGTGCTTTCATTTTAAGATTTTGTTGTGTGCTGTTTTTGTCTCTTTTGTTGAAGATGAGTGAGTGAGGGGACCTAAAAAGAGTCTCCTAAGGGGAGCTAAGGGTGGATTTGTGTATTTTCATTTTGTAGTGTACCGAGAGAGAGAGAGTGGACGATGGATCTGGGAGTTGTAGGAGTTAGTTCCGTGGCACTGTTGTGACTTGTGCCTAAGCTCGCCTCTTTTGGCTCGGATGTGACGTTTGAATTGTAGGTCCAACAAGGCCAAACTCATGCTACTCTCCCTTTCATTTTATAATAATATATATAACTTGTCTTTTATATGTATTCGTTTTTTAGTTCGTTACTACGTAACACTTTTTATATTAGTGTAATTTTAAATTTTAATTTTATTTATTTATTCTTAATGACATCTAGTATCTACTTCTACTTCTACTCCTACTACTAATATATAAGTGGCAACAAGCTAGCGTCTCAGGGTCAACATGCTTGCCGACCATGAGGGCAATCTGGTATTTAATGAAAGTTGAGTTGTTCAGTGATAGACGGCATGGATTGAAATTTTGTACCTATAGCCGGTGTTGACTGTAAAACCATTGTTGTTCCATATAATTTCAAGTTCACCCCTGCACCCAAGTATAGGGCCTTTTCTGGTGCTACTTTTACCCCTGATTTCCCCATTTATTCATGATTTGTCCTCAAACTTTTTGGTAAATATAGCAAAAACTTGGAGCACTTTATATGCCTGAAAAGGTCATGATCCCTTCCACGTCCCTCCACCAAATTGTTTGCCCACTAACTATGAGTCCGCAACTTAAATGATCCAAAAAGTGATCGGAGGTACCAAAATAACGCAATAAGAAAAATATTATCGAACTAACCTTTGAGCACTAATTTAGTGCGCAAAAGGTCTTTAATACTACGAGCTGAAAAGGCCTCATCCTAGACCACACCCATATCTGAAGGATTATTAAAAAAAATATTTTATTAATTTTCGTTTCAAAAAGCTATATTTAGAATAAAATTACATACTTTTAAATATATTACCTGGAGGAGCGCGCAAAATCCGCTGACTTCCACACGCTCGCCCACAGACACTTGACATAATGATCAATACAGGTAAGCGTAAAAGTAGCTCCCCAACTATAGCATCCCAACTCGCCCTAGATCGTCCATATATAGCAAATACCGTAAACTCACATGGGAACCCGAAGTGTTCAGGAACAAGATGCCCCCGAATATGATGAGTAAGTACGGACGGGCAGAAGGATCGACATCCATCTGAGGTGTGTCCTTTGTAATAGGATGTTGGATGTCGCGAGGCGCAGTGAGTGGTAGGAAACCAACGACACCCGAGTTCCGTCCAAAAATCACCCTCCTCCAGCACGAAGCAGTGAGCCTAGTCAACTCCTACCGATACCATCTGGCTCTCGAGCTGGCTCTTCAATATATAATGGGCGTCCATCTACCCGTAGATCATATATGACCTCCACATCCTCAAGCGTGATAGTGGCCTCACTAGTACCGAGATGAAATGTGTGGGTCTCCGGTCGCCATCGCTCAATCATGGCCGTCACGCAGCCCTATTATACTATACCCGACCAACAGCGACGCAACGGTAGATACCGTCCTGATAAAGTATATCTAATACATGACGATGTGGGGGCCGAGCACCTAAAAGATCCCACGCATGTTCTATCCCACGGGGGATGGAACAACGCACTAGAATGTATCTCTCCATCCCATAATAGTTGGGACCTATGAGCAGCCTATAGATAAAGTACTGATGCATCGAAGAGCCTCGGATGAAGAGGGTTGGGATCTATGGTCGTGTCGTATCTGTATCAATAATTGTTAATTAATCATTAACATGTAATATTAATTATGTAATCCTTTATCGAAAAACTATACTGACTAACTAATCCTTTAACGGGAAATTATATTAACTATCTAAATTTGTGAATTAATAATTGTTAATTAATTATTATACTAACTACAATTAACTAACTAATATTATATTAATGTTGTTTTTAATCTTAAACTAAGGATGCTCAATCCTAAACTAAGGATTAACTACAATTAACTAACAAATATAATATTAAGGATATTAAGGTTTAACTTTTTCTAATTAACAATTGATAATTAATTAGACCACCAATTAGCACATTAACACATAAATTAGATAACTAATTAGCACATAAAATTAGATAACTAATTAGCAAATAAAATTAGATTAACACATAAAAATGGATAACTAATTAGCACATTAATAATTAACATGGATTAAACAATTTTACAAATAAATAAATTAACAAATAAAGATATTATTAGGAAATTAGTATATTTTCCTATAATCAAACAATTAACAAATCATTAACAAAAAATTAAAGATTAACATATCATTATCAAATAATTAAGAATTAGCTAATCAAGAAATTAACAAATAATTAACAATTAGCTAATCAAACAATTAACAAAAATAAAAATAAAAAAAATGAGAAAAAGGGGCTAATATTTTTTTAAAAACAATTAACCTTTAATATTTTTTTTTCCGAATTCTGCAACTATTAAACATTAATCATGCTTAGGGTAATAATATATTTAACAAAGTAATAGAAAATTCATAGTAAAATACCTAGATTAAAGGTTGTTTTTGAGTTTTTGAATCGAGTTCTACGTTGCTTTATTCCGAAATTCAAGCTTTGAAACTTGTTCTTTGTCTTGAATATACCAAGAATATTGACTTTCAGGTTAAAAAATAACACGAAAATGATGGTTTTTTAATGTGGGGACCACTGTTTTTGCGTTGTTGATGGTTTCTTTTTTTTAAAAATGGTGGGGGACCGATCGGGGTGGGGAAGATGGTGGGTTTATTATTAAAGACCTTTTGCGCACTAATTTAGCGTGCAATAGGACTTAACTGTAAATTTATAGGTTAGTCCGCGTGCAATAGGACTTAACTGTAAATTTATAGGTTAGTCCAATTGCGCACTAAATTAGTGCGCAAAGGTTAGTTTGGTAAAAAAAAAAAATTATTGCATTATTTTGGTACCTCCTATCACTTTTTGCGTCATTTAAGTTGCGGGCTCCACTAACTATTGGTAGGGGTGGGCATGGTACGGTATCGGAAAGTTCGGTATGGTAATTTTGATTTTCGATTTTTTAAAATAATATATCATTACCATACCAATTAATTCGGTATGGTTCGGTATTTTTAACGCTGTTTCGGTATTTTTCGGTACGGTAAATCGGTAACCATAGTTTGTTCGACTTCGACCCACATATACTTATATAATAGATAATTACGACTTTAGCTATTCAAGAAACGTCTAAATTATATTGTACCAACACCTTACACATGTAAATATATCCAAAAGAAGCACAATTAATTCGCTTCGTAAATCAATTACACAAAAGAGCATTTCAATTAACATAGATTAATCAAAATTCTAATGTTTAAACAATTAATTTTGTATTAATACTTGTTCATATATTTGTTAGTATTAAAATACTAATTTATATGACTTGTATATGTACTAATACACTTCGGTATGGTATTCGGTATTTCTAAGATATTATTTATAAATATCGAATATTGAACTTTTTAAAAATGCATACCAAATACCGTATCAAATATCATAATATCAAAATCACGGTATAAAAAAATTCGATTTAGTATGGTAATCCGTATATAGCATATCATGCCCACCCCTAACTATTGGTATTTGAAGTTGTCTATCAATTGGACACGTGGAATTGTGGGGCCATAGTTCTGCACCCACTCTATTCTTTCCTCAATTTTTGTAGTTAAATATTCTTTCTTCAATTTCATGTTCTTCCAAAAGTTTATTTGTAAATTAATTTTCTTTCTTGAATTTTAAGAAGTATTTTCATTTAAAAAGAAAAATTAACGCAAAGTGTAATCATTATTAAATGTACTTAATGACATAAAGAAATACTTTACTCTGCCATGAGTACTATTATGATAAACTTTTGCTAGGAAGTGATGAAAATACTTGAATTTTGCAATTAGGTAATATTTCAGCGAAACATATATCGGTACATAAAATAATAAAATCAATTTCATCATGCGAATAAAGAAACAAACATTAGTTAAAAGTTTGGACAAAATAAATTATACCTTACTTATACAGTTTCCAGATCAAAGTTGAAGAAGTAGAATAGAATTTGTAAATAAAACACAAATAGTTGGGAAAAGTCACTACTTAATGCATAATATAAATAATCTTAGCTATCTTCGTTATTCTTCTAAGGATAAAAAAGGTGAAGTAATACTTTTATCATCTAATCTTGGATCTGAACCACTTTTTGTTAATATTATGTTACATCGAATAAATTATTCATAGCTAAGTCTTAACTTTTTTTAACTGTCTAAGCTGAATACATATTTAAATATTAAAATATTTTCAATCTTTCTACCAACTTAGATTTCATTTTGAAATAACTTTCTAAATTAAATGCTTTCTTTAGATCAAACACTATAAAAATAATAATTCACGTTTCAATAAATTTAAAAAAGAAGATTAATAAGTTACAATATATCTGTTTCATATTTTTTATATGGTTGCATTAATTCAAATACCAAACTTGAAAACAAACTACATTATTTATGATATTTGGACACATGAGATTTTTACATCAAAGCATTCTTTAAGATTAAAACACTAAATCTGAATATATATTTGAATATTAAAATATTATATTAAGATCTAAATAATTAAGATCATTTATTTGCTCACATATGAATTTATAAAACTTGTCTTTCTTTAAAAAGTAATAAATATACAATTCAACAAAATACTAAAATACAATGCTCTATGAATAGAATATTTTAAAAATTATACAATAGTTGGTCGAGATGACGGCTAGCATGGGTAGTTGGTACCGACTGAAAATGGTGTTGGTTGATGTTGCTGGTTGTAGGTATTAGCTGACGGTGATAGTGGTTGGGTAGCGGTTAACAGTGGTGGTTGATAGTGGCAACGACTAATAATTGTGGTAGATGATAGTGAGAATTAATGGTAGTCATTAATGATGACAATGGTTAGCGAAATATAATGGCTGATGGTGATTGACGGTAGTGTTGGTGGCTTGTTGTAATAATGGTGCAGGTTGATAGCGATAATTGTAAATGGTAACTAATGGCGGTGATGGCTAACTGTGATGATTGAATCCGATAGTTTTTGTAGTGTTGGACGATGGTGCATGGTTGTGGGTGTTAGGGTTTGCCCTAAATTTCCTACCTTATTTGAATTTTACTATAATTGTGTTTTACTTTAAAAAGATTTTCTTGGTAGAAAAGATTTTCTTTGTGGAAAAGGATTCTACCAATCTATCCTTTTGTTAGAGGAGAAGTTTCAGACCTCTATAAATAGGAGATCCTTTCTTCTCATAAACAATGCAATAGCATCCACAATGTAGTCATAGGAGAGTCTTGTTTAGGGGGAGATTTTTCTCTCAATAGTTTTATGCTTTTATATTAGTTTTTCATATGTATATCAATTGATCAAACCGTATTAGATTATTATGCCTATTTCAGTTTCTTTGTTGTCCAATTTATCATTCAAGTTTTGCAATTGTTTGCTTTCACATGAAACCCTGATTATTTCGATCCCAACAGTGGGTTGTGGGCAGTAATAGTTGATAATGGTGGGGATGACAATTAGCTGTGAAAGTGAATGAAGTAGTGATATATTGTAATCTTTGTAGAAATTCTTGAACAAACATCTTAATGATATCAACATTTTGTTATAGATCTTAATCATTCAAGATCTATTCTAACACTTTAACTGGTTGTAAAATAAAAAAAAATAAAAATCACAATTACATTAATATTTGAGTGGCAACAAAATGCAATTCCAAAAGTTATGAACAACCTCAAAATGAATCGCACCTATATAAGCAATGACAAATAAAATCAAAGAAATCAACTTTTGTAACTATCTAATTAGATTGGATTAACAGGGTTCAACTTTTTTCTTGAAGGTGACACGATAATACATGCATTCCGTCATAATAACATAATAATGTAAATTCCGTAGAATAGTAAAACGATATTAGGCCCGTGCGTAGCACGGACTTCCCACTAGTATTGTGATAAATATAGAAATAATATGGCATATTTTTATACCCATATGTTCTATAGGTACCTTTGACGTCTGCAAAACAATTATGTTTTTTCTTAAGATATTACTCAATCAAACACCGCCCTAAAATGTAATGAAAGAAGTACTAATCGTTGAATTAATCAACAACAACATACCCAATGTAATCCCACGAGTGAGGTTTGGGGAGGGTGGTGTGTACGCAACCTTACCCCTATGTTGTGGGGGTAAAGAGGTTTCCAATAGACTCTCGATTCAAGTAAAGCACAACAAAATCAGTAAAATAAAATAAAAAATATTACAGTAGTGAAGAAACCATATAGAAAATAATGGAGAAAGGAATAGTTGCAACAACAAAGAGTACGATAACCGAAGCAAAAATAAAATAAAATAACGGGTAATAGTAAATCAAAGAATAAGATAGTAGAAAAGTACTAATAATAATACCAATAAGGAAAACCTAGACCACACTCAATAAAAGAAAAGGCCACAACAAATATATTGAAAGAGAAAATAGTCAGATGCCCCCTCAACGTTTGGCCGATTTAATTATGACGCACCCACCTTTGCGGGTGTCCTATTATCCCCTTGATCATCTTAAAAGTGAAATAATTTGCCCCCTGAAACGCAATGCCCAGATTTGAAGTATACAATGAAATACACGCGCCAACAAGCATTTGACACGTGTATTTTTCATTTAAATCCGTTTTTTTTACTAATTTTTCCTAATTGTTCTTCTTTCTAACATACTTCCACAATTTTTCCACCATTAAACAATTTTAGAGCTCCAAGTTGAAGAAAAATAGAAACCCATTTTCCCTAATGGTTCTTCTTTCTAACATACTTCCACCATTAAACATTTTTAGAGCTCCAAATTGAAAAAAAATAGAAACCCATTTTCCCTAATTGTTCTTCTTTCTAACATACTTCCACCACTTTTCCACCATTAAACAATTTTGGAGCTCCAAAATTCAAGAAAAATAGAAACCTATTTTCCCTAATTGTTCTTCTTTCTAATATACTTCCACATTTTTCTACCATTAAACAGTTTTAGAGCTCCAAAATGAAGAAAAATAGAAACCCATTATTCAAAGGCTACCAAAAATCAATAGACAAAGTATTGGTTCATTGAGAAAACTTTGCGCTAGCTTAAATTAAAAAAAGAAAAAAGAAAGTCGTCGGAGACGGAAGTCGCCAGATTATTCAATTTTTTTAAATTTCTTTTTCATGTCACAATTTCCCTCCTTACTTCAAGATCTGATCTGTTTTATAGCAATTAGTGTAGAGATTTATGTAGTTTTACTCAAATTTGCAGATTTGTTATGGGTGTTCATGGTATGAAGTTTTCTTATCTAGCTAAGTTCTTGATTTGATTTTTATTTTATTTAATGTTGGCATTTAGATTGATGGGTCGTTTTGATCTTATTTGTTGTTATGAGAAAAAATGGAGTTTGCCTGTGAAAATTTTTCTGACAACCAAAATCCGGTGACCTGTTGAAGAGAAGAAGAAAGAAGAGAAAGATATAAACAAATCAGAAATTTAAATAAAAATATAGTTTTTATAAACTATTTTTGTGTCTAACTTTCTTTGAGAGAGTGAAATGCACTCTCTTTGCCACCGCAGCATTCAGGGGCAAATTATTCCACTTTAAAAATGCTCGGGGGGTAGTGGCGGATCCAGAATTTTCACTCAGGGTGTTCGGAAAAATAACTGGACCTAAATATACACTGTAATATATGTTCAGGGTGTTCAAAAGTTAATATATGTACGTATACGATGAAGAAAATTTAATTATAAATATACTTGTAATTTCTTGTCCAGGGTGTTCGGTGAACACACGACCTCTCGCATGCCCTATCGGGAGGAGGGTAATAGGGCTCGCATGAGTTGAGTCTATCATAATGAAACCAACCTAAAATGTTTCTAAGATCACTTAACTTATTGTTACAGTTATATACTTTTATTGTTTCAAATTAATTTGTATAATATACTTATATATACCATTTCACTAAGCTGGAAAAAAAAAAAAGTTTCATTCTCGGTTATTGGCCATAATTCGAAATGGACAATTCAAAGACACAAAAAATGAAAGTTCAATTTAAAGGGGAACTTATACATTAAGCACGTAAAACTTTATTTGCACTATTAATTGTTAATAAATATAAGTTCAGGTCATCTATTTGTATTATCGTCTCTCTTTTTGCATTATATTTATATTCCATATCTATAGTTCTAGCAAATTTTATTCATGGTAGGGAAAATCATTTTTTTGTGTTATCCTCTCTGTCCCACACATATAGGTGCTGAATACTCTTTTATTCTTTACTAGATAGACACTACACTACTACAGTGATTTTATCCACTACCAAATTTTATTACTGTGCCATTGCAAGCTTTTTACGCAAGCTAGCCAGCATCCATCACTTTTTTCTTCTTTTTTCCTGAAGCCTAGTGATGATTCATCATAAGCACAGTCAACTTTAGGGAGGATCGATGGAGGAGTCGTAACTGGTAAGTTACCATTTATTTTCCCTTTTTTTTTCAACCCAAAATAGTCAAATAAAATTAAAAAATAGAATACAATAATGATGTAGTATAGTTTTGTCTTTACATTTGGTTTAAGATTAATGGGTCAAAAAGAATTTGTATGCGAAAGCAAGGCACGTGCAATTGTGCAATGACAAATCTTGGATCGTAATGGTAATGATAATTAATCAACGAAAGCATGAAAGCAAAATGTAGAGTGTTGTCACATGCTTCATGGCCTAATTGATTTATGGTGATTAGCAAGTGGTACTAATAACTAAGGCCTACCACCAACCTGCTAATGCACAACACCCGGAGGATTTGTTTGGGATTAAATATTTGGCTAGTCATTTCGTCAAAGAAATCTATTAGGTGGTCTAGTTTTTAAGAAATGAAAATTGTTTTTTTTAGATAGTTAAGGTGTTTGACCAAAATTTTTAGGAAAAAAAAAAAGTGCTTTTGAATAGAGCAGAGTTATTTGTTCAGATTTTTTTTTTTTTTTTTTTTTTTTTTTTTTTTTGCAAAAGTATTTTTTCAAATTGATTAAATAAACACAAACTATTTTTTTTTCTTTTCAAAAATACTTTTTTGCAATGACACTTTTGACAAATACACTTTTTAAAATAAGCAAATTTTGAATTGACCAACTAATTTAATTGCATATTTGCATATGGGCTACTTAGTGAAAATAATCATACTGTTTTTCTTTTTCTCCTTTAAATTACAGAGGGTAGAAATCAATCATCATAAGGATATCGTTACAAGTGTCATAATTAAACTGACACAAATATGGATTGTATTTTCATATGTATATTGTACTACGTTCTTTGACTTTTTAAATGACATTATGGAGTAAAAGAAATCTTTTTTGATTATGATTTTTAAGCATTTTATTATATTTTAAATTATAAAAGATCGTGATTTGCGATAAAATTTATATGCTGTATAAATATATTGATTTTATCTTCAAACATTAACAACTCATTATTAATTGAGATAGGTTTCCCCCTAATTATGTGAATCTCATATGCTGGTTCACGAGATGGACCTTAGAGTCTTAGACGCCTTCGGAAGGACCCGACCAAGGATCGGGTTTGATTATTTTGTTTCAATATATATGACATATATGTAGTTTAATTATGTTTGATGGATACGAAGTTTTAGAAAAAAAAAATTAAAATTTGAACTTAAACAAGTTATAAATATTTATGTAGTTATAAATTAATCTATTAATTAAGATAACATGAAATAAAATCAAATTACTTTTAAATAAATTATATATCTTCTTAAATAAAAAAAGTACCACATATAAATTCGAATAAATGAGTTACTTGTGTAATCCAACTATCCAAGTATAGCAAGCTTTGTACGCAAGCAACAACCACACGTCAATTTTTCCCCTTTTTCTGAACCAAAGTGATGATTCGTCATTAGCAAAATCAACTGAGTCTTGACCGAGTAAATCTAATGCACTCTAAATAGATAATATATTTTAGGTTGTTAGTTTTATTTTTTAGGAGCAATTATTTGTAATTATTATAAATAAACTAATGACAGTAAAAACTCTTTTATGTTGCCTTCTGTTTAGAAGTTAAACTCTAATTTTTCAATTTGTTCTTCAATGCATCCTTTTTCTTTTGGTCAACTAGAACGGTCCAATTAATAAAATCGTGTATGCTATTGTCTTTGCTATTAGACGAAGCACATAACTAGTAGTACTATTTTTTTGTCCTTTTTTTTTTTTTTTTGGCGTATAATGTGACAAAAGAATTTTATTCGAAAGCAAGGAAGTTTCAATTGTGCATTAACAAGTATTTGGTCGTAATGATAATCTATTGACGAAGGGCATGAAAGCAGAGAGGGGAGTGTTATCACTTATCATGCTTCATAACCTAATTGATTAGTGGATGTACCAACTACCAAGTAGTAATAATTAATACCCAACAACCACCTGTTAATACCAATTTTTAGGATTTGGGGATTAAAGATTTAGCTATTCATGTCATCAACAAGCACTTAATTCTTTCTTTAAAAAAAACAAAAAAAAAAAGAGTATGTTTTAACACACTCATTTTAAAAAGTTGTTTAATAGTATCAATAATGAGGATTATTTGATTAAATTGTCCTTATATCTATGCAAATTTCCCATATATCCGCTCCATATTTTTGTGCGGACTGCCCTTCAAATGCACTAGTCTTTAATTTTTGTCATTCGCCTAATCACAATGGTTTGGGGTTCGAACCCCGTTTCGTAAAAAAAAAAAAAAAAAATCGCGAGGAGAGTTTTGCAAAATTCCAACCGAGATCCCCCCCCCCCCCCCCCCCCCGCTTAATGCAAACCTCTACCTTAAGGTAGAGTTTTGCCTTATGCCTAAAGACAAAACTCTGCCTTAAGTAGAGTTTACAGTCAAACTCTACCCGACTCTGCCTGATCAGGTAGAGTTTGCAATCAAACTCTACTAAACTCTGTCTTGCGAATCCAAACTCTACCTTGCAATTTTATTTTACATTTTGACTGAGCGGGGTTCGAACTCGAAATCAAGGGATTTTAGCCAATGACAAAAATTAAAGACCTCCAATTTAAGGGGAAAAAATTGAAGATCATCCCCCAATAAGGGCAATCGTGCAAAATTGCCCTATCTGCTGCACTTTCTATATCATACATTAGAGCTTATATAGATTTAGAAAAAAGTAATTACTGTCTTATTGATTTTCTAAATTGACACTTATTTCGGATCAAGTAAATTTTGTTACATGGACACTATTTTGAGGAAATATCTTGGCCTCTTACAATTTGAATAGAAGAAAATGTCTTTTTCAGATCTCTTATGTGTTTTTTTCCAGATCTCTTATGTGTAAAAAATGAAATTCTCTTGTAAAAAGATCATAAAACTAAAAAAAATTTGTAAACGGCCAAAAATCCATTTCTCTTTTGGACCACGGAAGTATATATCTACTTGCACATTTACTTATTAGTAAAACAATCATATTATCGTTAGGTTTAGATCATGCATTTGAGATAATTGGAACCCTAAGAATATACATCATGTAATAAGGTGCAAGCATGAATATTGCTACAAAGGGTAAGATAACACAGATGTTAAGATTTCATTTCTAAATTATAGACCCTCTTTCTTGCTTTAATTGAAAACCATCGTTTTAGAGAGAGAGAGAGAGAGTATAATAATTTGTTTTGTTGTTTAGTCATGAATTTGGTAAATATTTTGTTATTTTTAATACCTGCATAATGCCAGCTACGAAACCACCCCTCATTTCATTGGTCAAGATGAGTTACATACGAAATGAGGAGCTAAAGGTGATCGAGAGCCATGTGATACTCTTATCATGTGTACATATCGAAATGGTGTCAATGTTACGCCTTCTCAATTTGCCTCTCTTTGAACCTTGAGTAAAAAATATCATGAAAACCTTTTGACACTCAATTTTTTACCTTCTGTCCTTAAAGATAATTGTACAAGTTGGTTCAAGTTTTAGAGATCCATACACCAACACCATAATATTTTTTTTAATATAGTGCATAAAAGAAAAAGAAACTCATTTAACTGGTACTAGTACTGCCAATTACCAGCAATAATTAGACCTTGTCCTCTTATCATCTTATGTTCTCTTTACTTTAACTAGACGTACTTTTTTTTCTTTTTCACTTTAACTATTCTTTGAATAGACCTTTTTCCTTAATGCTGTTGAGACTTGAGTGGAGCGATGCGCCGGATTTTGTTGACTCTTTCTTATCCTTTCAATGACCAAATCGGGATGCCTAATGAGTATAAAGAGAAAACGATCAAATTGTCCCTTAAGTTTAACCAATGGAATAAAATGGTCCTTTAGATATCAACTACAGCGCTAATAGTCCTTCTAAGCACACAAAAGAAGGCCAATCCGAGCAAAGAAAAGTAAAGGATCAGTTTAATCTAATGATTACTTGAGGGACTATGTTGGGCTTTTCTCCCGAGTATAAAAGTCGCTTCTCAATAACTTATTTATTTCTCCATTTCTCTTTGTCACTGATATTCGATAAGGAATCATGGTGGTTCCCTTTGCTTTGTACCGTACTACCATCCCTATGTTTCGTTGCGCACAATTCTTGAAACCAACCCCCCACACTTTCTAGAAAAGAAATGACTTCTTTATTAATTTTGAATTTAACTTGGTTAAATAGGAGTACTTATTTCCTGCTATGGTGAAATTCATGGGGCTGGACGATAGACTATGCACATTGAAGGATTTAAGATTTTACTAAGTTTTAGACACAATTATTTTTATTTATTGGAGTATGAATAGATTATTTATACATACTAGGCGAAGGATATATTCTTTGTTTTCTTTAATTTGTTTTTATAACGTAGAATGAATGAAAAGGAAGACGGTGACAATCAAACTCAATTGAATTCTTATTGATGCACTAAGTTATAAGTTTGATATATACTTGCAACTTTTGTTGGCATCAGATCTCTTTGACCAAAGTATAGGAAATCTGATGACAACTTCATAATAGAAATAGAAGGTTCTGTAATTTAGAAAGAAAATCGAATTGAAACAGCTTATGTGAAGTATAAAACTTTCAAGTAAATATCTATTAAAATAATCTTGTAGGAGTATAATACAAGAGGGCAATGCTTGATTTTGGGGTCTTTTTGATGTAGTCCAAAAAGTAGATCCAAGAATGATGATTGTAGTAGGGACCTTGTACCCCTTTGTTACAGCAATTCCCATAATGAATTTGGTATCTGCTTTACCAACAAAATCATTAAAATAGCCACCAGCAGTCTCTGCCTGGCCCAACTAGGGACTACCCCCAAGCTATTCTACTTTCGGAAAAGGGCGAAATATACCCTTGTACTATTGAAAAATGATCAAATATACCCTTTATTATACTTTAGATCTAAATATACTTTTACCGTTATATTATTGGCTCAAATATACCTTTTCAGCTCTTAATAACACTGGGGAATGATCAGGTACATGAAGAAAATGGTGATAACATTAACATAAATGCTAGGACATCTGAAGTACCTCATCACCCCCTAACCTATTTTATACCTCTCCTCTTTCACCACTAAATTCCTTCCCCCCCCCCCCTCCCCCTCCACCACCATTGCCATCATTACCTAAGTAAATTCATCTCCAAAAACCCTCATTTTTGCTTAATTTATTTAACAGTTCTATTATGTGTGTTTTGCGCTTTATGTGCTACTTTGGTTTGAGACTGGGTGCTTGGGAAAATAAATTGTTGCTTTCAACCAAAAAAACTGGCATTTTTTCTGCCCATCTAATATTGGGGTTGGCCCTGTGTTTTTCTAATCTATTGTCTGAAAAAGTTCGTTTTAATAGCGTAGATATATGTGTGTATGTTCTGTATGTAACTACAAATGCGTTTGTTTTGCTCTTTTATGATGTTCGCCCACAGTTGTGATCTGTATGCTCATCCTTCTGAAGTTCCCTTGTTAGCTTCATGTGTACAGAGGCAGAGAGTTTGTGTGCATCGGTATGGGAAGTACAAAGAATATGGTGGTAAAATAAAAAGGCCATAAAAGGGAACTTATCTATCCTTCCAATAAACACACACACACAGGGAACCATTAACTATACAATCAGACCTTGGCTTTGGCAAATCTTTAACTATCCAAAATTTATCAAATTTGATCTCTTATTTTTTTATATTATCAGGTCTAGGATGACAAACTCTTAAACCTTCATGAGATTAATCGTCAACCATTCCTCGCAACCTATATTTCTCTCTCCCTGCTTCTTTTTACTCAAGTTCCTTTTGTTAACAAAAAAAAAAAAAAAAGAGCATTCTGGCAAGAGAAGTTAAAGTCTCGAATCTCTAAAATTCGAAAAGAAAAACTCAGGCACAAAATTTCTATAACCATTCTTCTCAAACACTACTAAAAAACTGGTAAAAACCGACAGAAAAAACCCGATGGAAAAAACCGATGGAAAGACCGACGAATTCCGACGGTTTTTTCAATAATTTTTTTAATTTTTTTTTTAAGAAAACCAACGGACTGAGTAGGTTATTTTTTGCACAAAAATGCGCAAAAAAATATCATTATTTTTATATCATTTTCTAAAATAAACCGATGGAGTCCGTCGGTTTTTTTCGTCTTCGTTTTTAGAGTGAAACCGTCGAGACCGTCGGTTTTTTTAGACCGTCGATTTATTTAAATTTTTTTTTTTTAATAAAAACGACGGAGTGGGAATATCGATTTTAACCGATCAAATTTTTCCGTTATGAAACGCGAGAGAGAACTTCGAGGAAAAAAGTTGAGGTTAAAGAATGAACTTGAGGAAAAAGAATTAGGGAGAGAGAAATATAGGTACCGAGAAATGATTTAATGATTAATCTCAACGGGCGTTTATGAGTTTGTACGTTGTTTGTATAAAAAATAGAGGAAACCAAATTTGATAAGTTTTTGATAGTTCAGAAGGACTAAAACCGGTGTTGTATAGTTAGGGACTATTTTAGACCTACTCCCATGATGAGGGACTATTTATAGCCTTAAAAAAGAATGGTCACAATGATCATGCGGAGGAAAGGAAATTAAAATAATAAGTAGGAGGTGTCATATGGTAATGATAAGGTGAATACAGGAGCATCCACCTCATCAAATGTGATACATAGAGGATAGGATGTCCAATTGGACCCCTTTAACTGAGCAAGGGGTATATTTGAACCAATAGTATAACGGTAGGAATATATTTAGACCCAAAGTATAATGAGGGTATATTTGGCCATTTTCCAATAGTACGGGGGTATATTTGGCCCTTTTCCGTTCTACTTTAAAAGTGTTCAATCAGTTTGGGTTCATTTGAGCTAGGGGTGTACAAAGGAAACCGACAAACTGCACCAAACCGACAATCCGAATCAAACTGAGAAAAAAACCCGACTATTGGTTTGGTTTGATTTGGTTTGGTTTTAGAAAGAAAAACCCGACCACCCTTGGTTTGGTTTGGTTTGGTTTTAACTAAAAAAAGTCAAACCGAATCAAACCAACCCGACATTATATATATAAAATTTAAAAAATATTTTATACAAAAATGTTTATTTATAATGTAATTTATAAATATTTCTTAAATTTTTTCATAGTTTTTGTCTTTTAACATATTATTTCAAGCTTGAATTTAGAATTCTTAATAATCCAATAAAATTTATAGCCCATAAATGTTGTAACTCAACGAAAATCAAATTCATACTAATGCTAAAAAAAATACTAGGAATGACAAAAACAAAAACTAATGCTAATAAAAGAAATCAATTCTAACACTAGGAATGATAATAATGTTGGATATTTATTCTTTAGTTTTATATTGGTTTAAATAGTGAAAATACAAAACTTAATGTGTTTTTTCTTTAATATCTAGTCATGTAATTAATACTTACTTATTAGCTTTACTTATTTTAGCATGACTTAGTACTTTTAGATTATGATCATTTCCTATATGCTTTATATTTATTATAGCATGACTTAGTACTTTTAGTAGGCGTTTGGCCATGAGTTTTGAAACCATGGTTTCAAACTAGCGTTTGGACATGCGTTTTTACGCATGGTTTGAAACCATGGTTTCAATTTTTTTAAATATAAAATTTAACCCATAAATTTATATTTTGTAAAAAAAGACTCATAAGTTGGTAGATATTTTTAACAATTACCCCCATCAATCATTTACCAATCTCATTAACTTTCACTAAATTTTATTTATGTCTACCAACCTTTTAATTTTGTAAAAAAAGACCCATAGTTTAATTTTATTTATTGAACTAAAATTTGATCAATTGATGTTGTATTTTTAGAAAGACCTTCTAGTATTATTTTTGAGCCGATTGTTATGAATTAGCGTATTAATTTTGTTATGAACAATGACTTGCTCATTTGATAAGATTGTATAATAATTGAGGATGTTTTGATAGTTTTCACAACTTGTGGGGTCTTTATGTCTATAGGAGAAAATACTCCTTAAAATATCCAAATTGCATGTCCAAACATGGTTTCAAACCATGTCCAAACGGGGCCTTAGATTATGATCATTTTATTTTATGCGATTTTCTCGTAACCTTTTTGTTGTTGAATATTTTAGTACAATATCCTCTCTCATCTCACATTTTGTGTTATTTTCTTAAGCAATATCTTAATTAGATAGTCGCACCTTACTAGGACTAAAGAAGTATTTGAAGTACAAGTTGTATGTTTTGTCTGAAGACTTTACCAAAAAAAAACCCCAAAAAAATCGAGAAAACCCGAGATCGGAAAACCAGATTTTTGTTGGTTTGGTTTGATTTATAGATTTAAAAACTCGATGCAATTGGTTTGGTTTGGTGTTTGAAAAACCCGAACCAACCCGGTCCATGCACCCCCTAATTTGAGCTATTTCGACTCGATTTTCTTTTTAAGTTTTAGTTTTTGGATAGAGAAATGATTATTCAATCCAGATGAGTTTGGTTCAGTTACATTTTTTTTCTTCTGTTTTGTTCAATATTTTCAGTCCTCCAACTCCTGCTCCCCGGCCTTCTCCTGTTCCCAGTATAAGTGCGAGTATACGAGAGTTTATTTGTTCTTCTATTGTTCCTTCAACAATACCAGTTAATGTTTTTCAAATTTATTTTGGTGAGTTAGCTAGAATAGTGTTTTTACAAAGAATTGAAACTAACAAAAGAAATCAGAAGAAAAATCTTAATCGAAGTCCTTTGGACAATCGAAGAACTCTAAATACCAGATCTTAGCATAACTCGTAATCAAAGGTAAATCCAAGATATTAAACCAATGAGTTGTACTACTTTGTGACGAAGTGTGTGAACCACTGAACCTAGTAGTATAATACACGCGCATCTGCACACATAGACAAACACGCTTAAATTGTTCAACGATATATATATTTCAAGTCAAGGCAATGGATGTAACTGCTCTTGCTGCTGTCATGCTACATCCGTCTGTGCTAGAACGAGCTTCCCTGTGCTTGGAGACTAGAGGAACAACCAGACAAAAAGATAGGATTTTTCCCCTTGTTTGGCTTCGTAAGAGAACAAACAGACAAATTTTTTGAGAAACTTCACCTCTGAACTCACTTGTTTGAAAACTGATAGGGGGAAAAGAACTACATTTTTCCATTCTCCTCTATTTTCTTCTCTAGTTAACCAAAGGAAACAAAAGTGAGTCTCCTCCAGTTATCAAATTTTAATGTCTAGCATAGTAAGAAGCTCAGACACCCTCACCTTGTTTATTTTTTGTCACATACAATTTCTTTTTTCTTCGTTGGATATTTTAGTGTAACTATGCAAGAGGACCTCTCTGATAGTTGATGGAGAAGAAATACCTGGAATAAAGCATTGAAATCATAAACCCCAAGAACAAAGATGAGGAAGCCATTTTCCAAGGAAGAGCAATCAACCCGGGGCCTAAGAAGAAGAAAATCAATGGAAGCACTGAAGTATAAAAGCGATAACCAAATAATAGTATAATACTAGCAGATTCCTTGACGGCCTAGAAACTCATCACTTATCAGAGGCCTCAAGTATTAAAATGATTACTAGACGCGGTTACAGCAAATTGAAGTTCTGCAAGAGAAACAATTCAAGAACTTTAGAATCACCCACACATGAAGCAGGAAAGCTTCACAGGAAAATTTCATCTGCCACGATGGAAGTGATACCAGAATAAGCACTATACAGATGAGTTCTAGCAATGAAAAACATACCTGGAGCACTTGCAATCACCACTAGAACTTCTGACTACCAAAAGGCCTAAAGCAGGATAATAAATGTCAAGTACTGCAGTCAACAGATTATACAGATAAGGATAAGTTGTTTTTCATATAGGGTGTAGGGGAAGATGGCAAGGCTTCGCCTTTTTCTCCCGAGTCGACCTTCTGTAAGCTAGAAGGGAATCAGAAAAGTATGACAGCCATAGTTTAAGAAAAGAAAAAGAAAAAGAAAAAGAAAACATCCCTTATATAATACTAAATACAATGTGTTACATTCTGAGCTATGGTACAAAGTAGATCATGGACTTTAGTTTGAAAAGAGAAGTTATTGATCCTTAATAGAATATGTAATTCTTCATCGATTACATAACTTTTACCTTCTAGAGGATACGTTAAAAACAAACAACCCAAGCAATATCAGGAAAGAAATACAAAGCAAAGATGGATAACCACCACTAAGCAACGTATTTCAGGGGCACCAAATCCTATTTGGGTTACCGTTATTATCTATGACATGGGCAACAAAATCATCCAGAGGTTTGTAGTTTCGATGCAGCATCCTTGTCTAAAAACCAGGTAAGCTCCTCTTCAGCTGAAACCTCAGTACAAGGGGGAGGAATCCCATCAGGAGGAGGTGCACTACCCAGAGCCACATCAACCATATAGGCTAACTCTGCTCCCGTGATCACCATTGCTATCTCTGAAGCCGAGTTAATTACTGGAAAGGTGAAAGTAATCCTTGGTGGAGGAGGCTTTGGTGAGTCAGTGATGAAGGTGACTAGCCGCTCCTTCTCATGGCGGTGAGGACGCGAAGGGAACAAAGAAGCTACATGTCCATCTGGCCCCATACCTAATAGCATAAGATCAAATTTGGGGAATCCAGTAGCTGCTGATAGAGGCAGAACTTTGCTCTCAACCAATTGTTTCAGACGGGCCTCATAATCAATAGCTGCACCCTCAGGTGACTCCTTGTCATTGATCGCATAAGTGTTAGAAGAGGGGATCGGAACCTGCCAAAAGAAGCCAATCATCCAATTAATTTTTGGAAGTTACTAGTCTAGCCATATCATCCAATTGATTTCAACCTCTAGTATGTAAAGTCATTTTTTTTAATAAGGTAAAGGTTTATTGACTGAGTACCAAGAGTTACAAAAGACTTGGGAATATCCATACAGCCAATTACAACATCTCCCTAGCAACTCCAAAAAGTCCATATATTGATCTATATTATCAAGAACCTAGTAGCTAACCCGATGAGATTGAAAACTAACAGAAACTCAATAAATGCAATTTGAGCATAACATTACCCAAACACACACACACAAAAAAAAAAGAAAAAAAAAAGAAAAAGGGGGTTCCAACATAAGAAATGAAACACAATTTAGCTCCGTTAATCCTAATTCATTATTCTGGTCGAACCATCGAAGTAGAACTTCTGACACTATCTATTTTAGGATCATCGTTCCTTTTGCCCTTCCAGCTTCATTGACAAGATTAGAAGCGGATTCTGGATTTTAAACAAGTGCGTGCAGAGCAGCACTACACCCTATACTTATGTGTTTCAATAAATTAAGATTTACAGAAATACTATGTAACTACCGAAAATTATAAACTATATGTATACATTATAATTTGAGGTGAAGGGAGCAATTATAGTTGGATCTCCCATGAACAAGATAATATAGTAGGGGTGGCAAATGGGCCGTTTGGACTGAAGCTGGGCTGAATCCATAGATGGGCTAATGCCCAACCCTGCCCAAAGTGCATTTGGGCCAGGATGGGCTGGGTCAAGATGGGCTAAACAATGGGCCGTAACCCAACCCGCCCAACTTGACCCAATTCTTTACAATATTCTCAACTTTTAAACAAATCAAAAATCTTAAAAAATTATAAATTTATTTTTCCAAGCTATACTATATCAAGCTACAATTAGTTTTTTTGCACAAATAATCAAAACCATCAAAAAATATTTACCCATTTTCAAAAGGAAATGAATTTTTTTGCAACCTAAAGAAAGGAACTGTTATCATGACAAAATACTAATCACATCAACGTTATCCACGTATGAGTTATCATATCCCCTAAAATTGACTTGAGTGAGAGTACTAGAGTTTGACTTATTGTTCTATATCTAAAGCTCCTTAAAACTGCCTTCACAGATCAAAATTTATTCTCTTGCTCATGCTTTTCTAAATATATGGTGTTTTGAAAAAATCAAATTTAAACACTTTTTGGATATAAAAAAAAACTCAAACGTATGCTTTTTACTCAAAATTATAAAGATATTCACTGTAAATATTTCCTCAAAAGTTATCCCAGTACATAAATTATATTCAAAATTATTTCGAAAAGTAAATCAAAAGAAAATTATATGTTAATTGACGTAATGAATAGTGATTTTGTCAAATTTCTCTCTTTTACCCCTTTGTCTTATTTATATATTTTTATGGTTGTCTTGTACATAACTAAGAGTGGCAAACGTGTGTCGGTATGGGTGGGTCGAAAAATAGGTTAAACAAAAACGGATAAGCATAGACCCTAAAGAAAAAACAATTAAAAACTTAAAAATAAGAAATTTCTAGTAAAAAATTTAAAATAAGGAAATTAAAAAAAAACTAAAAAAAATCTAAAAAAAATTAAAAATAAACATTTTTAAAAGTAGAAATAATTACAAAAATAAATCTAAATAATAATTAAAAAAGAAGTTAATCATGTTTTGTAGCTTTTATACATATGAATGGAGGACAATTGATGGGTCAGTTTGGGCTCATTTGATGGACCAATTTGGGCTGATGATTAGTGATGGGTCAACTTGGGCTAGCCCAAATCAGCCCATCTTCAAAATCACTCTAGCCCAAACCCATTATAGCTTAGGCGGGTTGGGCGGGTCAAATGGGTTTGGGCTAGTTTTGCCACCCCTATAATATAGCAACTGTAGCACCCGGAGCAAACTATCACAACAGGCATAAACAATCTCTTGATGATGATATTGCAGTGCCTCAATTTCTTGTTACTCGAGAAAAGAAAGATACTCCCTCCGTCCCAATTTAAGTGTAGTAGTTTGACTGGACACAAAGTTTAAAGAATAGAGACTTTTGAATCTTGCAGTCCTAAATTAAAGATGTGTGAAATGTACTAAAATATCTTTGAATCTTGTGATTATGTTTGAATTGTCAATTTACTAAATATAAAAAGAGCCACTCTATTTTAGGCAGACCAAAAAGATTAGTAAGACAATTAAATTGTGACAGAGGGAGTATATTAATCTGATGTAGTACCGCACCTTAGAAAGAAAACCATCCCAAGCAAGTTTGTAATTGCTGTCATCGTGATCCAAAGGAACAACCCTCTCGTCCACCCAAAAAATCCACCATTTTGACCAATCAACTGAGTCTTTATACGGTGGTTCCACCAATTTCCTGTTAAACTAGTAATTATCAATCCTAAATCTTAAAGGGGTAATTAAAAAAGCCTAAAAACAATGTTCGATAAAAAAAAAATGTTACCTCATGGTGTCGATAAGAGAACCTCCAGAGAGAACAACAGTGAAAGAACCTTTTGCTTTGATGAATTTTTGGGACAAATCAGCAGTGTATTTCGCGAGGGCATTTGATACATCTTCTTCTGAGTCGAACTTTAACACCGTCTTCTTCCCTTTCTCGGTTGCCATCTTAGCTTAAATCTCAAGTTATTTCCTGAGTTTTGAGAGAGAGAGAGAGTGTGTTTTTGCACTTGAAAGGACCATACGCTATATTTGCAAATGAAAAACACGAGTGGATGGATACTTTGCGCACTGTAAACTAAGCACGTGGCAGGAATTAAAAAAAAAGACAAAAAATCAGCACGTTGCCTTATTCATTTTCATTTGTAGAGAAAAAAAAAAAATCTTTTGATTCATTGCATTTGAATAGAAGAAAATAATATTTTCAGATATTTTTATGTATAAAAATAAATATAGAGTGCAAAAAAGACATAAAACTAAAAATATTTTGTAAGTGGAAATAGTTTCTGAAAAAAAAAATCACTTAAAAGGAAGTAGTGATTAATTTCGAAATGTTTAATGTTACCTATTTGTGTTATGTTTTTTGTGTATGTGTTTTTCATATGTACACCACGTTAATCATTTCTAATTATGTAGCTGTAAAGCAATAAAAAATCAATAATCTTTTTAATCTAATTTTATACATCAATATGTTATCTGAATATCATCTAAATTTGCAAAGATGATTAATCCAATTAAGTAATTTAGATACTATTGTATTTTATAGTGTAAAAATATTCAATGGGGTGGAATCTTAGTAGGCGTTTGGACATGCAATTTGAAATCATGAGATGAAATTAGCGTTTGGACATGCATTTCATCTCATAATTTCAAACCATGATTTGAAATTCCAAATCATCCAAAAAGGTATGATTTGGGGTTCCAAAACATGGTTTCAAAATTTTTAAATATAAAATTTGACCCATAAGTTTATATTTTGTAAAAAAAAGGCCCATAAGTTGGCAGATATTTTTAACAATTACTCCCACCAACCATTTACCAACCTTTATTTATGTCTACCGTGCGGGAGAATTATATTAAAGAGTAGTTACATTATTATTCATGTTAAATTTTCTTTTTTATTGAACTAAAGTTTGATCAATTAATGTTGTATTTTTTAGAAAGGCCTTCTAGTAGCGTATTAATTTTGTTATGAACTATGATTTGCTCATTTAGTAAGATTGTATAAGAATTGAGAATATTTTGATAGTTTTCAAAACTTGTGGGGTTTTTATATTTATAAGAAAAAATATAACTTAAGAAATTTAAATTGCATGTCCAAACATGATTTCAAATCATGGTTTCAAACCATGTCCAAATGGCTCCTTAGATAATGTACTTCTGTGTAGATGATTTTTTTACCAAAGGAAAAATGATGAGTTTGTAAGAGAAAAAGGTACAAAGTATAGCAGGGTGTAAAACATTAATTGGTTCTTATTTTTGTTTCTTTTCTCATTTTTCTTCCTTTTTACTTTTGTTTTCTTTAATGCAACAATTTTTTTTTATTGTGATTTTACTAATACTAATGTAGATAATAAAATTTAGTAACAATTCTTGTGCCGAGGATCTATCAGAAACAGTTTCTCTGTCTCCCAAGATAGGGTAAGATTGTTGGGATATATACTATTAACCATGTGTTTGGATATAATATTTATTATAGAACAATTATTTATTCATTATTTAATAAAGAATTAAATAGATCATGTACTAGTATGTGTGTCCTTTACTTATATAGTAGATGATTTAGTGTATAGAGTTTAGCTTATACACGAAAGATTAAATCGTCGGTTCTTATAAGTATAAAATTTATGTTCACAATCTAAGATGGAAATTGGACAAAGCCATCGGTATGATTGTAGCCCAAGATTAATAACGGTATAGTTCCGTCTTCTTGTGCCAGTACATTTTGTATGTATTGAACGGACCAAGTAAAGATAAGTATTTTTGTACTGAATATATAAAATAAATTCTCTAGTTCATTAAATGTACTCATACTCTTAATCTTGATATAATTATTATGATCAATGTGATTTGTTCATTATTTTGATTTATTAAAATGTACGACCCAATTGCGGGTCTATGTATTCCTGGTAAATTGGATAATGGCAAATTACATTTATGAAATAATAATTAATTGATAGAATCCATGTCTCGACTTTGAGATTGATGATACCCCTTTATGGATACTTATAAGTCTCGTGAAAACCTGCGAGATGGATTTTGTATCGTCACATGATGTAAGTTAAACGAAATATAAAGGATTCAATTAGTCAATGAATTAAATTGTCAGTAATTTAATTTAATCGATTGGTATCTGTAATCTTAACATGGGGAGTTAAATAAGTTTTAATGTATGCTTTTGAAATTAAACTGAGGAGTGCAGTTCCGATTTTTTAGTGGAATAATTCGTAATTTATTATGGTAGGATTAATTCAGATTTTTTGAATTAATTCCATAATAGGAAGCCTCGTTAATTAAATTTTGTGATCTCTGCTGTGCCCGAATAATAAAGAATTAAATAGAATATTATTTCTTGGTGGAAAATAAAGACGCAACAGGTTTTGGAAAAGGGTGAAAACCCAAAACCCGTAGTTATAAAATAGGGGTCTTATTCCATAAGGAGGCTAAGGGTTTTAGAAGTTTCTTCAACTTTTTCATAGAAATTCGCCCACACGAATTTCGCAAAATTCTGGTATTATTCGAATTACACAGCAGAAGACTGTGAAACTGAAGAATGAACATGTGGATAGCTTTTGCTCGTGCTTGAGGGTTTGATTTGCAGCCGCGGTCACGCTCCAAGAGTTAAGTATCGATTTTATGTTTGATTAAAATATTTGATTATGTGTTGTTTATATTACATTCAAGATCAATCCTGACTATTTGCTTCCGCTGTCTACCCTTTCCAGACCCACTTTGTGAAATTTTACTGGGTATGTTATTGTTGTTCTATACTAGAATTTAGTAATCATAGTCGAAAAATCCTATACACAATTTATTTCTCAGAAGATAAAATATTTTATGGTTTTGCAAATAAATGAATAGTTAAAAAACAACTAAAATGAAAAAAAATGTTGGATATATTAAAGGTGCGAAATGTAAACAACATTGAAATTCCCAATAGGTATTGGTAATTGTGCGATCTATAGGGGAGGTAAATGGAGTTTAATGCTTCCTTAGCCCTAAATTTATCATCACTACTAGATAGGTGCAGCCCGTGCCCAACATAATGTCATTAAATATGTTGCTGCAGTGTAATAAAACAGTATGAAACCATATAAATTCAGATATGATAAGATAATACAATCACATGTACAAGGAATGATCCAAAATTTTAATAACTTACGAATCATGGTTGAAGTGTGGCTTCTTTTCTACCTATCTATGGGTAGATTACACATATTTTTCCTCCATTCTTTTAATTTGAAATATCTATTTACAACTTTAAGCCAACAACCAAGTCGTTTAATTATTTGGTCTTCAAAGGCGAATGAACAATATAATTCTAGAGTCTAGCTTTAACAGAGTGAATATTTCCTTTAAGAAAAGATATACTATAACGGAAAAAAATCACCCAAAGTCTTATGTTATGCCCACTTTAACCCGCACATAAAAATACTAAATGATCTCAAATGGCAACAGAATCCCAAGCTCACCTGACTGTTTGCTATAAATAAATTTATTTGTTAAATTTCTAAACTTCATTGGATACACTATAATAAAGATCAGTAATCATTGAATATGCTGCAGTATTTATATTTCCCCATAATCAGATTTTAGCAAAGTCATACATATTGACTTTACATATATAAACTTTTAAGCAAACCACACACTTCCAAGATACAACTATAAATAAGTGTGAGTTTCGTTGATTAGCAATATAGAAAGAACTCCCTAAACATATGTTAATTGAGTAAACATCATGCTATCTGTAAATTTCATGTCATTACAGGAAAATACAAAACCAATGAACAAAAAACACAAAGGTAGCTACTTGGTTATTTCAGCCACAAGTCACTTGATAGGAGTTAAGTAGTTCAATTCAACAACACAAAGATGTTATAATGCAAAAGGACATGAAGAAGATTTAACGACATGAAAAAGAATTAAACAGAATTTACCAAATTAAGCGTCCGTTTGATTAATTGAATTATGCTATATTCATAAGCTCTCTGTACAACACCTGGGACTAATGTGAGCTCATCTCCCTCCTCAAAATTCCAAGCAGAGCAATAGCTCGGACACATTCTACTCCCTACACCGTTTTCCTTGTTTCCCTTTAGTTTCTGCCAGGAAAATATGATCTTCATGAATGCACTGAAAGAGATGTGATACAAAATTCTAGTATCAAAACTAACAAATCTCCCTGTAGCATCCCTACTTTTAGTACTAAATTGATGTAGAAGCTGCACCAGGTATCACAATGCAATCCTAGACCAGTGTACACAATTCATTCTTAAAAAAATAAAAAAAAAATAAAAAAAAACCGGTGTACTCTATATTTCTCATTAACCATTATATTTAGGAAAAGTCGCTAATAAATCAGTTTACGTAGAAAGCTATATGATTATAGACATGATGAAAATAAACAGTATCAAGAGTTGATGCGTTCTGCAGCGTAGAGAGAGATGGTTAGTAGTAGTACCTCTGGAATCTGCTGCAATGTTGGATACCTTTCTTTAGAAGGTTATTCATACACGAGCCTCTTTAGGATGCAAAATCATATGATCTAGGAACAGGTCTTTTTTTGGCCCAAGCAAATCCATATTTTTTGGCAGTATATGTTTGATTTTATCTCAGGATGTTTAAAAATCCCTCCCTTAAATCCAACCTGAAAAAGTGAGCAATCAACAATACTCAACGAAAGTTTATGAAGAAAACTCTCATTACTCTCTACATTCGGCTGAAGTAAACTATTAGCTCGTGCTATTTTCTCTAGGATATTATTTAAGTACCTTTTGAAAGAAATTCGATTGTAGTAGTGTAGGGTACCTGTATTATATTCTTAGACATTACTCATGAATCTGAGAGTGACAATATTGGACACTAAATGAAAAAAAATTACATAAAAAAAAGGTTCATTGTTTAAGCCCATGCCCAGAGCAAAATGAATAACAAATCAATTAAACAATATAATTTAAACACCAGATAATGTTAGCGCGCTATAGCTAGCAACATGAAAATCGAATGAGCTGATTTGTCGCTCTTTATAGCTTTGTTCAGCCATTCCATTTGGTCAGTGCCACAGAACCTTTGTCTTTGTATTCATCTTCAATCTCCTTCTATTGAAAGACATGGATGACTTTATAATTTATTACTACTATTTATTTTATAATTTTATATGCTCGTAAAATGTACGTTCGGGGCATCAAATTCAAGTCATGTTACTGAGAAATTTTCTGTTAGTGTTCACTGAAAATGGAAGTTGTACCATGCTTAACCTATTACAGATGAAACCTTCAATCCATTCCGGGAATCTTTGGTGGTAAACTGGAGAATAAACAAATTCAAATTTAAGACCCGAATTGATGTCCGTGTATATGCAAGTTTTAGTACTTCACCTATTATTTTCTCAACACTCTTGCTGAGTTCCAAAAATTTATGTTGCACTTAAAATGACTAACATATAACTACATGCGCACACACTCGCATAGAAATTTAACCGATTTATAATTTTTTAATAACTTTTGTAGCCAAATTTAAACAAAATAAATATCTAAACTCTCGAAAGTGCATCTTTCTAATGAAAACCTTTAAGGTTACCAAAAATATTGACTAAAACTGGAGATACCATATGGAAAATAAATCAAAGATATTTTGCGCATCTGTAAATTATACTTACTTGGGTATAAATTAAACCGGAGACAATTTGCATGCAGTGATTTCCGGCAAATAACACAGCCTCTGCTTGGGCTTCCACTATCCAAGCTGATTTTCATCTCCATCTTCTGCTACCCAAGCATTGTCATTAAGCACACATAAGAAGGCCTTATGGAAAGAGAAAAAAAAAACAACTACAGGTCCATGGCAGAGGAGGCACAAGTAAGAGCAAAGAAGGATCGAAATGGAAAATTTAGATAATGTAGAAGCAAAATCTATAAATAACAAGAAAGTAAAAGGAAGAAAAACTGATGACCTCTAAAATTCCATTGAATACAGGGCAGATGAAATATATGGATTTCTTATTCCCAGATTCAAAGAATTTTTTAATTTCGACTACTCTGTTTCTGTAGACACAATCTCAACCTCAATACAATTCAGCAAACGACAGCACCGGAGACGAACCAAATAACATTGAAATAGCATGTTTGAAAACTTAGCATGGAGTTTGCATCACTGAACTATCTAACTTCTACCACATAGAAACAAATGCTAACAGGATACAAAAATAAATTTAAGACAAAATAATCAAACAATACAG
Source organism: Lycium ferocissimum (assembly GCF_029784015.1). Taxonomy (NCBI): domain Eukaryota; kingdom Viridiplantae; phylum Streptophyta; class Magnoliopsida; order Solanales; family Solanaceae; genus Lycium; species Lycium ferocissimum. The sequence goes on from NC_081345.1 coordinate 19,451,656, forward strand.
TGAATCAAAATAAGATGCAATGATATTAACAAAAATGGAATCTTTGTCCATTTAAATGAGGAACAAGTATCGGACGCTGATTAAAACGCCACTTTTCTCTAGAACCAAGAAGCGAACCTTTGCTACATTGTCACTTCTCCTACCAAAAATACTCAAAAAAATAAATATATCATTGTATAAAGGGGAAAGTATATAAAAATGAAACCCATTATTGCTTAGCTACTTGCTCCCTCAATTTAATCGCCTGTTTCTTTATAGCCTCCACATTCAGTCCCTCCCAGCAATGAGAAAACACAGAAGTAGGTGAGCAGGAGGAGGATTATAAAAGCATAATGAGGAATCTATCAATCTAGTGTGCAAAACAGTTGAGCAAATAGAACCCCCAAAAGATTTATACCTCAAAAAACAAATTAATCAACGATTATTAGATTTTTCACATGTGTTATGCCTGCCACAAAATAAAAATTCAAGTGGTCATACCTCAATATTTTCCCATTTAGCTGCCCGAAAAAACTCTTGGGTAGGAACCGGCTTGAGAATTTTCTTTGTTCAGATAAAAAATGGAAGATAATAATCAGCACCGAGAAGTATATCAGAGAACCTACAACCAAAAACCAAAGAATTATGCTCAGCTTCAGAAATCAAGAAAACCTAAAATTAAAAAAAAAAAAAAAAGAATTAACTGGAGAAAGAGAAAAGAATGTTTCATAAGATTTTGCCAGAAACTTGAGTAGCTAACCTGAATAATCAATCTGAGATAGATCTGATAAGAACCAAAAGAAAAAGTGAGTGATACACCACACCCAAAGAATGATATAAAAAATCAATTTCTCGCAATCCCTTTTTGACTCATATCTTGATAATATTCAAAACTTTATGAAACCACAGAACTAAATCCATCAAATGCCCAAATAGATTGAGAAATATAAAGTATAAAGAGTCTTATCAAAACCCATTACATACCTACATCTTTCTAAAGATCATAATAAATCTGTCCATTCAGTTTGCAAACCCATATAGTCCAATACATAAATTTCTCGTAACTGAAATACTTTCTTTGGGTTAAAAAACAAAGATGAATAGAAATTGTGCTGACACTCTTGGCATAGACGGTTCGGTCGAAACAGCTAAATTATGCAGCAAACTTACCGTTTAATCAAAATGCTATAAAATTGGACAAATAAACAGCAACCACAATGGAACACAAAAAGGGATATAACAAAAGAAGATAAAAACACAATAAAACAACTAAAGAAGATAAAAACACAATAAAACAACTAAGTGTTAGCAGACAACTACAACAAAAGATGTCCAGGAAAAAAAAAATGAGACAATCTAAGCCTAGGAGTAGTCATGTTTGTGAAGACTGTGATGACTTAATAATTATCAGCCTGGTCCTGATTTTCTCATACTCCCTCCGGATCATAAAAAGTGTTCACTTAGCCCTTTTTCCTTGGGTAAAAAAAAGTGTCCACTTATTAAATCAAGAAACAATTAACCTTTCGAAGCATTTTACCATAACATATATTGAGGTTTTAAGATAGGCAGATTAAGCACAACACACTCGAATATTCATTATCAAAATGGTATGGAAGTCAAAATCAACACTCAGTATTTTTTATATTTTAGTCAAAATCAACGAAAATCCAACTGGTAGCATCGTACCCATTTTACAACCAAACTTTTTTGTGAACCAAATTGAGATGATCTTCAAAGTAACAGTTAAAAGACAAAGAATCTCGAATATCTATGATCAAAATGGTATCGAAGTCAAAATCAACACTCAATATTTTTTAGCATTCTTTTTCACCAACAAAACTTCAAAAACAAATACTTGAAAATTGCAGCAACGGCCTGGGCTAGATGATATGAGTGAAAATTACACAATATTTTTCTAAAGCTTCTTGATTTGCTGATAGATTGTTTTCACAAATAGTGGCGCGTGAAAAAGGTGATTATACTGTATTTTTAGTATCTACTAAGAAGGAGAAAAGCTTGTGGGTTTGGTTAAAAAGAAGAAGCTTGTCGGTTTGGTTAAAAAGAAGCTTCTGGGTTTGGTTAAAATGTCATAATTGCCCTTAGGACGGACGACGATCCCAGCTTCCACTCATGCTTCTATATTATCATTATATTATATTATTAGTAGAAATAAGCCCTCCTCGACTGGCTTGACACTCTAGCAAAACATGCAGATCTTCGTGAAAACGCTAACAGGGAAGACAATAACCCTTGAGGTTGAATCTAGCGATACTATTGACAATGTCAAGGCTAAGATTCAGGATAAGGAAGGTATTAATTAATTTGTTAATACCTGTAATTTTCCTCATTTCTTTGTTGCATTATTGTGAAACAATAAAAGGTATCTCATTGGCGGGTACTTTCTAGGTATCCCTCCGGACCAGCAACGTTTGATATTTGCTGGTAAGCAGCTTGAAGATGGCCGTACGCTAGCTGATTATAATATCCAAAAAGGTTAGTGTGTTATGAAATTGGAAACTTTGATTTGGTTTAATTGTTAGTACACCCTTTGTCCCAATTTATGTGGCACAGTTCGGATTTCGAGAGTCAAACCATTTAATTTTGACCGTCAATTCGGGCTCTGAATGACTGAATCTTTAATTTTTTGAAATAAAATTTATATATTTAGATACTACATAATAAATAGTAGATAATTCAAAATATTTACTCCCTCCGTCCCAAAATAAGTGTCACCTTAACGAAAATCACGTCCATTAAAAAATCAATAAATACAATTTGGAGTTATTAAACTAACCCTATTTATTAGATGTTTTCTGAGAATTGAACAATATTAAAGAGGACTACTTCATTAATGCAAAGGGAATAGTTGGAACACTTGCCAATTTTGTCTTGAATTCCTAAGGAGACTTATTTTGGGGCAATTTTTTTTGCTAAGTTGACACTTATTTTGGGTCGGAGGGAGTAAAATATAGGTAATAGAAAGACTTGTTTGAATCTCGAAAGTGCCGCATAAATTGGGACAGAGGGAGTATTTGTTTTGGTTAATTATTTATTTTATTTTATTTTGAAAATAACAGAGTCCACTCTGCATCTTGTTCTGAGGCTTCGCGGTGGGATTATTGAACCTTCTCTTATGGCTTTGGCGCGGAAGTACAACCAGGATAAGATGATTTGCCGCAAGTAAGTTTTCCCTAAACAAAATTGGCTGATATTCACGCGTGTGGTATTGAAATGAAATGGACCTGAATTGATGAGAATGAATATAGAGAATTTATGTAGTCGATTCCAATTGATCTCGATTTGAGATTGTAAACCTTTACATGACTTGTAATTGTAGAAGCTATTGGTATTTTGCAAAGTTTTGATAGTTCTGGTTGCGGATAGGTTCTATCTGTTGTTCCCCTTAGACCCTTCAAATAATCAGAGAAGATTGATGCAGTTGATGCACTGCTAAAATGTCGATCTAAGATAGAAGAATGATTGTGTGTGGTGAAATGCCATATTATATTCTTGTTCTCACTTGTAACAGATGGTGATTATCCTTCACTTTTGTATTCCTTGTTGGTACTGGAATAATTGTTGTCATGGAGATGCCATGGAAAAGTAACTTGGACGTTGGTACTGGTGGTCATTTTTAGGTATGGTCTTATGGTTTTGTATTGCACAAGAAAATTAATGTCTGTTAGCTGCTGTTAACTAATTTGCATGCCCGAGAGCATTGTACTTAGCTAAGAAATTAAGATCCCTTACAATGTTATGTGCATTTGAGGCAAAGAAGAAACTAGAAAGTTACACTTCGATGGCATGAGAGGAACATATACCTGCCCAGTAGTTCTTTTCCCTTAAGCTATCAACTGTGTACATATTTGCTAGTATGGTTCTTCTGATATTTTTGTTTGCTTTTCGATCTGCTTTTGTACCATTTGGTATACATGATATGGAAGATATCCTGGACAAGGTAGTGGCTAGAATGTGATATTTCTATTTGCTCAAGTGACTATCGAACAAATCATTGTTCTCATTGCCATCTCTTGAGGGGTCGCATGATCATTGCATGACTAAATAAAATTTTGGTGCTAAAGAAGTCCGTTCCTATGTATTTCCTATAAAAAGAAGTCCACGTGCTATGAATTTGCATTTATTGGCTTAAGTTGCGTGACTAATGAAGTTATGGTCTTTTTATCCTTCCTATTGGGTGTATTTATATGTGTTCTTTTGCTGCAGGTGTTATACCCGCTTGCACCCTCGTGCTGTCAACTGCAGGAAAAAGAAGTGTGGCCATAGCAACCAGGTATCTTCTTGGTCAATTTTGTGAAACATTTGTGTATTACTGGACTCCATACTAAATGGTTCTTCTGTTACCTACTTTTATTTCGGTTGAGGCCAAAGAAGAAGATCAAGTAAACAGGTGGTTGGTTGCATTTGCTGTCAAGACACTTTATAATTTGGCACTCCTTTGTATTTTACTTGCTTGTTTAACTTTTGTTCTGTACTTCAATGTTTCTTTCACTTTATAACAAAAGTTTTAAAATGATATTTCCAATTGCTTTACTCAACTGAGTTTTGTCAAGTGCACAAGTTGGTTCAAGCCTTATGCTTTAAATTTTGTTATTAGCGGCTTCCTTTTCATTGATAAGCCGCGTTATGCAATATGCATGAAACCACCCATTAACACGCCTTTATAAACCATCAACTCACTTGACACTTGTCTTGTTTTTCTCTTTTAGCTCCCTGTTTTTAAACCGAAAGAGAATTGCTCTTCCATAATTTCTTGCTGTTGGATTCCATAGTAGTTAGATTTCTTCACCAGCAATTCCAAATGGTTTCCTGCTAGGAGAGGCATTTCATTGCTGCCTCTAGCTTTAAGTACCCGTCTAAAAACAGAAAAGAAAAAGAAATCACTTTTGACAGCTTCACATATTTAACCTTGGCTATTGAAATTGGCTTATCTTGACTAATCTGTATTAGCTTTCTATAAAATATATATATATAAAGCCGGGACATAGGCCCGGTGATGTGGCACTCTAAAAACTCAGGATTTGTATTTATCTATTTTCTTAGAATTTTGCCATTTACTCTCTTGTTTAAGTGTTGTCAAAATAATTTAAAAAAAAAAACAAAAGACACATCTGTTAAGTTCTCCTGCAGTTGCAATTTACAATTTCAGTTACACTTCTACGTAATATTTAACCCTTCGCTGTTTAACCTGTACCGTCACATGTTACGCCTCTTTGTTGGAGGAAAACAAAATAACGCCTTCGTTCTCCTTGAAAAAATTGCCTTTTCCTGCCCCTCTTATCATCTTTTTCCTCCCACTTGCAGTGTAAATCTGCTTTTGATTCCTTTTTTTAATCCAATACACAAGTTTGCTTTCATGGACCTGTAATCAACTGTTCATGCTTTGACAGAACACTTCTTTCGGATAGAGACGTCTATTAATAATTGCTAATTTGCTTTTGATATTTTATCTACTGACCGAGATCGTTGGGTTTAGGGCATTCTTCTTGAAACTTTGTTAAAAAGAGATGCTTTCCTTGTAAGGATTTAATATATTTAGTATTACTCTTCTTTGACTTCTAAATCTCTGTTATGTTAGTTTGTTCTCAGCATTCACGGCCTATGATGGAAAATATCGGCAAACAAAGGATATGAGATTTTATGGGTGCACAAAAGCACACTGAACAACCGAGAATACTTTAACATTTGATTGGTGTTTCACTAATCTTTACTTGCGAAGTTTTAGTTTTTGTTGAATTTTATGGGTGCTCAAATTGAAAAGTTTTAAATTAATTTTCTTCATTTGGTTGAATTTAAATTAATTTTCTTCATTTGGTTGAATTTTGTCGCAGGAACTCCCCCCCCCCCCCCCCCCCCCCCTTTTTTTTTTTTTTAAAAAAAAAAAAGAAGTGGCTACAATTTTTAGTAACTGATCTTTCATAATGCTTTGTAACTAAAACTTCATAATAGTTTTGGCCTCACCAAGTTTGGAGTGAGAGTTTAGCCAATTAAATGGGAATACTAATTTGATACATTTTGAGTCGCAATCGTTCTACCTCCATGCATGTGTCTCTTTAATATATTCAAGTTTTTCTCCTTCTTTTCCTATTTTATTTTTTTATTTATATATAAAATATATGAAAACCTTTGAAAATAAATAATTGTCATTCTCTTGCCTCCAATGATTTAAGATTTATATGTTCATCACTTAGTAGTAATTAGTATTAAATACATGAAATAAAACGATTTTGTACTTCTACTTCTTTAATTTTTATTGTGTGAATACTATACAAGTGATAGATCTTAAATGTTTAAATGATATCTTAAAATTGTTGAAATTTTAAATTTAAATAAAATAAATACATGGAGCACTAAAGAAGGTAAATGAAAAGAAAAAGGCAAGAACAAAAAGAAAAAGACAAGTATTAACTACTAGGGAATTTGATCTCATCAATGACGAATAACAGTTTCTTCAATTCTTTCCATTACAATTCCTTTTCTTCATATATATCACCCTTTTTTAGTTTTAAAAATTGTTGCTGGAGGGAAATGAAAAAAAAATAATATTAAGAAATAGAACTATAAACAGCTTTTATCAAGAAACAAAATATTAAGAAAATAAATTGACGACATCTGAAGTTCGCATTCCCATAATTTTGTGTTAGTAATTTTGTTTTATTACAATCTTTCTGATTTAAATGAGTTCTCTCATATTAAACTGAAAATTTCCTAAAGGAAGTGAAATGTTTCTAACAGATATTTTCAACCAAATTTTTTTATATAGAACGCTAGAAGAGTACTGAAAAGATGATTTTTTTTAACATAGTAATTAATTTTAAAATGATGAAATTAATGTTAGTTTGAATTTATATTTTAAGACCGCGCGAAACGCGGGCAAATATACTAGTCCATATATATATGGAAACCTATTAGGAGTTTTTCAATTCCCATAACTCAGAAATTAAGACTTAAGACTTTTGATTAAGGCGGAGGGATTGACGACTTCTGATCAAGGACGGAGGGGTTCTAACTTTCCAACCGTACTACTAGGTACAACTTCATGCGAGTAAAAGGTATATGGAAGTCATTTACGGTAGTGCTATATTTTAATCCTTGGGTTTCATTTCCTTGACAGTTTAGAGCTTCATTCACGGAACTTTATTTTATTGTGATCACACAGAGAAGCTCTATACATACTGTTTCTCTTTCTAGTGAAATAAATTACAAGCTATAGCCATATTACCAAAAGAAAATCAACTGGGAAAAAGTTCTTCCTTCTATTCTCTGCACACAACCTTGGCTCTATCAATGTGGAAAAAAAAATTGATTTGTTGATTGAAGTTCTATCACTGCTGGCTCCTTTGAAAGTTTTGGTGTACTTGCTGAGCTCAAAATTCCCACCACTTGGAATTGCCACATGACAGGTCGAAGGAACTACCTTGGCCTACAGCATCCCAGTGTCGAGGTGATCCTAAGGAACTGTCTCCTAATTCCTCCATGTTCCAAAACTCTGCTTCTTCCTTCCACCTGAATTGTTCGATTGGTTTTCCTTCTCTGTCACTATCCACTCCCTTAATCCTCTTGTGGTCTAAACTGGCATTTAAGCAACCTGGGATATTGTCCTTCAAATCTAGTTCTACTCCTACATTTTCTGAGCTATTGTAGATTTCGCTGTCTATCGAGTCTTGGCTCCTGCTGCAACCACCATGGTTGTTTTCCAGCTGATCATTTAGTTCCTGTAACTGTTTGAGAACAAAGAAAATTACTCAACCTTTCATAGGTTAGGAGATGACCTTCAGAAAACTCAAGAAAAGGGAATTAAGGATATTACTTCCCTCCGTTCATTTTTTACGACTGTGTTTGTATGGACAAGAAGTTTAAAAAAGAAATAAAGACATTTAGTACGTATAAAGAGAATATCCTTAAAAAAAAAAATTCTATGGCTACAATAACAGCATATCCCGTGTAATCTCACGAGTGAGATTTGGGGAGGATAGGATGTATGCGAACGGGTTCAATAGATCATTGGCTTACAAGAAACTGTCAATAAGAGTAAAATTAGAAGTTTAATATTTAAAAGTTTTTGAGGCTCTCATTCTTTTTTGGAACAAGAAAGACTTGCCATATAAAACGGAGCAAAAAGAATAGTAAATACCTGCTTGAGCAAAGATTCCTTCTCTTTCTTCAATGATTCAAATTGCATAGCTAAATTGTCAAATTCTGATTTGAGTAGTCTGTATTCGTGTTCTATTTGCTTTGATTTCCATCTGGCCCTTCGGTTCTGAAACCAAATAGCAACTTGACGAGGTTGCAGGCCAAGATCTCTGGCCAACTCAAGCTTGTTCCTCGGTTCAAGCTTTGTCTTTTGTTTAAACATGGACTCAAGTACCTTCACTTGTTCATCACTAAACCTTTTACCATCTTCACTCTTCTTCTTAGAAGAACTGTCTTCTGCTTCCATCACTCTGTTGAGTGAGTTCCAATACACTGAAAGGTTAGTTTTGTGGTTTCAATTGCTTGATGGGATAAGAGAGAGTATTAAATTAATGTACTAATTTATTGGAAACTTGCTAAAGAGGTGGGGTTCTATTAATATACAGCAAACATGCAAGAAATATCTTAGTTTGGTTACTCTCAGGTGATTGGGACTTATTTTAAGCCAATCGTTTAAGCTATCGTGTGAGTATCTTTTTCTACTCCTATCACTTTTTGGACATCTCTATCTTGGACCCTTTTTTTTATTTTTTATTTTATGACGACATAAGCCGCATTAGCAACGCAGGGAGAGGTATCCCCATTTAAGCCCGCCGTCGCGGCTCGATCAGGAAAGCAAATTCTGCTTATCGTGGACAATTTCAAACGAGAGGCATCCCGTTATAACATCGTTTCAATAGTAGGCGTCCTTGTGGGTATCTTGAACCTCTTTTTATGCTTTTAGTTTGGGGCTACATTTCATTTCTTTGGCACTTTTCTCTCATTGTGAGATAATAAACGTAGCCAGATTGTGGCATTCTTAACGTAGCAAGACTGTGGCATTCTTCTATAGGACAAGTCCAAGATGTCCGTGTACGTTCTTATTGATATAAAAAAGCTTCGCACCCAAACTTTCAAAATTAGCTTATTTCAGAAAAGTATTTTTTGGAAAATAATGTTTAGTGTTTAACGGTTAATCAATTGGAAAAACACTTTTCCCTATATTAGAGAAATATTTTGTGCTTAACCAATGTTTTCAAAAGTGTTTTTGAGTAGCAATGCTTTTTTTAAGCACGGAAAACATTTAATTTATTCTTCAAAATGACTTAATTTTCTCTGTAAAGGCTTATCAAAAACACATTTGACTTTCTAAAATAAACATTTTCTGAAGATTTTTTTTTTTTAGCTTCCCAAAAATTTGGCCAAACAAGTTATAAGAAGATATTTATCATTCTAAGTAACCTGTGGTATTTTTAGGTCATTACTCTCAACTTTTTATGCACGATTATGTGCTTGCTCTTTGCAATGACCTCATAATTTACGATACTAGTTTATTTAAATTAGACTAGTTTAATATTGCCTAAAAATAAAAGATGTACTCCCTTCGGTTCATAATAAGTGTCTACTTAATTTTTTTTTTTTTTTTGATTCAAGTCTACTTAACTAATCAAGGAGGAAAATATTTACTTGCAAATTTACCCTATGACTTTTTATGAAATCGAGACATTATATTAATTAGGTAGTATTCAATTATGAATAGTTTAGTCAAGACTTATTTTTTCTTATAATATGCATTTCTTAAGGGGATTGATAAAAGTTAAGTAGACATTTATTTTAAACCGGAGGAAATAATACATTGGTATGTTGTAATTTCCTTCATAGAGAAAGAAAGATGCTTTAGAATTAGATGTGTTTTCACCGGGGCAGTAAGCTGATAGATATGGTCGCCTAATAGCGACAAAAAATATAGCTCAAATGATTCTCTTACATCATTAATAATCATGAGGAAGACGGAAAAAACATACAACAAGTGGCCAATTAGAGGACTTATCGTTGACTCAAGACTCCTTTTTTCCTGATGATTGTACCTCACCCACGTTAGCTAGCTTGAATCTTGAAGTTCTATCGGATTAGATAGAACTTAGTAGTAGTATAAATTTAATATTTTATATTTATATTAAAAATCCTCTTAATAGTATGATCAATTTATACAGAATTAAGTGAGTTATCTGTAGTTTTATTGATGTCGTACGTAACTCTATAGGTTCCGTCCTTGTTAAATGTCTCAAGTGTCTACTACACTCTAGCCAGATGTCATATGATTTTAGATATCTTCATTTTATTATGTCAAAGTAGCCATCCAAGTCCAAAGTAACATCGAAAGCAATCTTGAAATGCTGTCATACACTTTCGAAATTGAGTTAAGATTTGGTAACTAAAGTTAGTTCCCGTTCTATTCAAGAATCCCCATTGCTGCAGTAAGGAAGAGCATATAAGGTGCATATTATGACATTAATAACTCAAATATATATATATATATATATATATATATAACAAACGAGTCAAACGAGAAAAAAATCAGGTAGTGATTTGGTTTGAGCTTGGTTTGACTTGGTTTGGTGTTGAAAAACCATACCTGGTTTGGTTTGGTTTTATTAAAAAATTGACAGAACAAATGGCCCTTGACATTACGTTTATTGATTTTTTAAAATATTTTATACATAAAAGTATTTATCTGTAATGTAATTTATAAAAATTTCTTAAATTTTTTAGTAGTTTTGTATATTATCGTATTATTTATTTGAAACTTAGAATTTTGAATGTCGATAAATTTTATATCATGGATGTTATAACAAAAAGAAAGTCCAAACCAAAACCAACTCAACACTAATGTTAACAAAAGAAATTCAATTCTACGACTAGGAATGATAATAATGTTGGATATTTAGTCTTTAGTTTTGCATAATTGGTCTAGAGAGTGAAAATACATAACTTAATTTTTTTTCTTTGTCATGTAATTAATACTTATTAGCCGTACTTATTTTAGTATGACTTCGTATTTTTAGATTATGGCCATTTTTTTATGGCTTATTAATTAACAATAATTATTTTAACCGATTTTATTATCTTTTTGTTGAATATTTTAATACAATGTCATCACTCATCTCACATTTTGTGTTAATTTCTTAAGAAACACCTTAATTATATATTTGTATCTTACTAGGACTAAAGAAATATTTGAAGTAAAAGTTATATGTTTTGTATGAAGACTTTTCCGGGAAAAAATCCGAGAAAACCCGAATTTTATTTGTTTGGTTTGGTGTATAAATTTAAAAACCCGATAAAATTGGTTTGGTTTGGTATTTAAAAAATCCGAACCAACCCGGTCCATGTACACCCCTATATATATGTATGGAATGATATGGAGCATCTAATTTAGTTATGATTTGGATCATCTATGTTGTCACACTCTAGAACTTAATTAAGTCTCGTTTCCCTTATTCCATTTGTATTTTCAATCACTTCCTTTGTTTACAATGGAAAAGAATAGCTCATGAATAATTTATGGTTACGTCGCACCTTAACGTGGTAATTGACATAGGAGAACCATTTCTAATAAAATTAAGTCTCCTTTGTATTTGCATTTTGCAATCAGTTCCTTTGTAAAACAAAGGAAGGAATTTTTTTCCCCTTCTGACAAAACAACAAAAGGGATGGAAAAAGTTCCAATCACTTGTCGACACTATTTTAATTCATGCAAATTTTTCCTGTAGTAAAATCCAGGTATGTTGGGGGAGAGGGGGGTGGGCGTGGGTTGGGGGTGGGGTGGGGTTGCAATTACAGTATGATTACTTGTTACGATTTCATTTCAATTACTAGTCTGCCTTCGACATTCCCTTCCTTGTGATAGATTGTGTGTACAATGCCCGAGAACAAACTCATTGTCTTGTGACTGCTGAAGATTATCAGCGATTCCAGCTTCATATAAGTGAGTTGTAGCCTGCTATCCGAACTGAGGACAGATTTATGGGGCTAGTTTATCCCCAGAGGACGCCGCGACCTTTTATCCCAGTCGTTGCACCACGCTTGTTGCCTAGAGACAAGGGGACGAATTCAGAATTTTATGTTAATTATTGGATTCAAAGTGCGTGTGAATTTTACTTCTCTTTGATGTAATTTCTCATTTTCTATTAATACAACGGGTTCAGTTAAACCATCATGACTTATCTTAAATCCGACTATATTCTTAGGACATCCAAAGTCTTAAGTTCTGCGAAAAAGATGTGATGTTACTGTCATACCATCCTACGTATACTCACTGTCATTGAGCTCCGTGTCCTTCAATGGAGTGGTTAGCGTTTTACATGAGATAATTTAGGAGTAATATGTATGAATATATGTACCAGGAGCAAAATTGAGATAGGACATAGTAGAAATATTTCCACCACGATGATTCATTGTCAAAAAGGGTAGTTCCTTTTTTTTTTTTCAAAGGCGGTCCTTTTCTTTCCGGATTCGAGCTATTATTATAGGAGGACTCGGGACTACCTCGAGCAATTAAGCGAGCTTTTGCTTGTTTTAAGATGTATTTTTTATATTGGAGGATGCTGACTTATAACTTTCAAATATATAAATTTTAATATTAAAATATTGAGTTAATCTACCTTTAAAGTTTAGTCAAATTAACTACGAAAAAAGAAATATATCACTTTTGATATGGAGAAGTATCAATTTGATTGTTAGAGGTCTCTGTATTTTTATGCTTGTAAATTGATATGAGAAAAGTTATTTTTTCTTGCCATCTAATAGTCCAACTTTTCAAATATATAAATTTTAATATTAAAATATTGAGTTAATCTAATTCAATTTAACTTTAAAGTTTAGTCAAATTAACTATCTTAGTAGGGGTGTTAAAAAGTTATCTCTCGAAAATATATCACATGATTGTTATCGTTTTCTAATTTTTATTCTGTAGTTCTATACACCCACTTTGCGAATTTTGTTAGTGCATTGCAACTATTTTTTCTTGCCATCTAATCAAGTTCCAACTTTGTGAAAATGATATCTTAATTTGTCAATGGCCCATGATTATTCATTCATGCTCTCGTTCATTTAACAGGAAAACACCCAGATGCTCGGAATTGAAAGGGATTGATCGACTTACAAATATCTAGATTTAGTCAAAAAATGTCATTTACAGTTTTATTCGTTGATTCTTATCACTTTCATCGTTCGAGTATCTCTGAATGTGAATTGTTGTATATAAGCTTATGTTGGTATCTTTATTATGAATAGGTACAACAAGGACCAACGAAGGGTGTATATAAGCTTATGTTGGTATGTTTATATGAATAGGTACAACAAGGACCAACGAAGGGTTTTGAGTGATTCGAGGCTATGTACGACGATTGAATGTTGCGAAGGAAGTTCCAACACTTGAAGGCAAAATACGACCCCGAAGGGTCTCGTACGGGCCGTGCGCCGCATCCGGCGCACAAAATACCCCTTTCGATTCTCGGACATGTTATGCTTTGGGTTTGTGCGGAGCACGGCGGATGCCAGCACAAGAAGACACGATCATGCGATGGCCATGCGACGCTTGACCAAAGCACAAGCGGCGTCAGTTGTCCTATTTAGATCGGGATTGGGCCCACTTATCTCATATTTGCCCTAGCTTATAAATAGCCGTTTTTACCTTAGAATACAGGACTTTTGACCTAGAGAGAGTAGGAGCCGCCGTGGAGGCAGGAGATTATTGGGTTTTATCTTTTCTTCTCCTTATTACTAGTTTGTATATTTTCTTTGGATGATTTGTTGCTTTTCCTCCATGTCTATGTGGAGCTAAACTTCTCGTTCTAGGGTTGTGGTAAACCATGATTATTGATGTTTGGTGATTATTTCTTATCTTAATACGAGTTTTTGAGTTTGATTGCTTCTTTAATTCTGTTCATAATTGCTTGATTGTTTGGCCAACAGTTAGGTTTTATCGACTATCTAATACACATGCTTGGGAAAGATGTTGTTAGATTAGAGAAGGATTAAAGAGGGCGTGATCTGATTATCCCTATAGTTGGGCTAGGATTTGTGGCTAGGATAGGAATATACCTAGGCACCGCGTTCAATTAAATACCATAAACGAATTGCGTTCTTAACAAGTCAATTCCATAGGAATATAGGCGGCGAACTGTTTTGAATAGGCGAGTAGTAGTTCGGGAGAATACTACGAGAGTTAGTAATCCGGTAAATTAGCAATCACCGACAATTCGGATTAAAGGGAAATAGTTCGAAAACTCAACAAGATTGGTGAACCAACCGCAACCACGGAACATTCATCTCATTGATAATATAAAAACCCGCTCTTTCTTTGTTGAAGTTCACAAATTGTATCTTTTATCTTCAATTAGTTTATAATCACAATCTTCGAATTTCATCTCTTGTATAGATAATTTGGATAGTTTAATTTAGTTGACGGTTAATCATAACTCCCTGTGGGTTCGACATCCGATTTCTAAAATCACTATATTACTTGTACGACCACGTACACTTGCGTGTGCGTTTGGACGCAACAAGTTTTTGGCGCCGTTGCCGGGGAGTTAGAAATTAACTGTTTATCTAGATTCTACTTTTCTTTTGTCTATTCAAGTTTTTTATTTATTTTTTTTATTTTTTTTTCATTTAGTGGTTTGGATATCTTTCTTGATATGGCATCGTGGAATAAAAATTGGTCGACTATTGGTTGTGCCTATTTTGGTGATACTTGTCTGGTTTGTGGAGGACCCCACCTATGGAAACACTGTCATAATATTTTTGGGAATGGGTTGTGCGCACCCACCCAATCCTTTAAGCGGAATGTTTGTAGTATATGTGGTGGTCAAGATGGCCATTGGAATGATTGTCCTAAATATTATTCCCCATCCCCGAGCCCCTATTATGATTCTCTTGTTGTTTGTGATGTTAACAGGAGTAATGAAGTGGAGGATGCGAGAGAGTCTTGCTCGACTTACGGATATGATGAAAAAAATAGTGGAGCAAGACACATTGATAAGAGAGCAAAACGCGAGAATTAGAGAAGACCATGGAGAGGATTCGTGCCAAACTCACGAGAGATGCGGCCGAGTACGAAACTTGTAATCTACAAGTTACAGGCTTAGCCAATACCCAAGACGAACCTCAAACAGAAGAAGAAAGTGAGTTCATACAAGGAGATAACTTCGAAAAAGCAAAGATAGTGAGCCAATCTTGGCTAACGGAACAAGCTCAAGAAATGAAATTTCATGGGTTTCTCCGCGATGGACTCACAAACATGGCGACACAATTGATAGAAAGCAGAACGAGCTCGGACAAGAGATAGACAAATTTGACTCGGATATCCATGACTGCGCATGCTTTAATGAATAAAAAGGTTGAGATGTCTGATGCCCAACCACTAGTTGTTATGGATATTGGCCTACATGTGGAGCAGGAAGAAGAATTCCAACCATTCGACCAGAATATTGTTGATGATGCCAATGTTGAGGGGGTGCATATGAGTGAGGATGTACAAAATAAGGCAGTTTCGGAGTTGGGGCATGTTGGTCCTCATTCTAAACATTTTTCTACATTATGTTTGGTTGGTGACATGAAAATTGAGCCCTCCAAGCTTTTGGAGAAGTGTATAAATAAGGAACAAGACCCTTATATCCTAAAATTTGCCACACCAAAAGGGAAAAACGGCATTCCTCACTTAAGGGCCAAGAAGTGCAAGATGCGACACCTATTGCTTGGTTCCTTTATTTTCACACCACCGCCCCAGGAGCGGAGCAGAAAATTTGATGCAAAATTAGGGCGCAATTCATATCCTCAAAGTGGAGGGAAAAGTGGCGATGTTGATTCACGTCGTGCCACGACGTTAACTAAGGCGCTTATTGGGAGGCAACCCAATGTGTAATAATTATATATTTTTATAGTGTCATGTTTTGTTTTATTTTGTTTTTGTTTTGCAGATTAGGGAAGTCGAGTACCCGAAAATTGAAAGTGAGGAGCATGTTTGAGCATAAGTGTGGGGTCGTGCCGACCACTAATGATGAGCATGTTGCTAGCTAGGTCCTAGAGGGCCCCAGGGAGTATTTCTTGCCTTACTTTGTTTTTAAATTTTTCCATCTATATGCTTCGAGGGCAAAGCATGATTTAAGTGTGGGGTGGGAAATACATTCCTTGTAACAACATTTTGAGGTTAAGGATGGTGATCAAGTTGCCATAGGTTTTCTTTTTATTAGTGTTTGAGTCTTTGAGTCAAAAAAAAAAAAAAAAAAAAAAAAAATCTTAGTTTTCTTGCGTTAGGTTTTCTTGGTAGCTTCTTGAGTCCCTCGTTAGTGGCACACACCATCCAGTTTTCCCCTTGGGTTTTCTTATGACCTCGGTTCTTTCCTAAGGGGGGACCTTTGAACCGGGTTAGATTTTTTAGATTTTGTAGCAGAGTTGTAGGAGTCAAGCCTGTCAGACCACTCGAATGCTAGGTGCTCAGGTTAGGTGGAATGTGGAAACCATGAGTTTTTCTTGAAGATCTTTAAAATGCGTGCTTAAAAATAGGCAATCTACCTCGAAACATTTCTGTAGTAGACTGCATTGACTCATTATGACCCACTTGGCATGATTTGTGATAGTTGCTTGATTGGATGGGTGTATGAATCTGTTTTGTGTTGATTATGTGCTATGTGTGATGTGAGGAAACTCTGGTATGATCCATGCTTGATAATGATGACTAGAATTTGCCCAGTGTGTTTGTCAAGTGAAATTGAGTGACAAGTTTAGGAAGTGATTGAGGCATTTCTTTGTTAGCCAAAGTTTGAAACGTCGTTTGCCTACCCGTTGTATATGTATAACCCTAGTCAACCCCGTTGAGCCTTTAGCCTTTCTTTTCTACAACAGCCACGTAGCCTACTCCCGTTGTTCTTATTGACCCAATTTGATCCCTGTTGTCCTCCTTAGGCACTTTTAATGGTTACTTATTGAAGTGAAGATAGGATGTGAAGTTGAGGGAGGATGGTTGAATGAAGTAAAAAATGAAGTCTATAGGCGTGACTGAAGGGTAGATGATGGTTAAAACAATATTAAAAAAAAAAAAAAAAAAAAAAAGAATAAAGAAAGAGAAAATATGCAAATCAGGAAGTGTTTAGTTTGTTATCTGCAATTTTAATATCATTTCCCACTAGGCTGTCGAAAGCAAGAGGATGTTTCAACTTAATGAAAATAAATGGGTATGGATAAGATGGAATGGGTAGCATGTAGATGAATGCTTTGGTTGAAGAAGGATGGTGAAAAAATTGAACTAAGATTGTAAGGTATTAAAAGTGCTTAGGGAGGTTAGTCACTATCTTCCAAAATATATCCTACCCGTCCCTAAAGCCTACCTTACAACCGGACAAGTCCTAAGTGATCCTAAATTCACCTCACTCTAAGTTCTTTGAACAGTTACACTAAGGGCAAGCCTATGGTTCGTCATGTTTTGAGCATTGGATATTCTTTGCGAGAGTGAGCGATATTGTTGCATCTTATGTCCATTGAAATAAGTAGTTTACCTTGTGTGAGACATGGACAACTCTCTTTTGGGTGAGGGCACATAATTAATAGGAGATGGATGAAGTACTCCCGTTCGGTCAGATAGCAGGTTCGTTATGTTTTGAGTGGTGTACGGAGTCATATGCATGTTTTGAACGTATCGTTTCTTGAGAGGTTTGGTTGCTAGAATTTTGAAGCATAAGAAAATGATGGTTTTGAAGCAGTTGGCATGACTTTCAAGAATTGGCTCAATGTGTATGTTAATGCAATTTCAAAACTTGCACATCCACCGTATCCTGATGCAGACCTGTTTGAGTGGCATGGCCAAGTAAAGTATTAGGGAATGTATGATAAGTGGTTGCTCGAGGGCGAGCAAAGTCTAAGTGGGGGGTGTTGATATTTGGCACAAATATCTAGATTTAGTGTCATTTACACTTTACTTCTTATCACTTTCATCGCAGTTTTGAATGTGAATTGTTGTATATAAGCTTATGTTGGTATGTTTATATGAATAGGTACAACAAGGACCAACGAAGGGTATTCCGGGCAGTTTTTGAGTGATTCCGAGGCTATGTATGACGATTGAATGTTGCGAAGGAAGTTCCAACACTTGAAGGCAAAATCTGACCACTGAAGGGTCTCATGCGCTGGCCAT
Organism: Lycium ferocissimum; assembly: GCF_029784015.1. NCBI lineage: Eukaryota > Viridiplantae > Streptophyta > Magnoliopsida > Solanales > Solanaceae > Lycium > Lycium ferocissimum. The sequence goes on from NC_081345.1 coordinate 19,469,798, forward strand.
GCGCCGCACATCCAGCGCACAAAATACCCCTTTCTGATTCTCAGACATGTTATGCTTTGGCTGTGCGGAGCACAGCGGATGCACAGACACAGTCATGCGATGGCCATGCGACGCATGACCAAAGCACAAGCGGCGTCAGTTGTCCTATTTAGATCGGGATTGGGCCCACTTATCTCATATTTGCCCTAGCTTATAAATAGCCGTTTTTACCTTAGAATACAGGACTTTTGACCTAGAGAGAGTAGGAGCCGCCGTGGAGGCCGGAGATTATTGGGTTTTATCTTTTCTTCTCCTTATTACTAGTTTGTATATTTTCTTTGGATGATTTGTTGCTTTTCCTCCATGTCTATGTGGAGCTAAACTTCTCGTTCTAGGGTTGTGGTAAACCATGATTATTGATGTTTGGTGATTATTTCTTATCTTAATACGAGTTTTGAGTTTGATTGCTTCTTTAATTTGTTCATAATTGCTTGATTGTTTGGCCAACAGTTAGGTTTTATCGACTATCTAATACACATGCTTGGGAAAGATGTTGTTAGATTAGAGAAGGATTAAAGAGGGCGTGATCTGATTATCCCTATAGTTGGGCTAGGATTTGTGGCTAGGATAGGAATATACCTAGGCACCGCGTTCAATTAAATACCATAAACGAATTGCGTTCTTAACAAGTCAATTCCATAGGAATATAGGCGGCGAACTGTTTTGAATAGGCGAGTAGTAGTTCGGGAGAATACTACGAGAGTTAGTAATCTGGTAAATTAGCAATCACCGACAATTCGGATTAAAGGGAAATAGTTCGAAAACTCAACAGGATTGGTGAACCAACCGCAACCCTGGAACATTCATCTCATTGATAATATAAAAACCCGCTCTTTCTTTGTTGAAGTTCACAAATTGTATCTTTTATCTTCAATTAGTTTATAATCACAATCTTCGAATTTCATCTCTTGTATAGATAATTTGGATAGTTTAATTTAGTTGACGGTTAATCATAACTCTCTGTGGGTTCGACATCCGATTTCTAAAATAAAATCACTATATGCGTGTGCGTTTGTTCGACGTTGTTATAGTATGATGTTTCATTGATTATGTAAAATAATACTCCACATCCGATTTCTAAAATCACTATATTACTTGTGGACGTACACTTGCGTGTTTCTTTAGTTTTAAAATGTCATATAAGAGTCGCGTTGTTATAGTATGATGTTTCATTGATTATGTAAAATAATACTCCACAAACTTTTATATAACACCTACGGTACATATTAAGAGTACTACATTCTCGTTGAGTACACTGTTTAAGATCAGAATTTGTATACATACACTATTGTTCAAGTAAGATTTTAATTTACAAGATAGAAAATGTAATATCACAGGTTGTACACTCCCAGCACACTCTTTACAAAAACTAAATATTATTCTACTATCTTAGAACAATTACTAAGTTACTTCTTAACTGAAAATTAATACTAATTGAAAAGATATAATACAGTTAAACCTCTCTACAGTGGTAGCATTTGTACGATAATTTCATGACTGCTACAATGAGGTGTTCTTATGTATGTATATTGACATTTGATGTTTAGATCTTATTTAGCTGTTATAAACAAAAGTACACAAACAATTATTTTTCTAAGGAACATATGCATTTAAAATTAATTGACAATTTAAATATTTCAAGTTTGACATAAGAATTCTACAATTGTAGGTTGTTTCGTAAAATCCAGTCTCTTAGTGATAATATAATGCTTGAATTGACGAAGAATTTGTCCAAACTTTCAGCAAAAGGGAATTCAATAGTTTTCCGTTGAAGGCTATCTAACAGCTTAACAATTGATTCTTCTATCTCACTTTAAGTAGCAGTAGACTGAGGATCTTCATCAACACTTTCGTTGTCACCTTCTGCATCCGCTGTCTCTTGTTCTTCAAATTTATACAAAATCAGTAGATAGAAAATATGGGATTTCAAGACTAAATCAGATTATTATAAGAAATATATTGTTTTCCTTTTAGATATTTGTAGTTGAAATTTACTATGTGCATGACATTAATGATGATTACCATAAATATTTTAATATTCTATTTTTATACATAATATATTTCTTACAAAATAGTACTACATAATATTTGAGTATGGCTATTATATAGAGGTAACTTTACAAAGAGTGTACCACTATAATGAATGTCACCGCGTTATACGTAGAATGTTATTATAGAGATGTAAAATATAACATGCAAAAACAGTTCCGGAGAAAATTAGGCTGTTATAGTGAAATGTTGTTATAACGAATGGCTATTATAGAGAGATTTGAATGTATTTATTTGAAAGAAATATCGCGTAGCATCACTAGTGTTTCTTCTGTGATTCCAAAGTCTTTTTATATTTTAGGAAAATAATGTTATTGCTACCATCCTAGTCAATGAGTACTGAGGTCCGTATCTGTCAACGGAGCATGTAAAACACACACACGAAGATATACACAAGAAACCAAAATTAAGATAAGAGATAAACAACAACATACCCAATGTGATCCCATAAAGTGGGGTCTGAGGAGGATAAAGTGTAGCAAATATTATGCATATTTTCAGAAAGTTGTTTCGAAAGACCCTCGGCTCAAGAGAAAGCATAACAAATAAGGTCACATAAGAATTGATAGAAGTAAAGAAGCCAAGGCAAAATACTATAGATAAGCATTATGAAGAAAAGTAACAGTAGCCGCAACAAACTAATAAGATGGTCGAAGTTCAAGAAAGAACAGATAGTAACATAAATCGAAAGAAAAGCAATTACAAGGATGCTACTACTCCTACTAGTATGGAAGGATACACCGGAAAACGCTCAACTACCTACTAACCTTCTACCTGAATTCGTGTTCTCTAAAACCTTCTATCTAAGGTCATGTCCTCAGTGAACTGCAACTGCGTCATGTCCTGTCTAAGCACTTCTCACCCATACTTCTTCGCCTACCTCTACCTCTCCTGAAACCATCCGTAGCCAACCTCTCACACCTCCGCACTGGGGCCTCCGTGCATCTCCTCTGCATATGCCCGAACCATCTCAGTCTCGCTTCTCGGATCTTGTCCTCCACTGAGGCCACCCCCACCTTGTCCCAGGTAATTTCATTTCTAATCCTATCTTTCTTAGTATGCCCGCACATCCATCGCAACATCCTCTCCCCCACCTTCATCTTCTGGAAGTTAGATTTCTTGACTGGCCAACACTCCGCCCCATATAACATAGTTGGTCTAATCACCACTCTGTAAAACTTATCTTTAAATTTTGTTGGCACCTTCTTATCACGCAAGACTCTAGAAGCAATTAAGATAAGAGATAGAGAAGTTTAAAGCTTGATGCTTCATTGTCAAAAGTGGTTAAATATCAATTCTGTTTTTTATCGTTTTCTAAGGCCTCTGTTTTGTTATTACCAGAAGTTCTATGCTTCTAGGAAACTATGCCTACTTCGCGAATTTTGTTGGTGCATAGAAACGTATTTTTCCTTTCCATCTAATCAAGTATACCTGCTTTGTGAAAATGACGTCGTAATTTGTCCTTAATAGTCATAACTATTCTCTCCTTTCATTTAGTAGGGAATGACAGCAATGACCCCAAGATGCTCAGAAGTGAGAGAAATGAACTTTTTATAATTTGAATAGACGAAATTTAGCATTGTAAAGATCTCTTGTTTTCTATCTAAAAGTAAGTATTTGTACGTGAAATAAAAATATTTTGAAAGATTTGATATAAAACTAAATTACTTGAGTGGACTGTCTCTTGGACAACCTCTTTATCTTGACAAGGTAGGGGTAAAGTCTGCATATACTCTACTATCCTCAGACCCCACTTGTGGAGATGCATTGTGTATGTTGTTGTGATATAAAACTAAAAATGTATATTAATGAACTATAATAATCGATCGGCCCTAATAAATTTTATCCATTGGCATTAAAGTTTTTTTTTTTTTTTTTTTTTGTGTGTGTGTGTGTGATAACCATAGTGTTTGAATCAGTTTGTGTGTATATTAATTATTAAATCAAATACTTAGTGCATTCACTGGCACACACGTGAAGTAACTTACCCATTAAAAATTAGGCATATGATACGAAATCACATAACATTTTTTGTTTTTACTAAAACTTAAATTATAATCTCCCATAATTATTTTCGTTAACTTCATTAACGGTTAAACGATTATGCCCTTACACACTTATTTACAGTTAACTTTAAACTAATTGATTGTATGAGTATGCATTCTTTGTTGAAACTAAAACTTCCGCTTGAATGCCTGACATTTTTCTTGCACAATTTAATGTACCGTGGTCCATGAGTTTCGTGTACAAGATAACCATTATTCTCTCCATCCCAATTTATGCGCCACACTTAAATTTTGAGAGTCAATCAAATTTTTCGTTAATTGGAATTTCTTTATGTCTTTTAAATATATTAAGTTGTTAATTATTATGATTTATAGTACTTTTTACGTAATTTTCAAATATAAAAATTTTATTTCAAAAACTTAAAGCTTTTAGGTCCGGATTCATGATCAAAGTTTAAGAGTTTGAATATTGAAATTTTAATTGAGTCACGTACATTGGGATAGAGGTAATAAGTGGGATGTAGAGGGGTGTGGTGACCTAATCATTATCTAGTCTAGTGGATAAGTGCGGTTTCTTTTATGTCAATTTCATGTAGGAAAAGGATGATTCAATGTGGTGTTGTTTTCGGATTAACTATCACAATCTCTAAACCCATTACGGCAACTTCGTCATCCTTAACATATCTACATAACTTATGCGAGAATGCATGTATGTTTATAAATTATACGGAATAGTTAAATTAAATTAGGTACATCAGCAACACTAGAATACAAACACCTAAAAGAACAAAGTTATTTTTACGCAGTAAGAATTTTAGTAATTTTTATTTTTTTAACGGAGACTTGTGCAAATATATTAGTAATAGTAAAGCTAATTCTTGACTTTGGTAGCACAATTAGATCTTCCATGACAATCAGTGTATTGTCTTTCACATAAAACTTTAGCCCATGGTATGCTTTAGTCATAATTATGACTAACATAGAAGATGATACATGAACGTTTCCAACTGTACTTCTCTCTAATGTCCACCCAGGATCCGCCTAAGAGTATCCGTGTTGAGAATTGAATATAATTAAATAAAATAAAGCGTGCGCTCTCTAACAACTTAAGCTTTTAGATGAGATGATCATACAATTCAACAATCCCTAATTTCCAACAACAATAACAACAACATATACCCAGTGAAATCCCACAATGTGGGGTTTGAGGAGGGTAAAGTGTACGCAGACCTTACCTCTACCTCGAAGGAGGGTAGAGAGGTTGTTTCCGAAAGACCCTCTCAAGAGAAAGTTTGACAAAAAAGGTTAGATACGGACAAATAGATCAAAGCAGTATTAAAATGAAAATAACGATAGTGAAAAAGTCATGATAAAACAACTTGAAAAAAGAGGCAGTAGCTACCACAGATAAATAAGGTAAAAGGCAAGACTACTGTCAATATACAAATTAATACACTAATCGCAGTACAAGAAATAACAACATGTAATAGAAATCAAAGGGCAAGAAACTATACAAGTAGTACTACCCTACTCCTATGGACCTACTAAGTAAGGCAACACACGACTACCTACTTACCATAGTTAATTAAATGACCACTACAAAAAAATGGGTAATTTGCGGAGGTTGAAAGTTAGGGGTTTTATCTTCTGCTAGCAAATAGTGGAGGCTAAAACTTCTGTGAATTGCAACTTTCAACCTCCGTAAATCACCCAGTTTTTTGTAGTGGACAAATTGAGGCAAAACTATATGTTGATTACTCATGGTTAAGTGATCAAGGTGTAATGCAGAGGACATACAATTCATGTAGTCATTGTTTTGATGTAAACACCGAATGGATAATTAAAAGTTTTTCGCTACCAGACCAACAACTTGCTTATTGATGGGTTTCGTCTGTCTATCGGCGTATTACACATAGCATTCTAAGTTCTTTAATTACTTTTGCTAATTGAATAAGTTGCTGCCATATCGTCGAACTTCAGAAGATATTACTAACTTTTTAGATGTTAAAAGATATGAAGGTTGAACTTTGTAACTTTGGAGTTGGGAGTGCTTGTCACGACAAGTAGATACTGTTGCATTTAAAAGCAGATATTCTACTGATATGAAAAAAAAAAACTGTTTTTCTGGTATTGTTAAAGAGAAAATGGCCAAATGAGCCCCTAACGTTTGATCGAAATCCCAGTTACACATCATATCTTTGCCGGGGTCTTATTACCCCCTGAATAATTTTAAAATAGAATTATTTAGCTCCGGAGCAGTGATGTGGCAAAGAGAGTGTATTGCACTCTCTTAAAGTAAAAAAGTGATTACATTAACAAAATTGTACACATGTCATTTTTAATTGGAAATTATATGACTAAATAACTTTTAATCTGTTTGTCTTAAAGTGTAATTACTCCTAATAATGCGAGTTATTTTTATTTTGTGACAAAAGATCTGTTTTGGTCTCCCTTTTCACCTTTTAACTTTTTTTTTTTCTTTCTATTCTTCTCCATTACTGTGTCACCCAAACACCCCCACGAACAAGGCTCGCCGGAAAATGCAAGGATCACTCGAAAAAGCCAAAAAAAAAAAAAAAAGGATGCAAAACAGTGTAAACAACCCAAGAATATCAACATAGCAGCCAACAATGGTTTGGGCAAAGAGACGAGAGAAAGGAAATAAAATCTAGAATAAGAGGAAAGACAAATAGTTTAAAGGAAAAAATGAAAAAAAAAGAGAAGTATTTGAATAAAAAATAATTTTTAAAATAGAAAGAGATAAGGGTCAAAAATACACCTCAACTATCATTTTTTTTGTATTTCATACCTGAACTATCCGAAGTGAGACTTTTCTATCTAAACTATCACGAGATAGTTATCAAAACACACCTAAATGCTGACTAGACCAAATGTTTGATCTCAAACACCAAAATGCACGTGAAGCATAATTTTCTCAAATTTTTTTGTCCATTTGGTATATGTAACAAGCTATATATGAGCCGACTCATTATTTTTTTTAATTTTCCAATTAATTCTTTAAAACTCTAAGCTGTCCCCCTTCTTCTTCATCATTTCATCAATCATTTTTCTTCATTTCTTCTTCTCTTATGTAGATTTTCTGATTTATTTCTTCTTCATTATCAACCTTGTTCTTCATTTTCTTCTTATTTAAGAGCTAATAAGATTTTCTCCTTCATTTTGTTTCCCTTCATCTTCTTCATTGATCATATTTTCTTGTCAAAATGAGGAAGAATGTGTTTTGCAAATATGGGCATATTATCCACGTGGAATTAACTTTTAACCTAACAATTACTTCTGCCACCGTGAAATTATTTATCAACGTGGAGTGCCACGCAGGGCGGATCTAAGTAGAGCCCACGGTGTTCATTTGAACCCCCTTCGTCGGAAAATTACACTATTCATATAGCGTCAAATTTTTATGGCTTAAGTAGTGAAAACACCCTTAAACTTGGCACGAATTATTACTTTAGTCCCCAAACTATTGCCACACTTAAAAACACCCCTAATATTGGCTAACTGAATTTAAATTCACCCCATGTTGCCACATGGCACAGCAAGAAAATGCCAAATGGACAGTGCGTGGATTCATGTTGTTGAGGTGTCCTAACACGGGGGTGAGTTTAAATTGAGTTGGCCAAGATTAGGGGTGTTTTAAAGAGGGTCAATAGTTCAGGGACTAAAGTACAAAAACGTACCAAGTTTAGAGGTGTTTTCACCATTTCAGCCAATTTTTATTTTATGTGGATATATTAAGTGTTTAAGTGTTCAACACCTTTAAAACAAACTAAAGATATAGCTTGGTGGCGAAGGGGTTCAGATTCGCGTAGGGTACGCGGGTTCGAACCTGCCTTACAACATTTTCTCAACTTTTTTTAGCTTCAGGCATTTCAATCTTTTAAAAAATAATAAAGAAAAATATTTAAAAATCTAAGTCAAATAATTAAAAAAACCTCTACGTATTCTTGATCTCTGTCAGGCTTTTTTTTTTTTCTTTGCTCTGTCCATCGCTGCTCGTCGACTCGGCCATCGTTGCTGCCTGCTCATCGGCCGTCACCCTCGTCCCTCTGTTATCATCTCTCCGGTCGCTGTCTCTCATGACTTCCTTTGTAAGTTCAACAGGAACCCTAATCCCTACTCGTTTCTTTTTCTATTTTTTTTCATCAGAATTCTATATATTTGCTATGAAGATTAGCTCGTTTGCTTAAATTTTTCAGGAGTGATTGAGAATTAATCAATCGCACAATTTTCTCACTTGCTCTTTAGATTATACCCATGAAGTATTTTTTGTATTTGGAGATGCGATCGTCGAAAATGTCATATTTCTATGAATCAATTAATCATTTTGGGGAATATAATAGTGATTCAGTTTAGTTGTATTTATAATTAATTAATGTAGAGATTCCAAAACTTGCCAGAAGATTGGAAGAGCTTACCCTTATTCTCCTAGTTTTGATTCGTAGCTTAGATTGACTTGATGTAATGGTGGTTACCTATGCAACTGTTTTGGCTGTTATGCCATAGAACAGTTTTAATCCTTGTACAGATTGGCCATTATGGTAATGAAAAGTCCCCTTTTAATTGCCAAAAAATGTAGAGATTAAATTTCCTGTTGTGCTTAAAGTACTCTCCTTTGGTCTGGTGCTTAAGTCCTTTGCTGGTAACTTGTATACAAAACTCTTAATTTTTTTTTTAAAATTCTAACAAAATTCTTACTTTTTATGATTCAGTTGGTAACTTGTATACAAAACTCTTAATTTTTTTTTTTAAAATTCTAACAAAATTCTTACTTTTTATGATTCAGTCTCAACATTCAATGAAAAAGTATTTTACCAAAGTATCAAAATCAAGTTTAGCTTCTTCTAATCAACTTAACCAGTAAGCAAATGCCAACCATTCAGAAGCACCATTACCTTCTTCTCAAGAATTTGTTTTGAGTTCTTTAAAGTATGATTCCAGTGAAAGAACCCCATTCTTGGACTATCATCCAAATCATCGTGATGTTATTAAAAGAGCATACCTTCAGAATGGTCCTTGTCAACCTCAGTTGGTTCAGCATGTGTACCCTCAAACGAATATTTGTGAGTCAATGCGTCGTTTTAATTTTGAATTTTTTGATGATGTATATCATGATTGGTTGGAGTATATTGTTAGTAAAGATGCAGTATATTGTTTGTATTGTTATCTATTTAAAGGCCATTGTTACGCCCTATTTTGAACGGGTCCAAGATAGTTTGCAACTTCCCGTTCTTCTAACTGGTTTAAAAAAGGGGTTAGAGTCGCCACCTTATTTTTAAGGAAAAATAGGAAACCTATATGTATTTGTGTGTCTACTCCATTTTTAGTCCACGAAACATATGAGATTCTAGATAAGGGTTTTATTTTTAGGAGAAGGTATTAAGCATCCCTCGAGCACGTCATAGACAGAGCCCTTAAACTTAGTTTAATCGAACACTGAGGGGGATTATCTATCTGTTTATCATTATTATTACCTGTTTTCAAAATGCTGTGATTTCATTAAAAGCTACACTAGGTGATTATATGCTAAGTATAGATAGTGTATAAAAAATGTGTTCATACCAAGTATCAAGTATTTATAAAGAATGTATATCGATAGGAATGTACAAAGAAGTGTAAAGAAAATATACCTCGTTCGACAGTAGTGTATTTGTTAGCAAAATGATTATATATCTATTGACACAAAAGATATATCAGTTGGTGTAAATAATGTATACAACAATATAGAATATGTATAAAAAAATATAAGAGCATGTAAAATAGGTATATAAAGTATATAAAGAATGTGTGTCTATATATATTAAAAGAATGTATGTATGTTAAACATATAAAGAACATATTTCAAGTATAAAAAAGTCTATATCAAACATAAAATGTCTAAAGAATTGTATCACTAGGTATATTAGTGCATAAAGAATGTAAAAATAATCTAAGAATATTCATTGGTGTAAAGAGTTTATATAATAAAATTATTAAGAAAAGTGAAGTTGATTTGACTTGTTTCTACCGTTTAGTTAAAAAGAGTGTTCATTTAATGATTAGCCTATCAAAAGAATAAGGAACAAAAGGATAATAAAAAATTTTTGGTAAAAAATGAGTGACAGAGATATAATGCCTTTAAAGAATGAAAGATTTATAAATGGACGGCCTAGTATTTACCTAGCGTCAAAAATGTGGATTTAACTTAACTAAAATATGTATTAATGTATACGAAATAATATAAAATGTGTGTTGTATTAAAAGTGTATAAAGAATATAAAATAAAGGATTGACTAGTATTTTTGCCTAAATGCCAAAAGTGTGAATTTAATTAACAAAGTATTTATATCGAGTCAATCTAATCAATTTATGAAAGTGTAGACAGCCTAAATTTTGCCTAAAGCGAATAACGAACTTTAAATTAAACATATAAGCGACAAGTAATTAAATATCCCCGCCCAACATTAAAGTGAAGTTTTCACTACTCCAAGTTTATGTTTTGTACATTTTTAAATAACGCGTGAAAGTAAATACAAACAAGGATTCGATGAAGTTTTCGGGTTCCTTCCGAGTGTCGTCTTCGGGATGTGTCTCCGGGTACCTGTATAAACACTTAGTAAAAGTATTAGTAAGAGAATAAATAACTATTTAATGAATTAAAGAAATGATAAATAAACTTAAAATAAAAACCCGTCTTTTGTACATGGGAGGCCTTGAAAATCGACGAAAATTTCTTCATCGGCCAAAAGTGTAGTATTTGTAATAAATTGCATGATGAAAGAAAAATGTATTGGTTAAGTAAAGGATGTGACATAAAAGTCTTAAAAAGGTGATTTGACATAAAGTCTTAAAAAGGGTATTTGACAAAAGTGAGGGTGAAACTTGATTTGACCTTAGGATTTAGTGTAAAAGTGTATATGTAAATGATGTATATAAAGGAAATATATGAATATAAAAATGAAAATATATGTAAATGTAAATATGATGTAGAGAAAATGTAAAGAGCAAAATGTGTAGAGAAAAATAAAATAGGCATGTAGTGTGATGGTACAAAAAATGTAAAAGAAAATGCTTGAAAAAGTATAGATGTATAAAAAATAAAATAAAAATTGTAGAGACAACATGACAAAAATATAAAGATAATCTATGAAAAATATAAGGATAATGTAGAGACAATAAAGTGCATTCTCTTTAATGAAAAGTTTCTTCCTTCTTCACTTAGCAGTTAGGTAAAGTATGTACATGTATATGTATATAATGTATGGTATAAAATATATAAAAGAATATAGAGATGTAAAATTATGTAAAGGAAAAAATATGGGTTAAAGTGGAAGAAAGGTGTAAGGAAAATGTAAAGAAAAAATGTAGAGAAAATATATGATGAAAATGTAGAGACAATATAAACAAAATGCATGAATAAATGTAAAGACAATACATGAATAAATGTAGAGACAAATGCATGAGTAATGTAAAGACAAATGCATGAGTAAATGTAAAGACAATGTATGAATAAAGACAAATGTATGAATGAATTCAAACACAAATGCATGAATAAATATAGAGACAATGTATGTAATGTATATATAAAAAAAATAAAGACAATGCATATAATAAATTTAAAGACAATGTATATAAAAAAATATAAAGATAATGTATGAAAAAAGAAGAGGAAAAAATATAAAGAGAAGAGGAAGATGCTAGCCTTGCTAGTCTTCCTATGAAGAGAAAAATATGGAGAGTGAAGAGCGAAGAAAAAATATATGTGAGGTAGTGTGAAGTGGTGGGTGGAGCCCAACGGTGGATCGTCGGGGGTACTTGGCAGCTCTTTTGGTGAATAAGAAGAAGGAAGAAGATGTTTAGGGGTTTTTCTTAGGAGGAAGAAGGCAAAAATCCGAAATTAGAGTGTGTTGTGTGTGTGTAGAAGATGATAAAAATAAAATTGAACTCTTCAACTTCTTTTATAAAACAAATGACCCATCTTATGGTCCAAAGAATAATGGTCTTCCCCCTCTTGTCCCCTTTACCCCTTTTAACCCATATGTAAAAAATATATTAACCAGTGGATGAAGAACCCAACCCATCACTTCAAATGTCACCTTTTAAAAAGGTGACAAGATTTTGATTTGATCAAATTCTTTCTCCGTATTTGAAATTAATTGCTCTGATTTTCTCTATACTGACGGACTATAAAATATAGTTAACTAGTATATGTATAAATAACAATGTATGTATAAAATATAAATATTAATGTATAAGATATCAAAATATACGTGCTATAAAATTAAGAAACGATTATTAACTGCACAAAAAATGGCAGTATTGCACTGTACATGTGCAAAAATAATGATTCTTGAAAATGACAAGAAATTGATAAAATTCCTAAAATAAGGATAATCATCAATAAGTTGTTGAAAAATGTAAAAAATGTGTAAAAAGTTATTTCGTGCTTTTTAACGAATCAGGACCACCCGAAACGTTAATTTTAAGCACGTCGAGCCAAAATTAGGTGTCAACAGCCATAACATTAATCAAGGTGGAGGTGAAGTATATTCAACTATTGGGTTTAAGAGTGGGCACAAAAAGAGTAGTCTTGGAAAACACATTGGTCTACCGAACAACCCACATAATCAGTCAAAAAAGAAATGTCAAGATTTTTTGCGGCAAAAACAGTGTATTCAAGTTGCACGTGGGAGGCAATTTACTCAATTTAAGCATGCGTATTGGGTCCGCTTAAGTGCTTCAGTTGATGTAGTAAGATTTCTTATAACTCAAGAATTGGCATTTTGAGGTGATGACGAATCTAAATCATCACATAGTAACGGTAATTTTCTTCAAATTCTCTCATGGTATGTGAAAAAGTGTGATAAAATTCTTGATTATGTACTGGAATACCCTCCTCAAAATGATCAAATGGCTTCTCCAATGATTTAGAAAGATACTGCGACTGCTTGTACGATAGAAACAATTAAAGCCATTCTTGAGCAATTAAATGGTGACTACTTTGCCTCCTTACTAGTTGATGAGTCTTTTGATGTGTCACGCAAGGAGAAAATGACTATTGTCTTATGATATATTGATAGAAATGGATTGGTGATGGAGCGACTTCTTGACATTGTTCATGTTCAAGATACTAGTGCTCTATCTCTAAAGAGGGCAATTGTTAATTTACTTGCTCAACATTCCTTGAGTCTATCATATGTGTGTGGACAATGTTACGATGGCGCAAGCAATATGCAAGGTGAGATCAATGGTCTTAAAATGTTGATTAGGCAAGAAAGTAGATCGACCAATTCTATTTATTGTTTTGCTCATCAACTTCAACTAACTATTGTTGCGGTCTCTAAAAATGTATTCAAGTGGAAAAACTTGTAGTATTGGTTTCAAATATTTTGAATGTATTGGGATTTTTTTTAAGCGTATGGATGAATTTCGAGATTCTCAAAAAGAAAAAAAGTCAAGAGGCATTAGATATGGGTGAGCTTACTATCGGTAGGGGGCTTGAATCAAGAACTTGGTCTTTCAAGAGCTTGTGATACTCGTTGGGGATCTCATTTTAAATCTCTTAACAATTGTATTCTTATGTTTGACTCTATTCTTAATGTTCTTGAATCACTTATTCTGGATGCACGGTTATTGGATGAAGGAGCCAAGCCAATGGGATATCTTGAAGCTTGTCAAACATATGAGTTTGCATTCATGTTGCATTTGATGAGTGATGTTTTAGCAATAAAAAATGAGCTTAACAAATGCTCACAAAAAAAGGAGCAAGATTTGGCAAATGCCTTGCTACTTGTTGAAGTAGCTAAAAAAAGGTTGCAAGCGTATAGGGATAATGGATTGGATTCTCTTATTGCTAATGTATCTTTGTTTTGTATCAAGCATGCCATTTTGGTACCTAACTTTGAGGAGCCGTATGTTAGCTCTTTAAGATCACGACAGATACTTGGTGACAATAAAGTCTCACATCATTATCATGTTAAAGTATTTTGCAATATTTTTGATTGGCAACTTCAAGACCGTTTTGGCGACGCGACGACTGATTTGCTTCATGAAATTGATTGTTTGAATCCAATTGACTCATTTTCAAGTTTTGACATTAGGAAAAATAATGAAAATGGCTAAATTATATCCTGATGACTTTAATGAATTCAATATGGGTACTCTAGAGAATCAACTTGCAAGTTACATTATTGATGTTCGAGATGTTGATGAAAGGTTCTTCAATCTAAAAGGGCTTTGTGATCTTTCAAAAAGATTAGTTCAGACAAAGAAGGATTCAAATTATCTTCGTGTATTCCGCTGAGTGAAATTTGCTTTGCTTCTGCCTGTTGCCACTGCATCCGTTGAAAGAGCTTTGTCGGCAATGGAGTTTATCAAGAATGACTTGCAGAGTCAAATGAGTGATGATTTTTTTAGCGGTTGTTTGGTGCATTATCTAGAAAAATATGTATTTGATAATATTTCTAATGATGCTATTATTAAGATATTTCAAGATATGAAACCTCGTAGAGTACAATTGTAAAACTCCATTGTTCTTGACTTCTTGTGTAGTCTAACTGTTACACCTCGTACTTTTGTACGTAGATTTCGTCGCGAGTTAGTCATCTTAGACTTGGAAGAGCGGGACAAACTTCGAGGTCATATGGGATTATACATGTCTATCTTGAGTGTATAAGAGTTTAATACCATGTTTATTAGGTATTGGAAGGTTCCGGGATCAAGCGAATCGAATAAATTAAGTTTGTCGAAACTTTGAAAAAATTTGGCAGAATTCTGGACAGGATTTTTGGTCCAATTTTGGGGAGGTATATCTTCTAGAATATGAGGATTATGGAATGAATAACCTATGCAAGTTCAATTTCAGAGAGTTTTCTTTCCAATGCAACTGACAGATCACAAATCCGAGAAGTACGGTGCCATGTACGGCCCATACAAAAATATGCGATTTCAAGTACGGACCGTATATCATTGGCGGTGGCAGCCCCTTTTAGTATATATTTCATATATCTTTCATTTTAATTCATTTCTACCACTTCCACAGATCCTATACACCCCTAAAAATCCTCTCCAACATAATGGATCAAACCCGAAGTGAAATCAAGGACAAAAGAGTGAATCAAGTGCCAAAAAGTTTCGGATTGTTGTTGAAACTTAATTCTCCTTCTTGTAGTAGCTTTAGAGGATACTTCAAGATGAATTAATCTTGGAATTGAAGTGTTATAGAGTTCTTGAGGTAAGATTTTACCTTATTTCCATGTTTATTAGATTTTTATCCTAAGTGTTGAAGGGAGAAAGTTGTGGGAAAAGGTTCAAATACAAGTTGAAGTTCATGTTGGGTTTGTAATCTGTTTTGGCCATGTTGTTAATGTGTTATTGAGCTAATTTCTATATGTATGGACATTAGTTGATGTTGAGGTTGTGTTTGGATTGTTATACTTGATGTATTTGGAAGAAGGAAGTGTATAAAATATCGTATACGAACGTATATCTATCTTGGTATATATCTTTGTATAATTGATGGTTTGAGTTTAGGGTGGTTCCAAAAGGTTAGTGTTGTTGTGTTGACTGTTGGTTGGGTTGTAATGGTTAAAGAATAGGGGAAATGCTGGTCGTTTCATTTTAGAATTGATTTATAGTTTGATATACGCAATATACTAGCGTCGTCTGAGTTTATATATGCATTCCCTTGTTATAGGATTGGCAGAAGCGTTACGACGAGTTCGTTATTGGTTCATATTGGCGACTTGAGGTATGATAAGGTTGTTCCTTCTTTTCTTGACATGATTCCATATATAGTAAGAGCATAATGAACCCTGTGAGTAGAGATTGTGTCTGTTACGGTTTGCTTTTACGCGGGTTAAAGCATAAAAGTTACTACGAGGTTGTTGGTGCTCTAATTGGATTTTAGTATTTTAGAGTCGCCACCTAATTTATTAAAGGAAAATTAGGAAAACAAGATAAAAAGATTTTTCAAGTAAGGGAGAAATCTTTTTGGTACCAAAGTTCGAGGTAAGGGTTCTGGTGATTCCGTAGGGAAGGTTTTACGCACCCTAGTATTACAGATCCGTAGAATACGGTTGACCTATGAGCTTCAATGTGTGATTAATGAATTTATTTGCTTCAAAATGTTTGGTTTTCCGCAAAAAGGTCATTCATTTGTATCATAAACTCGAGGAAAAATTTGGTAAAAAGTCCCCTGAAAAAAGGGGTTTTTGGGGTTTGAAAATCCGCCTAAGTGTCCAACTCACTCTATAGCCCGACTAGGACACACTCGGGATTTCTCCCGAGTAGAGTCACTACTATTCTAGTCCTAATAAAATGAGTTTATTTGTTACGAGTTTTATTATACACATATATAAAAATACATACATACATATATATATATATATATATATATATATATATATACAAGTTATTAGTTTAAGTCTGATTTCAACATTGAAGCTCATATAAGTCAATTTATATTCCAATCCAAATCCATCTCATCTCAAACTTTGGCCCAACATGTTTCCCTTATTATTATTTTTCGGTCCAACAAATTCTGGGCTTCCAAGCCCAAAGTAAATCCATTTCCAGATCCAGAATCAGTCCTTTCAAAAATGTCCAAGTCTTTATTTGTTTAACAAACGGACCAAGTCGTAAATTGATCCTTGTTGTTGCAAAAGTGTGATTTTATAAATCAACTTGTTCCCACTCAGTTCCAATTTAAAGAAGAAAAGGAATGTTAAACGGTTTGTTGTTCTTACCACGGGCTTATTGCCCAAGAAAACTTGTCACTAGTTATTTTCTGGAGAAATCACTTTTTCTTTGCATTGATCCAGCTTTAAACTTCATTTCTATCATACACTTAACCGTGGTGCTACATCAATTTTAAATCCAATTTCAAGCAAAGTTGATCATTATCCGAGTTTGAAAATAGTTTGGCGACTTCCTAAAAATACTATGTGTTTTTGCTAAAATCTAGCCTGCCCAAGGGTTTTATTATTTACACATTCAGTACATATACAATATATATACATGCTAGGTATGTATGAAATAAAGAAGAGAAGAAAGTAAATTTTTTAATTGATGGGCCTACCCAAGCCCATCAGTGCCATTTTCACCCATGGCTGGGCCTTCAATACATATTAGCTTCCCTTTCCATTTTTTATGCGGACTCGATCAAAGATAGTGATGTTGGACCTTAGGCCCAACAAGTTTCAAAGCAAAGGAGCAGCCCAAATGGCCCGCGAAATTTCACATGCCAACACAAAAGGGGAAAAAGAAGTTAAGGGTTAAAATGTATCTAAACTATCTTATGAGACTAAGAAGAAATTTAAAGAATAAGTAAAACGTTAAAGTAGACATGGGTACACAAATACACACAGTCCATATATATTCTTAACAAATTTCAGACAAACAACGAGTACAGTTTTCTCAAAGCCCAAAAAGAACAGATATGACTAGGCCCAAACAGGTCAAGCACTGAAACTAAGTGATATTAAAATTAGAGCAGGCCCACAAAGTGAATACTAAAAGGGGTGGGGGGGGGGGGGGGGGGGGGGGGCAAATTTGTCCCAAACTTAGCATAAACAAACATGTTTCAGAATTCGTTCAAGGGTATACAAAATATACTTCCTTGTATATACTATGGTGTATACAAGTCATATATATTCTGTATACACCCAGTGCAGTGCTTAAATTAGCAACACACAAGGGAATATAGGATTTTCATCGAAATCAACTTAGTAAGGTCAACACTTCAAACACACAGTCTTTAACCACACATTTATACACTTTTGAAATGAAAACTTTAGGATTTTACAAGACTGCTTCTGCAAATTTGAATGGCCTAAGTGTATTAATCTTCTCATTTATCCTAGAGGGTCCCATAGCATACGATTCCATATAGGGGAACTCAAGCAACCAAAATAGAAAGGGATTCGACTGAGTTTGACTAGAAACTCTAAGTCACATTCCCCCTTTTTTGATCCTGGATAAGTCACACCTATAATCCCACATAATTAAGTGAACACCTCTTGTTAATGACTTCCTAATCCCATTCCATTTACTCATGTATAATAGATTCTGACTATGTATAAGCTAGGTGTTGGCTTCTTAAAACAAATAGGTTTCCACAAGCTCAAACTTAAGTAAAGGGGAGCACAGACTTTTTAGACAGACCACTCATGAAAAAGCAAAACAAAGCTTCAACACCATTTTTACTTTCAGACAGACCCAATTTCAAAGATATACTGCAGGCCCACATAAGATAATCTAAATTGTTTGTTACTATCTAGAGTAACAAATACAGTTAAGCAGTACACAATAGAGGCTTTGTTAGATGAATTGTGGACTTGTAATTACTCAAGTGAAACATATATGGAATTTGTAAAAGGTGTTGCAACCCTTCAGCTAGTGATATAGTTTGGCTAAGTACACAGACCAAACTATAACTAACCACAAATATGAGTCAGGAGACTTATAAGAGGCAAACATGTGCCAAACAACCTTTTAAAATCAACTAAGTGTATAACCATGATTAACAAAGATCATGAACCAAACAAACTAAGACAGTTTAAAGGGGAATAGACATGATCAGTAGTGTAGATTAGTGGACCTTAGAACACAGGTAAGCATTCTCATTTATGGCCAACAGCCACATGTCTTAATCCCAAACAAGCACGTGAACAACCTTCACATATTAACAGAAACCAATGGCTCATACTTAGGAATGATTAGCAAACTATACATCAACTAATTTAAACAAGTAAGCACTTTGATAGGATCAAATAGAGGTTCCAGATTCTAAATCTTACTTGAACAAACAGGTTAATACAAGCTATGAACAACAAATCTAGTTTAAACACATAAGCATGATTAATAAGCAATTGATCTAGACTAACAAAAACTAAGTACCATGATTAACAAACAAAAAGTCTTAGAACTAATACTAGAGACAAAATTAAACTAAAAATTAACTAACTACAGGAAAATGAACTCACATAATAACAAATTTAAAAAATATAGATACTAAAAATTAACTAAAAGAAAGGGGATTACCTTTTTTTGGTGCAGCCTCGATCTAGATTTGAACTTGGAGACCCTCTTTTTGCTCCTCAAACCACAACTCAACCACACAGCGAAGAAAAATCAAATATTTAAAATTCAACTTAACTCGAAAACTGAAGTTTCAAAGTAAATTTTTCCAAAACTTAAAAGAAATCAAGATTTGAGTGAATATATATATATATATATATATATATATATATATATATATGTATATCCCGTTCAAATAGTTTCAAAAATGCGAGTTGGGAGTTCTTTAAATAGAACCCCAAATTGAACTCAAATCCTAGAAAAATCGATGTGGGACTGAACTCAGCACTGTGAGTAGTCTCCACTTCCTCAACATTCAAAGGCCAAGATTAAAGCATGAATGGTCAGATTTAAGCAATACCCCAACAGATCTCCTTGGTTCTGGACTAACCAATGATATTCGAGAATTCAAAATCACCTTGAGACAAATCCCATTAAGGGATTTGTACTCGTTGACCCAAATTATCAGAAAAAAAAGTAAAAGAAGACGAGAGATATAAAATATTTGTTGAGAAAGTGGCTAAACAATTAATGCATGGCTCGATCTGGTCATACTAAACCTGGTAAAGGCGAGGTACGCCTACAAACTTGCCGGAAATGGCAAGGTAACGCAAGAGAGAGGCATTTGGCCTCGTGGGGGAACCTAGGGTTTCAACGGAACCCTTGGTAAAAAACAAATAACCCCTAAGAGGTTTGTTTGGCTGAAGGAGGGAGTATAGATGTTTTATTAATTGGGTCGGGTCTGGCCCTATTTTGGGCTGGACTCGGCCAATTCTGAGAGGAAATAAAGGGGCAGCCCATTGTATACATATGTATACATGAGATACATATGTGTATATGTATACACACGTGTATATCTATGTATACATATTTATGCCAGGGGAGGTCAAATGCGTAATTTTAACAAATAGCCATTTTTTAAAGTTGTCATTTAATTGACATTTCAAATATAGCTTTATTGAATCTAACTAATCAATTAAAACCTAATTTTGTGGAATATGACCTAATTGACTTAAAACATGGAAATTGATCTTCAATTAAGGTCATACTTATACTAGCAATTGATTATTTCAATTGTAGCCACTTCTAGCCATACAACAAACAATTTTCGGATTTTAACCATAACTAGACACTTAATTAATTATGATAAATACTAATTTAGGCATAGAGGGGTAAAAATGATTAATTCATTAAATTAGCCAAATTCCTTGAATTAAACAGATTAAAGCACTTGCTAATTGACAATTTAATAATTTAAACAATTAAATAATTGTTGTAAATTGCTTTTACTCTTGGTTAATTTCGCAAATGTCATAATTGTTGCAATAAATGGGTAAATTAATTTCTGAATGACTCATAATATTGTTGGAATACCAATTGAGATTGGTAAAATATTATCTAAGTAATTTATAAAATCATTTGACTTCTAAAAAAAATAAAAAAAATACACATTTCACTCTGTTTGATATCCAAGGACTCTGAGTCATTAAAATAAATTATGGGAAGTCAAAAATTAGGTGTCAACAACTGCCCCTTTGGTGTTCGGGGATGGCAAGGTCATCCCTGAGCAACGAAATTTGACTAACCCTAATTTTTGGCTGACCCATTTTCATATCACCTCTCATTTTTATGCAATTTCAAATATGTGGCCGGACCCTGCTTCTGGGTTTCCTACATATCTCAAGTTTCATACGAATTCAGGCCATTTGTAGTTCAACTCAATTTTGACTTCTAAATGCAAATTTAAGCAAATCTCAGGTTTCGTGGTTATAAAACTGGGAAGTCCGAGGTGATTGGTCAGAGTGTGACTGACTCTCTAGTATTGGGTCTGCCTATATATCCCTGTTTTTTGGGAATCAAGTCACTTGTAGTTCAACTCGATATCCCTTATGCGGGAACGCCTATGTGTATGTGCCGGTGTGTGTTCGACCGGTTGCGAAATAATTAAAAACAAAGCACATAAGCATATAAAACATTCTTGTGTGGCTGAGCATGGTGAAGAGTGATCTTCCAAGTCCTGACCGGAGAGCTTGACTTTCATGGGTACCTTATCTCGACCGGCTGCGTAAGAAAAAGCTTCACGTTTGCTCCGCATACATCTGGATTTGATTTGATCAGCCTGCTCCGTCTGGCGGCTGTAAATCTATTCCCACCTGCGTAGTAATGTTGGTTGATTCTGATTACGAATCTTTAATCTTTGCAGCTAATACTGCGGTCATCTGACCGGATTTACCTCGCTTTAATCTTTGGAGCGAATACTGCGGCCATCTGACCGAATTTACATCGCTTTACCCTCTTGATTGTACCCAGTAGCTTGTATGAATGGTCCTCTCGGCATTTTGTATGCATATGGCCTTCTTGGCATGTTCGTATGGATGGCCCTCTTGGCATGTTCGTATGAATGGCCCTCGTGGCATGTTTGTATGAATGGCCCTCTCAGCATGTTTGTATGAATGTGGCCCTCTCGACAGTTTGTATGCATGACCTTCTTGGCATATTTGTATCAATGGCCCTCTCGGCATGTTTGTATGAATGGCCCTCTCGGCATATTTGTATGAATGTGGCCCTCTCGGCAGTTTGTATGCATGGCCTTCTTGGCATTTTTGTATGAATATGTCCCTCTCGGCAGTTTGTATGCATGGCCCTCTCGGCAGTTTGTATGCATGGCCTTCTCGACAACAGGAAAAAAATATGCAATGGCCCTTATAGCAAATAAGAAGAAGTGATGGCCCTCTCGGCAACAGGAAAATAGATATGCAATGGCCCTTATGGCAAATAAGAAGAAGTGATGGCCCTCTCGGCAACAGGAAAATAGATATGCAATGGCCCTCATGGCAAATAAGAAGAAGTGATGGCCCTATGGGTATCAGGAAAATAGATATGCAATGGCCCTCATGGCAAGTAAGAAGAAGTGATAGCCCTCTCGGCAATAGGAAAATAGATATGCAATGGCCCTCATGGCAAATAAAAATAAGTGATGCGAATGACAGATATGGCCCCTTCGGCTAAATCGTCTTTCTTTCATCCTTTATGCCGGCTGTGACCCTCGTGGTCAGATAATGTCGTGTTGTTCTACTACGACCCCTTTCGGTCGAATATTTTGCCATTATGGCTTTTTGTCCTTTGTGAGCCCTTATGGCCAGGTGTTTGCCCTTTGTGGCATTCAAATCCCTTTATAGCCCTCATGGTCGTGTATTTGTTCTTATGGTATTCAAGTCCTTTGTAGCCTTCGCGGCTAGATATTTTCCCTTTGTGGCATTCAATCCCTTTATAGCCCTCATGGTCGGGTATTTGTTCTTGTGGTATTCAAGTCCTTTGTAGCCCTCGCGGCTAGATATTTTTCCCTTATGGCATTCATATCCTTTATAGCCCTCGTGGCTGGATATTTTCTGAAAGCCTGATCTTAGCAGCGGTCTTAACCTTATTTTGGTGAATCATTTCCTGCACATAAAGAGAAGTTAGAAAAAGGATCATCCTCTGACGTCCTGGGGACCTGCATCAGAAATGGGTTAGTTTTTTCCTATTCAAAGTTGATTCGTCCCGCCGGCGCCCTCGTGTCTTCGGTATTCTGGACTCGAAACCCCTTCGGCTCCGGTATTCGAAAGATGAATTTATTTTCATTATGCAGAAAATTATTTTTGTAAAGTTACCATAAAGATATCTATTTATAGGAAAATAAATGCATTGTTTGATAGCTGTAGGGTTAATTGTCATGACATGTGCTTTGAATGAGGGATATCCCTTCTTCCGTGACTGGGGTTCTTCGCGCGGAATTTTGAGATCTTTTCTCAAAAATTCTGCTCCAGTTTAAATCTTGATCGACGAATTCTCGTGCTGAACCTTCCGAGTTGCGGGAAATTTTGAGGTCCTCTCAAAATTTCTGCCCAAATTTACAGTATTGAATAAATGAGAAATTTTGAGAGCCTCTAAAAATTTCTGCCCCAGTTTGAAACTCTGGGTTGGCTCACTCTTTGTAGGGGATTGACGGCACAAACTTTTGAGATCTTCTCAGAATTCCGCCTTAGTTGGGCATGTGGCGATCCTTGCATCCTTCTTGAAGTCCTATCTCTGAGGCTTCCTAGTGGTTTTCTGGGTTTTTCTTTTGGTGCACCGAGCTCAAAGAGCGCCTACGTATCCGGTCCCAGCAGGAATTAGGTTGAATGTAGTTTGGAATAAAGTAAGTGAGTTTTTGAATTTTACTAATAATGCGACCGTGTCCCAAATGGACTACCTACGTATCCCACTGTGGGGGAAGTCAGGTCATAGCGTAGTTCATATTACAAAGTTGTTTTGTTTTTTCCTATCTATTACAAAACGATTAAAAGCAAAAGGAAATAGCTAATACACGTAAATAACATAACGATTACAAGCAAAAGGTACTATTACAAACTGAGAAACTCGTCTTTATGCATAGTAGCGCTTGATTGCATCTGACTTTATTGGTTTTGCCCACTCTTGTCCGTCCATTTCTGCCAGTACTACTGCTTCTTAGGAAAGTACTTTGCGGACTACATAAGGACCATGCCAGTTGGGAGCAAATTTCCCATTGTATTCATCTTGATGTGGGAAAATTCTTTTATTCAATTTGAAAAGCCGAACTCGACTCGCTTGTTGAATGCTCTTGCCATTTTTTGTCGGTATAGTTGACCGTGACATACAGAAACCATCCTTTTCTCGTCAATTAAAGCGATTTTGCTCATATCGAACTCGGACCCATTCAGTGTTATCCAATTCTGCTTCTTGGATGATCCTTAAGGAAGGTATCTCAACCTCGGCAGGTATAACCGCTTTAGTACCATAGACCAGCAGGTATGGAGTTGCTCCTATTAAAGTTCTGGCCGTAGTACGGTATCCCAGTAACGCATAAGGCAACTGTTCGTGCCAACCTTTGTAATTGTCTTTCATTTTCCTCAATATCCTCTTGATATTCTTGTTGGCTGTTTCTAAGGCTCCGTTCTTTTGTGGCCGATAGGCCGTTGAGTTTCGGTGAGTGATTTTGAATTGCTCATAGATATCCTTCATCAGATGGCTATTCAGATTGGCCCCATTGTCAGTTATGATGGGCTCAGGGTATGCCGACTAGGCATATGATATTGTTCCATACGAAATCAACTACCACTTTCTTTGTTACTGACTTGTGTGATGTTGCTTCCACCCATTTAGTGAAGTAGTCGATGGCGACTAAAATGAATAGATGCTCGTTTGAGATTGTAGGTTCGATAGGCCCAATGAAGTCTATGCCCCAGGCAACGAAAGGCCATGGTGAGCTCATAGCATTAAGCTTACTCGGAGGAACCTTGATTAGATCACCGTGGATTTGGCATTGATGGCACCTTTGCACATATTTGCAGCAATCACTTTCCATGGTCATCCAATAGTATCCAGCTCGTAGTATCTTCTTTGCTAGTACAAATCCGTTCCTATGGGGTCCACATTCCCAGCATGTACTTCTTCTAGAAGTTTGGTGGCTTTGCCGGCATCTACACATCGAAGCAGACCCAAATCCGGTGTTCGTTTGTACAACACTTCTTTGTTTAGGAAGAAACTATTTGCTATTTTTCTGATGGTCTTCTTTTGTCCGCTCGTGACCCTCTTAGGGTATTCCCGTTTCTCTAAGTATATTTTGATGTCATTGTACCATGGCTTGCCATCCGGCTCTGCTTCTACATGGCAACAATGAGCATGTTCTTCTTTTAAGCTTATCCTCAGTGGGTCGATGTGGCTGCTTTCAGGATGTTGGATCATTGATGCTATTGTGGCCAGCGCGTTAGCAAACTCGTTCTGAGCTCTTGGAGTATGTCGGAACTCAATCTTTTTGAATTTCTTGTGTCTTTGTGCCAAGTTTACGTACGGCAAGATCTTTTCGTTTTTGGTGGCCCATTCGCCTTGCACTTGATGAATTAGTAGGTCGAAATCTCCAATGACCAGCAATTCATCGATGTCCATATCCAGTGCCATTCTGAGATCTAGAATGCAGGCCTCGTATTCAGCCATGTTGGTAAAACGAAACTTGAGCTTCACGGCCATTGGGTAATGTTGCCCATTTCCTAATAATAGAGCTGCTCCTATTCTGGAACCTTTATAATTGACTGCCCCATCGAAGAACAATTTTCAGCCTGTGTATGGTTCCACTGCTTCCTCTTTATGGCAATACGCTTCGTCGGGAAATGAGTGCGGAGGGTTGAGCTCTTCATCCACAGGACTTTCAACTAGCAAGTCGGCCAAGGCTTGTCCCTTGACGGCCTTTTGGGCTATGTATACAATGTCGAATTCGCTCAACAACATTTGCCATTTAGCTAATTTTTTGATGGGCATAGGCTGACGGAAGATATACCTTAATGGATCCATCTTAGATATGAGGTGGTTGGTGTAAGAAGACAAATAATGTCTCAATTTCTGGGCCACCCAAGTTAAAGCACAACAGGTTTTCTCTACTAGCGTATATCTTGCCTCACAGGTAGTGAACTTTTTGCTCAAGTAGTAGATGGCATGTTCCTTCTTCCCTTCTTCATCGTGTTGTCCTAACACGCAACCGAAAGCATTTTCAGCAACCGATAAGTATAGCAACAGTGGGCTCCCAGGCCTTGGTGGTACCAAGACTGGTGGATTGGACAGGTATCTCTTGATAGTATCAAATGCCTCTTGGCACTCTTCTGTCCATTTTGTGGGAGCGTCTTTCTTCAAAAGCTTGAGGATGGGCTCCACAATGATGGTGGATTGAGCTATGAATCGTCCAATGTAATTTAACCTTCCCAGGAAGCTCATGGATTATTTCTTGATTTTGGGAGGAGGTAATTCTTGGACTGCTTTGATCTTTGTTGGGTCTAGCTCTATGCCCCTTCGGCTGACTACAAATCCTAGTAATTTTCTGGCCGGTACCCCGAACGCACATTTAGCCGGGTTCAATTTCAAGTTGAACTTTCGGTGCCCATCGAAGAATTTCCTCAAATGAGTAGTATGCTCCAAATTTTCCCTTGACTTGATAATGACATCGTCCACGTATACTTCAATTTCTCTATGAATCATGTCGTGGAAAATGGTGGTCATGGCTCTCATGTAGGTTGCGCCGGCATTTTTGAGGCCGAAGGGCATTACTCTGTAATGGTATACTCCCCATGGAGTGATGAAGGCTGTTTTCTCCACGTCCTCTCTATCCATTAGGATTTGATGGTAACCAGCGAAACAATATACAAATGATTGTAGTTCGTGCTTGGCACAATTATCTATGAGTATGTAGATGTTTGGCAGCGAAAAATTGTCCTTTGGACTGGCTTTGTTGAGATCCCTGTAATCCACACAGATCCTTATCTTTCCATCCTTTTTGGGTACCGGCACTATGTTGGCCAACCAGGTGGGGTATGAGGTTACTTCTACTACCCGGACTTGATTTGCTTTTCTACCTCGTCCTTGATGCGGATACTGAGGTCCGGCTTGAATTGTCGGGTTTTCTGTTTTACAGGAGCGAAGCCCGTGTTGATAGGTAACTTGTGGGATACTACGCTGGTACTTAGCCCTGGCATGTCGGTGTATGACCATGCGAAGATATCCACATACTCCTTTAGTAGATTTATCAATTCTTCTTTTAATGGCGTCTCTAGGAGTGCACTTATCCTTGTCTCTTTGACATTCTCTTCGTCACCTAGATTTATGGCTTCTGTTTCATCCGTGTTTGGTTTCTGCTCACTTTCTAACTGCTCTACCTCTTCCGCGAGACAGTCGGGCAACATTGTGGTCTCGTCATATTCCTCGTACTTTTCTTCCTCTACGCTGCTCGACTCATTCGTTTAGCAACATGTCATGACATTTAGGGTTGTTTTATCATTTTTGTTACTGAAAAAAATTCAAAGCAAAGTATGTTAGTGTAAAACATGCATGGGCAGTAAAATTGTTTTGATTAAACTAAGGCTTTCTTTGATTTAGATTAATAAAAGTACAAACTGTGATCCTGGCTCGGATCAACATCAAGCCATTTTCGTTTTCGAAAACATTTCGAGGTACATAAAATGATAAAAGTGAGTAATCGGGCCTCGACCGATTCTCTCTATTTTCAAAATAAATTCATCTTTCTATACCGGAGAGCCAGTAACGGGTGTAGCGGTTCTATTTTTTTTAATTCGAATTTACACTTGCCTCATTTAAAAAGGAGTGTCCCGGGAAAATACGATTGTCAATCGTACCGGGAAAAAAGAAAAAAATATACTTCTACATGAATAGTGCTCTAAATGGACATCGTTTTAGAGTCGCCACCTAACTTATAGGTAAGTTAGGAAAACCAGTTCGAAAGAGTTATTTTAAAACGATTAAATTTTAAAAGAAACCAATCTATACTAAAGTATGGGTATGGGTTCTGGTGATCCCCCGGGGAAGGTGTTAGTCACTTCGGTATTAATGATCCGTAAAATACAGTTGACCTGCGGGTTCTAATAGTATGCCTTGTAGATATAAATTGTTTTTGATAAAAATTGCTTTTTTTATATTTCCGCAAATAAAGGTTAGTCATTTATGCAAAAATACAACACTTTCAAGAAATAAAGTGTTAGAGTTTTGCCCAAAATTGGGCATTTTGGGTTTCGGACTAGAATACCTATGTTAAAACTCGAAGGCGTTAACCTAAGTAGAACACTACGTAAGCTCACCCGAGTTTAGGAAAAGGTTTTTAGTTTTAGTTTTATAAAAATAATTTTTGGCATGCTATTATTATCCATATTTTAACCATATTTTACATTTTTTTTTAATTTTTAGTCTTTTAGTCCAAATTAATTCTAAAAAGTCTAAGTCTATATTTTGTCCAAAATGTCCACATGTACGGTCCCAATTTGTCTCAAATGTCCATAAAATTTGTCATGTCATTTTTGTCCAAAATCATGATTTGCATTTAATGAATGTCCATTTTTTTTATCCATAAGGCAGTTTTAGTCTCAAAAATCATTTGCACGTTAACATTTATCAAAAAATTATTTTTTATAACTTAAAAATGGTTTTTGGAAACTCTAAATTCATGGCAATTTTTAAAGGGTTCCAATAAATCGTACTCAAACTGAATTTAAATAAATAAACGAGATAGGGAGTTGGGCCGACCAAG
This sequence comes from Lycium ferocissimum, assembly GCF_029784015.1. Lineage (NCBI taxonomy): Eukaryota > Viridiplantae > Streptophyta > Magnoliopsida > Solanales > Solanaceae > Lycium > Lycium ferocissimum. The sequence continues at coordinate 19,498,049 of NC_081345.1, forward strand.
CCCAACAGAAAAATGTATGAATAAATATTTTCCGCTACAATATGCGTTCCAATGCTTATTCCATCCATGGTAAGAGTTGAATCGATCTAGAAATGTTAGCGGGCCTCGGTGGACCCACCAACGTATAGGGGTAGTCACAACAAAAGGTATGCATAATATTAGTAACTAGCCGTGGACAATAATTTAATTTACAAAGCCAAAAAATGAATTATAACAATTTTGGGCCAAGCCCATAATTATTAAACTTATAAAGTAAGGGACAGTTTATTCAAAAAGGTCCAATAATTATTAAACTAACAAAATCAATTAGACGGATGAAAGGGCCCAAATTGTGGCCCAATAGCTAATAATTCTGAAATTTTTCTAAGTGTCAAATCATGGTATACACAGTATACCACTGATATACTAACAAAAATAGAGAGAGCAAACCCACGAAGAGCATACCCTCTATACACCTCAATATACATCATATACTTATCTAATATCAACTCCCAAATTCTACACTTAGATCACACAGAAAACCTCAAATTTACCCAGCAAATGCCAATGAATTTTAAGGACTCATATTACATAAGTCCAATTTTAAGTGCTTAACTACCAATTAATGACTAAATAAACAATCAAAGGTTCTCTATAATACACAGTTCCAAAACTAGTAAAAACAAGAGTGACAGAGTGCAATTCATTTAGCACAGGAGGAAAAACCAAGCAGTTTCCAACAAAGCAAGTTATACATGAGCCAAGTTTTAAATATAAATATATATATATATATATATATATATATATATATATTCTTTTCTTTTTTTAAAAAAAATGTGTTAATGCAAAGAGTAGTTTAGGGACAGATTACTACTTGGGAAACATGGCCAGTTTAAACAAGAGTAAGACAATATCAAATCAGTTTTAACAAACTCTTAAGTTCTCAAATTTTTCAAATTATCCTCAACAGGGTTTTGGGAAACTAATCTAGACAGTTTACAAATCACAAACAAAGTCTAAGATAAAAGTCCAGTTCTTAACTCATTTTTCAGAAATTCAAAGTGTTTGACAGGTTAAAAATGATGCACTCATAGAGTCTCCAAACAAGTCAAAAAAGCACCCAAGAGTGAAAGGTTCTGTGAGGTGTTCACAGATCTTTAAATGAAGCTTCAAATCCCAACTTGTTTTCACATTGTCTTGTTAAACTAGTGGGAGCAAATAACAATTGCACACATAGTCTAGAGGTAAGCCAGATAAAAGCATTTGCAGCATTTCAAGTAGTTTCAAATATGGGTCAAGTGAATGAAGACATTGATTTCAAATGTAAAACTATACCTAAATGATCATGGAGGGGTTATACTCAAGAACACAGCAGTATCCATCAACGAAAAAGGGACAAAATTATAACAGTTTCACATTCATTTCCCTAACCGATTAAGTATGTCAATTCAAACAAGATTCAGAGAGGATTCCTAGCAATATTATTGAAGTCTAATGTAGGATCATCTATCAGTCAAGAATAGGAGTAACAACCAGGTTTAAACACAAGCAATTGCAGTTTCGATTTTCCAAAAATATTTACAGTCTTCTTTTCAGACTCCTATAATCAATTTTTCAGAAAACAGGTTCCCAATCCTTATACTTAACACCTTTTCAAAAATATTTCAGACAAATTTTGAAATTTTAAAGGTCACAAAGACAGTCAAAAGAGAAAGAGGTAAGATGGGCAAACAAGCAAGTAGTTCAATCCAGTTTACACAAAGTCACATAATCTCTTCTTTTATGTAAATCAGTTTTGAATTTTCAAAATCCAATACACTCTTAAACTATCAGAAATGCCTTATGGCTCTAAATCAAAACAATTCAGTCCAAACAAAGAGAATTAGATCTTTTAAAATTGCAACTTTCACCTCCTGGACTTGCTTTAATCCTAAATGTCTTGCCAAGTAATTTTACTTATTAAAACCCTATTTTTTAGAATAATTTTTACTCTTCGGAAGGATTCATTTAGGTGAAAAGCCAAAATAAACATTCAAATGAATCACAGGACACACGGTTTACACATAAGAGGTTTTAAGTCCCAATTTTACAATTTTGTGGCCTATTATTCAACTAAACTTGGTAATCAGTAATAGACAACAGCAAAATTCACAATTTTGAGTACACACAATTAAGGCTAGGCTCGCCTTTGTACTTCAAACACTTAGCAAGAATCATAAAAAAAATAGCTTGGCGTAGGAGTTAACTTTGCTCAATCTTAACTTTTCAAATTTTGAAAAAAATGAACAAAATGCAAACTATAGCACAATTTTCAATCATAATTCACTATCTTTAAGTTAAACAAGTTCTTTCCTTTCAAAATCTCAATCTTAAGTGTCCTATTTATTAAACAGAGAGTTCAGTTCTCTAAAAAAATAGTCAAGTTACTTCAAAGCGGTGTTCAAGTTGCAAGCATGGATAGGTCACAATGCACAGAGAGGTGTTTCAAACTAACTGTATCATGAATGATCCCAAGTAGTGTCCTAATAAGTTAATATGGGGCACAATCTATTCTAGGGGTAGTTTTAAGGTTAAATTTTCACATTACAAGTCACACAGCAGAGGTAGCTTCAAACAGGAAATGCAATAGTTCACAAGAATCTAAAAGGAACTCATAGAGGGTACATGGTACCTATCCTAGGATCATTAAGGTAGACAGAGATGAACACAGTTAAGACATTCACAAAACAAGACTAACAATGCACACTGTAAGACTTATCTTTGAAACAAAGGAGGGCAAACTGAACTTAGTAAGAGTGTCACACAGTTTTAAATCATTTTCTACTTAATTCAAGCACATCTTTGTTATTCAATTTCCAGAAAACTTAAGCATTTTGAAATCTGTGATCAAGCTAAGTGATTTTGAAAGAGGTTAAGCTATAAAACAAATAATTTTACACAAATTGTGACATACAAAGAAGAGAAGAAAAACAACTTCCATAGATATCAGTAACTACATTCAACTTTGACACTGGTTTAAACAACAACAACTCAATTTTTCAACTTTTTATAATTTAAATAACCTCAAACAAAACAAATATTGAAACAAAGGGTATTTCTGGCCTAGTTTGTTACTTAAGCTTTCAAAATTTTCAAACATGAACACATATGTAACGACCCGTTTGGTCATTTTGGCATTTTACGGTCTTTTCCCCAAAATACCCTTCCCAAAGCTTGGAAATGATACTCTTGACTTGAGGGGATAGGTGGTACATTTATATAATTGACGGGTAATTTTTAGAATATATTTATATAATATGTGTGAATAGTTTATTTATAGAAATATTATTTGCGCACGTATAAGGTATAAGTTGGTGATTAAAGTATTTGACTAAGTGGACCAATTTCATATAGCAAATGGAGAATTGGGAATAAGTGGCTTTGGGTTATATTTTAATAGTAAGCAAATGGGTCCAGCCCATCCCTCACATAAAGGTGGCCTTGTATTGGGATAAGTACTTTAGGTCTTATATTTGATATGGGGAGAATTTTAACTCTAGAGAGTGAAACTTTACGGTAATAAATTGGAGGAGTCAAGTTGCTTAAGATTTATTACCTTGTTCAAGAAGGGGAATAAAAAAGTGCATTTCCAGGAGCTAATTTAAAAAAAAAAAAAACCACGGAGGAGACAATGGAGCATTTCCTTGGGGGTTAAACGAACGGAGTCATTTCGAGCTTACACCGTCAAATTGCAAATTGGAAGGTACCAATTATCTTCAGTTAAGGTACTTATGTATTTTGTTATATAATTATTATTATTTGGTTTGGACAGAGCACTTGACATTATTATATTAACATTGTTGGGTGGAATTCAATCTTTAGCCTAATGGACTTGTACCTCTGTTGGTGTTTAGTATTTATGGGCTAGGAGACAAAAATTAGTGGGTCAATCATGGTGTAATGATGAGCTAATAGTAGGGCAAAATGATAGGATGGGTGTATAGTTGGTTTCTTCATTTTTCTACTTGGAAATTACAGTAGATGTAGTTTAGGTAGTTGTAGCTTCATTTATCTTTGTATACGGAAGCAAATGGTTTTGTAGTAAACATTTACTCCAATATGTTAGCATGGTTTCATTTGTTTTGGAGGAGTAATTGACGTGTTGGTGATTTTGGTCTTACCTTGGAGAACTATTTGGTGTTTAAGCTTTATTCATTCTTTTATTGTTTGATGAAAAATGAAATTCTCTTATGATTATCATGTTGTCATTTCATTTTGGCACATTGGTTTTATGCAATGGAATAAAAGGGGTATTAGGCTATATGAATACCTTCAAATTCATGGTATTTGAGTTGTGGAAAGTAAGATTTCAATCCAAAGATAAGATTTTGGGGTAAAGGAAGATTTTAAGCTCTAGTCTTGAGAAATGATTTGAGAGTCCATTTATGGATGAAATTGACTAATTTTTTGGATATATGACCCTTAGGTTACGGGTGAAATGATTTTTTAATAAAATTTTGATTTTGCCCTTGTGGGCCTATTTTTCCTCTTTTACTTAGTTGATTTTGATTCGAACGAATGTATTTGATTTTGATTTGAACGAATGTATTGCAATATGGGTATCGTTGTTTTTCATTTCTAACTTAGAATTCAATAATGGCTATACTTTGAGTACTTAGAGGCTCTTTGGAAGGGCAAGGCTCAGATTTGAATATTGGAGACTTTCTTTGTTCGGCCTTCCAGGTAGGTTACGGTTTACCTTATGGTGAGGATTAGACGTATGTTTAGATGATATTGTCGGAGAATGCATGTTAGCCTTCGAGTACGAAGTTGGGATGGATATTGTCTTAGGTTGGGCCTTGTTGTATGATTTGGGGCTAGCCACCCCGTTGTGTTGTGGACTCATCTTGATCTATTTATTGGCTAGTTCGTTGACACATTGAGACATTGGTAATTGTGGCTAGTGATATATCATGGATTTGATATTGCGGTACTTACTCGTTCGATACTGAGACGAGAATGGTCATTCATTATGGCTTATTGTGTAGCCTTACTGTTGATGTTACTTGTGTGCCATGTGTGTTACTATTTCAGATTACATTGGTTATTGATATGACATTTCATCATATTCATTGCATTTATGTACATGACATATGCGAGACTTTATGATAATATGTGAGAGAGTGTAGCCTCTAAGGTTTCATGCGTAAAAGAGATATGTTCGTTTGATGCCCAGTCTTTGTCGGGATCGTGAGAGTCTTTGGTGATCAAGGTCATATTTCGCAGCGAGTGGTATATTGTTATATCCCGCATTTGTTGGTTCGAGCTAATTGCGGAAAGTTAGGGATTAAGACTATTTTCCAACTTTGTTTTAATACATAAGTTGCTTATTAATTTTGTTGGATGGCGTTAAGGAAAATTTGGGGCCAAAAGTTATTATAGAAAGTTGGCCATATCATGAAATTAGGCCATGTGGCCGGCCACATGGTGTGGGACCTAGGCCACGGATGAATTATATATGTGTGTAAAAGATGACAATTAGTCATCTTCATCATTTTCCACTCAAGAAATTTCAAGAAACTTGGAGAAAGAAAGAGAGAGAGTATTCGGCCATTGAGCAAAATGGAAGACCATGAGTAGTGACCAAAAAATTATTTTCCTCTAGCTTTCTTATTAATTGGAAGGTCCTCGTTAACGTGGAGTGGTTGTTGCAAGCAAATCGTTCGTTGTTGCAATTTACGAACTTTGGCCGAGGGTGAAGTCAAGTGGAAGAAGGTGAGGTTTAATCTTCTTTACATGTTTTATAGGTGGTTGTGCATGTTGCGATATATAGAAATGAATGAAGTTCATGAAAATATGATGTTGTGTGTGTAGTGTATGTGTGGTATAGTGTAGAAGTGAAGAACTAATCATTTAGTATATTTTGGTTGTCGTGTTGTGGATTCTATGATGACAATGGAAATTTAATGGCTGATTGAGAGAGTGTTATAGAAGCTTATGGAATCTTAAGATGGTTTCTTGTATTTACGGGAAAGATATCGTAACATGTGGATTGTGGGTATGGTTTATGAAAATGGAAGAAAAAGGGTGTGTTGTTGTTGTTCTTGTGGAACTTGGAGGGTTTCGGGTAGTGTTGTAGGTTGGGTTGTTTGAATATTGTGCGGGTTGATTGAAATATCCTTGAATCTTGTTTGAATGGTTTTGGATTAATAATTGAACGTGTGAGCATTGGTGTTAGTTTGATTATATGCGGTCGAATTGAATGTAAATGAAATGCCGTCGAGTTATATGGAAAAGAATCACTAATGTTAGAATGCGCTTTGAATTGATTGACGATGTTGCTAATATGATTGTTGGTATTGTTGTTGATGATTCGCCCGAGTTGAATTCTGGGGGATGTTGAGTTTATAGGGGAAATCGCCCAAATTTTTGTAGAATAAAGTGATAGCGTGGGATTGAATTCCTAAGTATCTATAGCTAATGTGTGGTAGAAATGATGTTGTTGTAGATCTTGGACAGCCGAGGATTAGGTTTGGATTAGCGTAGGTATGTAAGCAACCCTTCTTTCTTTTGGCATGTCTTAGTTATAAGTAGAGGCTATGATACGACTCGGGGTAACTCATTCTTGCGATCCGAGTATGTCTACGATTATTATTCATTGATATGTATCTTAGCGTAGTCGAGCCATGGTCTATATGTCTTTTGTATGATTGGATTCAATGTTGCATAAAGAATAAAAGATTCTATGTCTAATAATGGCCGTAACTTTCGTGAACGAGAATCGGATCGCCTTGATATGCTCGTAGGAGGTTCGTAGGTATGATATTAACTTCCATAGGCGGGCTCGGATTGGTTTGATACTTGTCCGTGGGCCCGAGACTTTCCTTTGTATGGCTTTTTAGATGCTTATCATCCAGACCCCGAGTATGATTACTTACTTAGTTGAAATAAGGATTGTTATGTATATGATTTCGATACGTAGCTATGATTTCTAAAGTTCTATTTGATATGTTCTCGAATGACATTCGAAAAAGCCGATTTGACTATTGTGCAGGCTTACAAATGATAGTTCGTTTTGATTATTCTATTGGGTCTTTGTAAATGTTTTGCATTGCATATATACTGCGTTGCACACTATTGTTACTTCTTTCGCCGAGTCCCGGGCCGGTATATCATCGTGTGCACTATGCTTTATTCCGAAGTATGATGAGTTTTCTGAAGTATGATGAGTTACGAAGTATGATGTGTTTCCAAAGTATGATGTGATTTCGAAGTATGATGTGTTATGAAGTATGATGTGATACGGAGTATGATGTGTTCGGAGATATGCAACATTCCAAAGTATGATGAGTTGTGGCGCCCGAGATAGGAGGGGCGAAAATTTACGGACCGTATGTGGTATGTGATATGATACTATGATGGCATGATGATCTTATTTACCGCGTCCCTCCCAGAGAGGCCGGGGCACGGTAGCGCGTGGTGATGATATGATCTTATATACCGAGTCCCACTGTAGAGGGCGGGACACGATATGTGTGCATATGATATACGATATTGACATGCATGATTTATTTTGTCTTCGGCATTCGATTATTATACTTGAAGCATTTTGACATTCGATTATTATACTTATTTTACGTATCTCTTATGCATGACTATTGCAAACATTTTGGTATCTTGATTATTATCACTTTCGTACTCCTTTGTATGACCTCGTTTTTCGTATTTCATGCTTTAGTTGCTCTTGTATGACCGTGATCCGTCGACCTAGACATCTATTCCGCCGTTTGGAGTACTCCTTGATCCGAAGCCTACATTTTTAGTACGGACATTTCGTTATTTGTATATATGTTTATTTTCGTCATATGATTCCTTTATTATAGACATATGCGTGTGGGTTGTGGGATTGGCTTCGTTATGGTTTGTGTTCGTTTCCTTGCGGGGCTTATGCCGTTATGTATACATGTCTATGTGGTGTTTGGGGTGGCGACGTGTTACTTTTCGTATATATAAGCTTTTGTTATTAGATCGATTATGGAGGCGACGTCTTCTTACGCTTATGTTAGTAGTGTGATGATTATGATTAATGGGTGTGTAAGTGCCCGGCTCGGGCACTAGTCACGGCTACGGGGTTGGGTCACATATATACTTCGCGAGTCCCGGGTCATGATCGCCGAAAAGCAGTGCCCTCGTATGCATTGCATTCATAGTTACAATTGGGTCGTGATAAGTTGTGTATCGGTTCGAATGCTATCTAGGTTGGCCGGTTGGGTTTAGATGCTAAAACATAAGTGATGACTTGTACCGTGGATATGGCTTATTTTGACTTGTACTTGTTGGTTTATGTATTTATCTTGCTTTGTTGTCTTTATATACGTTAGCTAGTCTTAATCGGCCTATGATATCTACCAGTACTTGTTGTTTGTACTTGACTCGCACTCTGTGATTCTTTTATAAAACATTTAGGAAACTTTCAATCTTCTTTCATTCTCTCGTCGGAGACTCTTCTTTATTTATGTCTTACTTGATATTCTGAGACATATTGAGACTATTGATGTAACGTTATCATTCAAACTTGTAGTAGTTTGTTAGTTGCTTTTGTATGACCAGACTAGATACTGGGGTGTATTTCTCTTGTTTCCGCTTCCTTATATTATTATCGTGAGACTTTCGTTATTCTATTTTCTTTCGCTTATTTATTATCTATTCCCGTGTTTATGAAATGTTAGGTTAAGGGTTCGCCTACCGATGTGAGAAATTCTTCGTAGTGAAATTGGGTCGTGAGTTGGTATGAGCATTAGGTTACCCGGTCTATAATGGTATGGTGGATGAGATGTGTTATTCGAGAGGCTATAAGACATTTAGGAAACTTTCAATTCTTTCATTCTCTCATGCGACTTCATTCAAATTAGTAGCTAGTCAATTTCAATTGGTATATGAACTGTTTTATCTTATTCATCCTCGAAAGATGGAAATCCGTCTTTAAATTTTTATGCGAATGGTTGATCTCTGACGTGTAGTGGTATGGTACAAGATGTGTTATTCTGATTCGGACGCGTGATCTAGTTTAGTTTCTAGCTATGGCTTAACGATTCGATTGTGTTGAGTCGCGATTAGACTTGGTTGTTGTGTGGAGTCGCAATTAGACTCATTTATCATGGGGGATTTCTTGAGAAATGGGGAAGACCTTTGTGGAAAGTGTGTAGCGAAGTAAGGTTTCTTAGGATATCTTGGATATGACTACTTTCGTGATATTAGAAAGGAAAAATTAGTTTCTGACATGGTTGTCAAGATAAGGTTGCAATTGATGAGAGGGCAAATATCGCATTTGATTGTGAAAGGTAAGGGGGTTCGGCATGACAGAATGGTACCGATAGAAGTGATTGTCTGAGCTATGGTTATTATGGAGTATTGAATCTTGTGGAAATAATTAGGCATGGTTTGGTAACGGTCGTACTTACAGGTTCACGTGATATCTCGGGGATATGGTACTAAAAGTCATTCTTGATATAAGCTCGTTGATGTTAAAAGACTACTCTGTTATTAAGTGAATGCTATGGGTATATCATTTGATTAGTAAATTTGACTGGGTTGTAGACTTCTGAGGAGCTAGTAATCGACTGATAGAAATTACTTCAATTATAGGCGAATGTGATGAGTTAATGACTTGAGGAGTTATTGGTGGTTTCACTTAGATTTGAGGAGAAATATTGGTATTATTTTGTGGTTCGTTTGGCTTAGGTGGATGATTAGCTTAGAGGATCGAGTGGATTTGAGTGTTTGTTAGTTGATAGTGATAAAAGTGATCTGAAATGAAATACGAGAACTGAAGGATTACAATGAGGCATCTTGCTATCTGGTTCAGAGGATCAAGGTTCGTAAGACTTGAGGTGAGGTAAATGGGTACTTGAGTCATGTTTGGATTGCGGGGGCATTATATTATAACCTTCAGTAAAAGGTGTGACCGATGAGGTTGATTGGTGTCTTCGAGGTTAAGGGCAGAAAGGAAATCGTTGAAACAAGAATTAGTGATGTGAGAGCTTGGTTGCGATTGTTCAGTGTAGAGTGGGCTTGAGAGTTTAAGGATGAGTTGGAATTTTCAATTGTGTCGTGAGATAATAGGGCCAGTGATTGACTAATGGGACGATTATCAGTGTTGGGCCAGTTTAAAAGTTTAGTACTCAGGAGGGTTAATCAGGTGTTACACCTAATGTTGGAATAAGGTTGGGGGCCTTGTATTTATTATGTAAATTTTTGACTAGATCCCTCTGCTAGTGGTGTTTACTCAGCTTATGTGATTGAAAAAAAGGGATAGTCGTGCGAGTGGTTAGAGGTGTTCGGATTCAATAATTTAGGTAAGTGGTGATTCTTCGAGGACTAATAACGTTAATGATTTTGAGTAAGGGATTAGTAAACAAGTATACTTGAAATGGTAGATCAATGATGCACTAACTGAGTTAAGTTCGGGATAACATTTCGGGAATTGAGAAAGACAATTCGGGCAAGGACGCTTCAGTGGGATACATGAGGATATTCGTAAGACTGACGATGTGATATGCTGAATTTAGAGAGTTTTTAGTTTAGAGTTGAGTGAGTTAAGGGAAAGCTATAATATATAGAGTGTGTGGCATACTATTATTTCTAGGGTGATTCAGCTAGTGTGCGAGACTTGTGGTTATACGATAGACTATTGAACGGGTTTGAGTGATGATTAGACGTTGTCAGTGATTGTGATCTGATAGAAATTAAGAAATTAAAGAGTTAAGAAAAGGCATAGTTGATCGAGAATCGAAAAGAATGATATACATCTTCGGGATTACTTGGGTCAGTGTCGATAGTAGTGATGTTGTCCTACATGTTTTAGATGAGTGTGATTGTTGAGTACGCTCAAAGAAGGAAATCTACAGGAATGGGATATGTGATATGATGAAGTCCCGTGAGGATTATGATCAGCGACTAGTGAGAAGAATTTCAGGCAACCGACATGTTAAGGTTTATAGGAAGTGGCTTGTGTGGTACACTGTTGGAAGGTTTTATAAAACTCTTTAGTGGATGAATTAGTGTGATTTTGAGAGAAAGGATTTTGTGAAAATTCCTATTGTGTGAGGGCTAGATTTATATTGTCGAGATGGGATCGTATTCCTGGTAAGTGTTTTATGTTACGAGTAATATTGACTGGATATATTGGGTGAATACTTTTGGATATTAAGGACTCGAAAATAGTTGTGCTAGGTTAGCGCAAGAGGTTGCGAGATTTGATGCTTTCGGAAATGTTATGGGCGTATTGAGGTATTACAATGGGAGGTTCGATGGTTAAAGGGTTATTATTGAGGCTACAGGTTTTTGCGTCGAAAAGTTTGGGGTGTATCAGATTTGCGTATTGGGTAAGGGTTGAGAAACTCAAAGGTTGCATTCACAAGGTAGAGTTCTTCGGTACTCAATTGACAGCTTGGATAGGACTCAGCTTTTGGAGTCGAGGGTGACAAACATGATTGATTATGCATGAGGAATGGATTCGAATTGGCCCCCACAGATGCGTGGTGGGACTATGATTGGTTACAAAAATTTGGAGTCAGTTCGAGTGGCTATTGATGGTATTCAGGTGATGTGAATTCATTCCGGGTCAGTATTGTTTAATTAGAACTTGATGGACTGTGTTCATATTTCTAGAAGGACTTATGGGTTTCCTAGCAAATCGCCCTCACGAATTCAATGAGTTTCAGCTCAGATTTGAGGTATGACAGGTTTTACCGAGCTTTATCAGATTTGTGAGTGGACTTAATAGTAATTTACCGAGAGCAGTTACTCGGACAAATGTAATGGTTTATGTCGGTACTTGGTAATGATTTGGGGATGTACCATGGTTGCGAGAGGTCTTTAGAGTGGTCAGATGGTTTCCTATGAACTTGGCTCGGTGAGGTATTCAGTGGTTTTTTTTTTTAATTGTGATTTGAAGGTCTAAAAAGACTTGAAACTAGCGAAGTCGCCTATGAGTAAGATCAATTTGATGGAAAAGCTTAGAGTTGCTCCGATAAAGCAAGAATTTTGTTCTGGCAAGAGTAAGTCATGGTTTCGGGCTTGTGTTTATGTGTTTCAAAGAAATTGTGGTTCGAATAACGGCTTTATATGGGTGAAAGAAAAGTTAGTAGAATCATAATTTTATACCGGTTCAGAGTGGGCTATGATTGTGTCTATTTCTAAAGGGTTGTGTTATTTTGAGGAACATTTGTGGGACCGATCGATCGTGTTTAGAGGTATGGTTATGTCGAATTAGATAATTTCAAGCAGTTCTTATATGGGGATCATCGGTGAAAGAAATTTCGAGTGTGGGAAATATGAAAATTTGGGTCTTTTTGCTAAGTTAGAGGAAGTTTGGCTGATAAGGTGAGAGGACAGTGATTGTGGCGTACCTCGTGCCGTGGAGGTTTCCGTGTTGTTATGGTAATGTTTCCCTGGTTACCGTCTGCTTTCATACTCTCTTTCTTCATTCGAGGACGAACGATTGTTTAATTCGTATCTCATGTAACGACCCGTTTAGTCGTTTTGGCATTTTGCGGTATTTTCCCCAAAATACCCTTCCCATAGCTTGGAAATGATACTCTTGACTTGCGGGGATAGATGGTACGTTTATATAATTGACGTGTAATTTTTAGAATATATTTATATAATATGTGTGAATAGTTTATTTATAGAAATATTATTTGCGCACGTATAAGGTATAAGTTGGTGATTAAAGTATTTGACTAAGCGGACCAATTTCATATAGCAAATTGAGAATTGGGAATAAGTGGCTTTGGGTTATATTTTAATAGTAAGCAAATGGGTCCAGCCCATCCCTCACATAAAGGTGGCCTTGTATTGGGATAAGTACTTTAGGTCTTATATTTGATATGGGGAGAATTTTAACTCTAGAGAGTGAAACTTTACGGTAATAAATTGGAGGAGTCAAGTTGCTTAAGATTTATTACCTTGTTCAAGAAGGGGAATAAAAAAGTGCATTTCCAGGAACTAATTTAAAAAAAAAAACCACGGAGGAGACAATGGGGCATTTCGTTGGGGGTTAAACGAATGGAGTCATTTCGAGCTTACACCGTCAAATTGCAAATTGGAAAGTACCATTTATCTTCAGTTAAGGTACTTATGTATTTTTTTATAGAATTATTATTACTTGGTTTGGATAGAGCACTTGACATTATTACATAACATTGATGGGTGGAATTCAATCTTTAGCCTAATGGACTTTTACCTCAGTTGGTGTTTGGTATTTATGGGCTAGGAGACAAAAATAAGTGGGTCAATCATGGTGTAATGATGAGCTAATATTAGGGCAAAATGATAAGATGGGTGTATGGTTGGTTTCTTCATTTTTCTAATTGAAAATTACAGTAGATGTAGTTTAGGTAGTTGTAGCTTCATTTATCTTTGTATACGGAAGCAAATGGTTTTGTAGTAAACATTTACTCCAATATGTTAGCATGGTTTCATTTGTTTTGGAGGAGTAATTGACGTGCTGGTGATTTTGTTCTTACCTTGGAGAACTATTTGGTGTTTAAGCTTTATTCATTCTTTTATTGTTTGATGAAAAATGAAATTCTCTTATGATTATCATGTTGTCATTTCATTTTGGCACATTGTTTTTATGCAATGGAATAAAAGGGGTATTGGGTTATATGAATACCTTCAAATTCATGGTATTTGAGTTGTGAAAAGTAAGATTTCAATCCAAAGATAAGATTTTGGGGTAAAGGAAAATTTTAAGCTCTAGTCTTGAGAAATGATTTGAGAGTCCATTTATGGATGAAATTGACTAATTTTTTGGATATATGACCCTTAGGTTACGGGTGAAATGATTTTTTAATAAAATTTTGATTTTGCCCTTGTGGGCCCGTTTTCCCTCTTTTACTTAGTTGATTTTGATTCGAACAAATGTATTTGATTTTGATTTGAACGAATGTATAGCAATATGGGTCTTTGTCGGGATCGTGAGATTGTGTTCGTGATCCGAGGTCATATACCGGAGCGAGTGATACATGGAATTTGCGGGCCCCCCATGGGTCATGATAGCCGAGACGTGGAGTCATTCCGTCCGGGACATGTTGTACAAAGCTGCATATGGATTGCATTCATCCTATATACATTATTGCTGTGCATTGTATCTCGATTTCTGTTGATTATTGTGATACTACTGTGATGCACTGGTTCGGATTGCTTTACTGAGACTTAACACAGTTGGGTTTAGATGCTACAACATAGGTGATGACTTGTACCGTGGATATGGCTTATTGTTGACTTGTACTTGTTGGTTTATGTGTTTATCTTGCTTTGTTGTCTTTATATACGTTAGCTAGTCTTAGTCGGCCTATGATACCTACCAGTACTTGTTGTTTGTACTGACCTGCACTTGCTGCATTCTTTTATGAATGCAGAGTATCAGGTGGGATCGACGTCTACCCCTCGTGGCTGAAAGTTCGAGGTTGCTGATACGAGTCTTGTTGGGGTGAGCACGTGGACGCTTCGCTACCCGGAGACTCCTCTTTATTTATGTCTTACTTGATATTCTGAGACATATTGAGACTATTGATGTATCGTTATAATTCAGACTTGTAGTAGTTAGTTAGTTGCTCTTGTATGACCAGACCAGATACTGGGGTGTATTTCTCTTATTTCCGCTTCCTTATATTATTATCGTGAGACTTCTGTTATTCTATTTTCTTCTGCTTATTTATTATCTATTCATGTGTTTATGAAATGTTAGGTTAAGGGTTCGCCTACCGAGGTGGAAAAGGTAGGTGCCCTCATGACTTGGTGAAATTGGGTCGTGACAACATATAAGACTGCATAGACTTATAAGACTATAGTTTAGCAATACAGGTTTCAATTTTTAGACTTAGTCAATTTCAGGATCTCAAAAATTCCACAAACCACACATAAGATAAACTTATGCTCTTATTAAGCTACTTAGGCAAAGTTAAGAATCATCAAAGACATCTAACTTTCATTTTAGACTCTAACCTACACTTATACAGTTTTGAAATCTTAAAATCTATAGATTACATTCCAAAATAACTTGTACCTCTTTAAAATCATTTTTTGACAAAAACTGGAAACTTTACAAATTACAATCAAGCTTATGGCCTTATAACTTCACTAAGTATCAAGTTTTAACAGTTTTAGTAGTTAAAATGAATTACAAGCTCTGTTTTTCAAATTCAAACTTATACAAGACACTCAACTTTCAAGAACTTCATTTAAAATTTAAAACAAGGTTTCATAATCTACTTTAAGAACTAACTTACTCATTTAAAACAGTTCCAATACTTCAAACAATCACATATTCTTAAATGGACCAAACTTACTTAAGCAAGTTAACATCTACTCAGTAATGAAGGATATTTTTAATACTTAAGACTAAAACAGGTTCAAAAAAGGCATATTCCTAATCTTAGAAGCATTTTAAACTTAACATATCTACCTTTCAAACTATTCAAACAGTTTTCCTAATTTAACTTATAGTTTTAAAATGCCAAACAAAGTTAAAAAGGTACAAGGTTTTAGACTAAGGCAGATTTCTAAACAACTCAAGGTTCTTGTAAAAAACTATCATAAGTGACTAACTTGGACCAAGATTATCAATTTTACTAACTTAATGTCCAGATTCCTATCTCAAACTACCCTTTCCTTCATTTTTTATTAACTTAACTCATCTTAGAATTGCTTAACACTGTTTAATCCTAAAATTTCTTAACTTCATTTTCAAACTCAAATAACAACGAAGGCACAGAATATTACACTTAATCAACTAAAACAAAATCAACTTAGAATGTAGTCATTTTTTAAACTAACAAGTAATATAAATAGCATGTAATCATTACTGGAAAATGAAATAGATTAAAATGAGATATTACCTTTTGTTGGGGCAACCTAAAGATCAAAAGGGGATTGAATCACTTCAAGCAATAAGACCCTTCACTAATCCTCAAATTACCTTTCTTTTATATTTTTCTTCTATATCTCTATATTGTATTTGTATATCTATTTTTTTGTTGTAATATATAAATTGTGTAAGCTATATGTATATCAACCTTTGTTTTTTAGAGAGTAAAAATTTTGGACCTATAACTTGTTCTCAAACTTGCTATTTATAGCATAAAATCTATAGGAATCCTAGGACAAAAATAGAAGGACACCTGGCCACTATTTTTCCCCCCAAATTCCCCAAAATTCGTACCTTATTCCAATTTCAAAATAAATTCAGATAGGACAAACGAAATTCCAACTAATTGTACCCTAAAATTTAGAATAAAATCCACAAAAAATCAGATAATACGAGAATAGTACAAGTGCCAGCGTGAATCACGCAGATTGTACAATCCCAACGGTACAATTGAATCAAAATTGTACCAAAAGGATAAAATCCCCAAATTCGTATCCCACCCCCAACGATGCCACATGAAAATTACCCTAGGGTACCCATGTGGCAGCGTGTGGTGCACAAGTTGGCAAGGGACTCAAGGTCCCGCCCATGGCAACCACACTCATGGGCAATCCTGAGCAACATCCATTGAATTGGCACAATTTTATAAAAAATTAAACGTAATTGAACCTGGAATAGACAAGAACAGGTGAAAGGGCATAAAAGCCCTCTCAATTTCAGTCAAAACAACCACAAATCCATCGTGAAACCACCTTGAATGGCGGTCAAAACCTAACCCTAAAATCACCTGAAGAGAGACAGGAGAGTCGGGTGAGTGAAAAATGAAAATGGTGGGGGGGGGGGGGGGGGGGGGGTTAAGGTTTGTTTTATCAACTTCCCACCCCTTCCTTTTTTAAACATTAACCCCTTTATTTTTTAAAATAACAAACCAAACCCCCTCCCTAATTTAAATCAATTAAAAACTAAATATTATAAATTCGTGTATTACTAAGTAAAATAATTATTTAGGCTAATTAAAATTTAACACGCGCAAATTCAAAATATTAGCTTTAAAACAAGCCTAATATTGACATAGTTCTGGGCATTATTTTAAATATGAAAAATTGCGGTAAAAAATGAGCCATAATTCATACGTCGTGTAAATTAACAATTTTCTCGGACTAGACGGAGCGGGATGAAAGTAAATAACTCGTATTTCTTGTAATTGTTAGTTTTTTTTTAAGGAAATAATAATTAAACTTCAGTTTGCAATTTTTTCAGAATTTTTGAAATTTTAATTTTTAAAGGGTGCATCCTTACTCCGTCTTTGGCTCGGAAAATTTAAAAATTAAAATACGCATCTTATGAGGTGAAAATTAGGTGTTAACAACTGCCCCTTCGGAGTTCTAGGATGGCAAGGCCATTTTTGAACTACGAATTTTGACTGAATAATAGAAACTTCAGCTTTCTTTTTGTGCAAAATTTTGAAAGTATGGCCGGACTCTAATCTTTGAGCTTCCTACATATCTCAGGTCATATGAAAATTCAGGCCGTTTATAGTTCTGACTCTAAGAGGACTAAAAAATAAGGAATTTTTGAAATGATCTCGAGATGTCCCGAGATAATCATAGGAATATGGCCGATCCTCGAAATTTGAGTAGCCTACATATCCCTGGCTTTGGGAATCAGGCCAATTGTAGTTCAACTCGATAGCCCGAAAAGGAATATCCCCTTATGTGGGAATCCCTTTGACTATTTCCGGTAAAAATCCGACCGGAAACGGTTTTTGAAGGATTTTTAGAGTTTAGTTGCTTGAAGTGATGTTTCAATCCTGGTGTAGAAAGCTTGACTCTCGTACATGATTTTTGATCGGTTGCCCAAGAAGAGTTCTACGTTTGCTCCGCACATCCCGAGTCTGGCTCTTTTGCTCCCATCTTGATAGCTTTTAGCCATCTCCAAATGCTGAGTCCTACGTGCTAGTGATTTGAAATTTTTATCTTTATCGTAAATGCCATACCTATGCGGCATTTTCGCCATTTCTTTTAAAGGGTTAACTTTGTCAACTCCCGTCATTTGTCCGACTCCTGACGAACACTTATCCGTCTTCTTTCTTCTTTTCTAGTAAGTGTGTGCTTTTGTGTGTATATATATTTTTTAGAAATAATTTTGACTACTTTGGATAATAATCCCGATACCTCAGTTGGTTCTTTTCTCGTCATTTTCAGATGTTTTCATTTTTTCAATGATAACTTCCGTTGGGATTCGGGTCGAGCTATACCGCATTCTTGAGATACCTTCACACCCCAGTCCGATTTTTGTTTTTGCAAGCAGGATGCTATTAATGAAGACCATGTTTTCAAGTGCGGGATCATTTTTGTTTCTTATGACATCCGCTACCTCTGAAAATTTGGGATCACACCATTTTCGCATACTGCGGTGACTGTCGCGAATCTGGTGTCGACTGCATCGTTATCCTCATACAAAGTCTGCGTTATACCAGTTCGGGACTACATCACTTATAGTCAAAAATACCCAAATGAAGACTGCACACTAGAGTGCAGTATCATATTCCTTTCATGATGACTACTAACCTCTGTATCCAGAATTACAACATTTAGTCAAAATATTCAAGTTAACAACTGCATACTTAAGTGCAGGGCCTTTTCTCATGACAACTGCTATCCCTGAACCAGAATTACATTAACTTAAGATAAACTGCAGTAGCGACCGCAAATCTTGATGTAGGAATCATATTCGTATTTCAACGATTGTGGACATCAACCTCGGAATTACGCTACCTATTTTTGGCTATATATGGACGACGACTACAACCCCTTCGGCACGAGGTCGTATCGCCCAAATCGTCATTTTGAGGAATGAAGCTTACCTCAGTGGCAAGACTGACACGCTCCTTTTTTGACTCCGGGGAAGAATACCCGCTCGTCGACAGGGTTCACACCTTCCAAAAGGACTAGACTCTTGCGTTGTGAATACGACACTACAATGCCGATATCAACTCTTTGTTTTCAAATCATGGATGGTCAGGATGAAAACTGTAACCACCCTTTGGGCCAGAATTAATCCATCTTTGCCGACATTCCATGTCGATGATCTAAAATTTGATGTCAGAATTATGTCACCTGATTCAGGTGAGAACTGTTCTTACCAAATTTAAGTCGTCTAATCAGTCAATGTATCAAGGCAAGCCATGTAACGTCTAGGCCGGGGTCTCAATACCTTGATACAATACTATTTAGTGGAGATCAGACTTCGGTAAATCGTGATTATATCTTTTAGTAGTCTTAAATTTTCTTTTATAAAAATCTTTATGCTCTGCAAAACGAACAAACTTGTTAGCGTAAAGCAATTTTACTTAGGGAGGATTTCGTTACCATTTTTGTATGCTCTTCTTTGTCATTTTTTTCTTGAAATTTCTTCTTCATTTTCTTTGTCGTTATTGTTATTGTTGTCCTTGTTTCAAACATCTTTAGAAAACAAGTTAGTGTAAAACATCCATGCATGTTTGTTCCTGCATCCACAAAAAATTTCTCAGTTCCCTATGTGGTCGACCGCTCTTCATGCATATGGACTTCTTCCGTTCATACTTCGACAGGAAAGAATGCACAATTTTTGGAAAATCTTTTATTTTTCGCAAAGAGGGGATTTTTTGGCGATGATTTTGAAAACATATATATTTGTAAGCGATACATCTGTAGTAATGGTAATTTTGAAAATGGTATATTTTATACACAGCCTTTTAATGTCATGACATTGGTTACTTCGAACAAGATCTTCTATCATTTCTTCTTCGTCTTGATCTTGACTCTTACTTAAAATTTTGAATCCCTTTCGACAATTTTGCCCCAGTTTATACATGTTTCTGTACTAACTCAAATTTACTATGTCGAAGGAATTTTTGAGACCCTCTCAAAAATTCTGCCCCAGTGTAAGAGTGTACTTGTTGATTCTAGATTTTACGGAGTCGAAGGAGTTTTTGGGATCCTTCTAAAAATGCTGACTCAGTGTAGAAGTTCTAATTAGTTTGTCCCTTTGAACTGATATATTGAAAGAATTTTTTAGGTCCTCTAAAAAATTCAGCCCCAGTTCCCATGTGGGATTACCTTTATCTTTCTCTTGCTAAAGTATCTCTGGGTTTTCCTAGGGTTTATTGGAAATTTTATTTGGAACGACTGAGCTCGGAAGAGCGCCTACATATCCCGTTTCGGGAATTAGGTCGAAACGTAGTTCGAGATCCCGTTTCGGGAATCAGGTCAAAACGTAGTTCGAGGTAAATATATCAGAATTTGTTGGTGAGACCGAACTCAAAGAGCGCTTACGTATCCCTAATGAGACCTTACTAGGGTGTGATGGGCACCCGACCTCATATCTGGAGCCGAGCGAACCCGCCGACTCTTATTACATATATAAACTCTTGAAATAATTAAGAATAAAATATATATTACGCTCTCAATTTTTTTTTCATAAGTAAAACTCAAGCCATCATATGGGGCCCGTGACATGAAACATAATAACATATCGCACCTACAAAGCCGACACTCTATACCCACGACTCGTCCGCAAAGTCTCTAACATCAATCCGAGAACTCCTAGCATGCAAGCTCCGACTCAAGAACACATATGGAGCTCGCCAACTTCGCCGGAACATCTTCTATAACTTTTCTTATGCGACTCCAAATTCAAGTTCCAAATCCGCTAAAATCTTTCTCTTCAACTTCCCACTTGGTTTAGGATTGGTACATGACACCAAAAAGCCTTGTTCTTGCTTCAACACTTACTCCATGTTGTAGAGGGCCTTCCATTAGGTAGGAAAAGTGGAAGAAAATAATTTTTCTAAGTCACTTTCCCATGGCTCAATTTTGAGAGCCATGGCCGAATGCCTACTATATTCCTCTCTTCTTGCTTTCTTTCTTTGTCCCAATTTTATCGGATGTCCCCGGGTTAAAGTGACCGAGCTTGGAAAAGCGCCTACGTATCCCCTTATAAGTACAGGGAATCAGGTCCCCGAGTAGTTCGTACATAATTTTGGGTTTTTTTTTTTCCCCTAAAAAAATGCAAAATTACAAGTAAAGGAAATGCAAATAAAAGCAACATAAACTATAGGAGCTATAAATCTCTCAAATCTTCTTCTTCTTCAAACGTAATATCTCTTGATGGCGTTTGAATTTGTTGCTCTTGGCCACTCTCGACCGTCCATTTCAACGAGGACCACTGCTCCTCCTGATAATACCTTACGCACCGCATAGGGCCCTTGCCAGTGTAGTGCAAACTTTTCTTTGTATTCTTCTTGATTTGGGAATATCCGTTTGAGCACCAACTGCCCTATTTGGAAAAGTCTGCTTCTTACATGCTTGTCGAAAGCACGTGCCATTCTTTGTTAGTACAGCTGACCATGGCAAACGGCAATCATTTGCTTTTCAACTATCAAAGCCAGTTGTTCATACCTCTTGCGGATCTATTCCGTATCGTCCAACTCAGCTTCTTGTATGATTTGAAGTGAAGGATTTCTACTTCAGCTGGTATCACTGCTTCAGTGCCGAAAATAACAAATATGGAGTGGCTCCGGTTGAAGTTCTGGCAGTCATGCGATATCCCAGTAATGTATATGGCAATTGTTCATGCCAGTCTTTGTAGTTATCAATCATCTTCCTGAGCATTTTCTTGATGTTTTTGTTGGCGGCTTCTACAACTCCTTTTATTTGTGGCCGATATGCAGTCGAATTTTGGTGGGTGATTTGGAATTGAGCGCATATTTCTTTCATCAGGTGGCTGTTCAGGTTAGCTCCATTGTCTGTTATGATTGATTCTGGGATGCCAAACCGGCATATGGTGTTGTTGTCCACAAAATCTGCGACTACTTTCTTCGTCGCTGATGCATAAGATGCTCCACCCACTTGGTGAAGTAGTCTATGGCGACCAAATAAAGTGGTGTTTGTTTGACGCTGCTGGCTCAATTGGCCCTATGACATCCATACCCCAAGCGGCGAATAGCCAAGGCGACGTCATAGCATTCAATTTTGTTAGAGGGACCTTTATCAAGTCTCCACGAATTTGACACTTGTGGCATTTCTGGACGAATTTGCTATAATCGTTCTCCATGGTCATCCAGTAATAACCTGTTCTTAAGATTTTCGCTAGCACGAACCCATTCATGTGAGGCCCGCAGGTTCCAATATGCACTTCTTCAATCAATCTTGTGGCTTCGACGGAGTCAACACATCTAAGCAATCCCAGATCCGGGGTTCTTTTGTACAGAACATTCTTATTGAGGAAGAAACCATTCGCTAACTTCCTGATAGTCTTCTTTTGATTGGTGGTGATTCCCTCAGGATATTCTCCTTTTTCCAAGTACATTTTGATATCGACGTACCAGGGTTTCCCATCAATCTTTGCTTCTACAAAAGCACAATGGGTTGGTTGATCCTTGATTTCAATTTTGACAGGATCGATGTACTTACTGTCTGTATGTTGAATCATGGATGCTATCGTTGCCAATGCATCAACAAACTCATTTTGGGTTCTTGGTATATGCTCGAACTTGATTTCTTGAAATCGATCCGCCAATCTTTGTACAAGTCCAACATATGGTACGATCTTCTCATTTTTTGTGGCCCATTCTCCTCGAACCTGATGAATTAACAAATTCGAGTCGCCAACCTAAAGATTCCGTACATCCATGTTAAGGGCTAAACGAAGACCCATGATGCAAGCTTCGTATTCAGCCATATTGTTGGTGCAGCTAAAATTCAACTTGAGGCCATTGGATAATATTGCCCTGAGTCCGAAACCAAAACGGCTCCGATTCTTGATCCTTTAAAGTTGACCGCTCCATCAAAGTATACTTTCCAGCCTAATTTATCTTTATATTCTTCAACCTCAATTGTCATCACTTCTTCATCCGGGAAGTAAGTCCACAGAGGTACGGGGTTGTCATCCACCGGGCTTCCTGCTAGTAAATCTGCTAATGCTTGCCCCTTCGCTTTTCTCGTGCGACGTATTGGATGTCGAACTCACTCAATAGCATTTTCCATTTGGCCACCTTCCCTATCGGCATAGGTTGGCGAAAGATGTACCTGGGGGGTCCATTCTTGAGATCAAATGAGTCGTGTATGCAGCCATATAATGTCTTAACTTCTGAGACACCCAGGTTAGAGCACACATGTCTTTTCCACCAAGGAATATCTGGATTCACAGGGTGTGAACTTCTTACTGATATAATAGATGGCTTTTTTTTTGCCTGTTTCATTATTTTGCGCCAACATGCACCCAAAAGCATTTTTCGACACTTACATATATAGCAGTAAAGGGCTCCCTGATCTTGG
Organism: Lycium ferocissimum; assembly: GCF_029784015.1. Taxonomy (NCBI): domain Eukaryota; kingdom Viridiplantae; phylum Streptophyta; class Magnoliopsida; order Solanales; family Solanaceae; genus Lycium; species Lycium ferocissimum. The sequence goes on from NC_081345.1 coordinate 19,521,260, forward strand.
CGGGACCAGAACGGGTGGATTGGACAAGCATCTTTTGATTGTGTCAAAAGCTTTCTGACAATTCTCTGTCTATTTGGTTGGAGCATCTTTCTTGAGAAGTTTGAGAATTGGTTCTACAATTACTGTGGACTGGGCAATGAAGAGTCCAATGGAATTCAATCTTCCTACGAAACTCATGACCTCTTTCTTTGTTGTCGGTGGTGGGAGTTCTTGAATTGCTTTGATCTTCATCAGATCTAACTCAATACCACGACGACTGACTATGAATCTTAGCAACTTCTCGGCAGGCACTCCATATGCGCATTTAGCAGGATTCAGCTTTAAATCGTATTTGCAGAGTCTGTCGAAGAATTTTCTCAAATGCTCAAGATGACCATCACCCACTCGGGACTTGATGACGATGTCGTCCACATACATCTCGATCTCTCTATGCATCATATCATGAAAAATGTCGGTCATCGCCCTCATGTAAGTAGCACCGACATTCTTGAGCCCAAAAGACATTACCCGGTAGTGATATACTCCCCATGGTATGATGAAGGCCATTTTCTGAGCATTCTTCATCCATCAGTATCTGATGATAACCCGCGTAACAGTCCAAAAAAGACTGCACCTCATGTTTGGCGCAATTGTCAATAAGTATGTGAATGTTAGGGAGTGGGAAATTATCCTTTGGACTAGCGCGGTTAAGATCACGATATTTCACACATATCCTAATTTTTCCATCCTTCTTTGATACCAAAACTATGTTTGCTAACCATGTCGGGTAGGGTGTCACTTTCATAACTCCCGACTGAATCTATTTCTTGAATTCTTCTTTGATTCTGATGCTGACATCGGGCTTAGGCCGGCTCGATTTTACGCTTTTACTCCGGGCAACTCTCTAGAATCGGGGCAACCTACGAGCGACAATGTCGTACTCAAACCCGCATATCAGCGTATGACCCAAAGAAAACATCTTCATACTCTTCCCGGCGTACTTTCGATACCTTTCTTTCTCAGGTTCTGTCAAATGTACACTTATCCTGGTTTCTCGAACCATTTCCTTGTTTCCTAGATTAACTACCTCCATTTCCTTTAAGTTTGGTGTTGGTCTATTTTCATATTCCTCTTCGATGTCTATCAACCCTTCTGGTTCAGTGTATCTCTTCTTCTTGATCTTTGCTTTGTTCGTCATCGTTCTTAATTGTTTCGTAACATGTCATGACATTATTTATGGCTTCTGTGTTATTATCGTTAAAGCAAAGTAACACAATTATCAATCATATAAAATCAATCTCAATTATGTATATATATATATATATATATATATATATATATATATATATATATATATATATAGGTGAAGTAAAATAATTTTGTCTTATTGCAAACTTTGAGGCGTTTTCATTGAAATTTTAAAAAGTGATACAATCGTAGTCCCGACTCGAAATGGAACATCGAGCCATTTCCATTATTAAACAACACATAATAAGGAAGTGTAAAAGCATGAAAAGGCGGTAAGTCAGGCCTCAAACCAGACTTTCGCCATTTTTCTGAAAGTGGGCATTCTTTCTACCGTAAGATGAATAACGGGGTAGAAGTCCATCCACTTGACATTTCTCCTGGCTCAGCATGATGAAACTCCAGTGCTTCAAAGCATTCTTCAATGATGGCTGTGCATTTCTCTTCCCAAAATAGCGTCCTTAAACCCTCTTCTGGATCCTCGCCATTGTGACTCAATGGGCATGCGGTGAAGGACTAATATAGATCAGAAAATGGCTTTCTCATTTTAACAGGACCTTTTGGTCCATGTTCTACTTCTTCTTCTTCTTCTTCTGCCTCACACGACTTGTATCTAACCCCAAATCGATATTTCCCATTTTCGATAGTTACTGGTTTTCTAATTCCCTGTAAGTTCCTTCCCAGACCTTTTTCGGGCTCGAACTCGTTTCTTATCATAGTCGTGGTAACCATTTTTTAGACCGGTGGCATAGGGATATCCTCATCATCTGTCACGACCCATTTTAGCCTAGGTCATGCGGGCACCTACTTTTCCCACCTCGGTAGGCGAACCCTTAGCTCAACATTCATGATAGTAAAAAATATCGGAAGATTGTAAAATAACGTAAGTCTCACAATATAATATAACGTTGACAAGTGCGGAAGTAAATGAAATCCACTTTGATATACGGCTTTGGTCATACAAGAGCATCTAAATCCGAATACTAAAGGTCTAAATAATAATACATAAGTAGTCTTAAATCATGTCTCTGAATGGAAAACAAGACATAGGTAATATAAGAGTCTTCGAGGTCAGCGGACACCATGCTCACCCTGGAAAACTTAAGTGGAAGCTGAAGAGTCGATCAGCCACGAGTCAGAGAAGTAGATCCGACCTGCTACTCTGCATTCATAAAAAAGAATGCGACAAGTGCGAGGTCGGTACAAACAACGATCTTGGTAGGCATCATCGTCGACCAAGCATAGCTAACACAAGTCGTAAAATAAGTAGATAGCAAGGAATCCAACAAGTATAAGATAATAAGATCACAACCAAGTGTTCGTCATCGCCTACGTAAAGCCTCTAAACCCAAGTACACCAAGTCTGAAATATATATATCCAATCCAATCATCATAATCAATCATCACGAATCGAAATCAAGCCAATGCAATGCAATGCAATAATGGAATGGATGAGATGTAATGCCATGCAAATGAGGTGTACACATGTATTCCGGATGGAAATATCGACGTCTCGGTAGCACAACCCGGTACATGACTCACGAAGTCTAAGTGCCACCCGTCCGGGATCTTTGCCCAACGGACGGACGGGACCGGCTAATTGCTCAAAGGGGAGTCTCGCCGCACCACTGGGGGACCCGCGGAGCCCATGCACTAACAATGATTCCGGAATAACATCGGAATCGGCCATGCAACAACGATGCCGGAATAGATCATCGATCATCAGCCTTCTCACAATCACTCAAGTAAAAGAGTCGCTCAATCAACGATACCGGATAATTATCGGCTATCGGCCATGTATCATGAATACGAGGGAATGTATGCAATGCATATGTCAACGATTCCGGAATTGAACCTCGGACATCGGCCTTCTCACAATCACTCAAGTAAAAGAGTTTATCAGACATCAGTTTTATACAATTAACGATTCCGGAATGGATCTTCAGACATCGGCCTTTTACAATCACTCAAATAAGGAGTTTATCAAATATCAGTTTCACTCATCAACGATACCGGATCATCATCGGGTATCGGCCATCAGAGGCTGATCTAGGATTTGAAGGTGGCGGGTGCCACAATTTTCTTCGATGTACATCTTGTTAGAAACGCGTATTTGGATCGGGTCCATCTCTTTTGAGTTTTCGGATCAACTTAATAGGCCTTTTTTATTTGTAAATATGAAAATTACATCTCTAAAATCAAGAAACGACCCTTATTAGCAGCTTAAACAAGGAATCACACCCATTAACAATAGAAGTAAAATCAACATTTTTACTAAGGAACTTACATCTTTTATGTATATTAAAAAATGAACTTGCACAAGTAAAATACCATCTTTAATAAGAAAATTACACCAATCAAAATAAGAAAAATTATACAAAACTCCTCAATAGGTAAATTACACCCCATAAGTAAATGTAGAATTAGATAAACTATAAGTTCTAAAAAATAAATCATAAATTTTATGTTTTTTCTAAGCAATGATTATGAAACTTCCATCATAATTTAAGTAGTAAATTGATTTAAATTGAATTTAACAATTATAGAAAAGCACGAATTTTTATAATACACTCCCTCCGTCCATTTTTATTTATCCACTATACTAAAATAGATGTCCACTTTTACTTGTAAATTGTATAGTTTGAAAACCCAAGACATAATTTATCATTTTATACCTATTTTACCCTTATTATTAAGTACTCCAATTCATTTCTCATTTTATTTATTGCTTATTAAGAGTGTCCCAAGTCAAATATAGACAAGTAAACATGGACGGAGCGAGTAACCAACAAAAGAAATTATAAAAAAGTTGAATTTTGATCTCAATCCAAAATTCTTATTGAGACTCACAGATTTGAGATTAAGAGAAATGCTTAAATTAAGAGATTTTGAAGTTTCTATTTTGTGTGTTCTCGGTAGAGATCACAAATAAAATAATAAAATACAGGAAAGAAAATATAAATAATAAAAAGATAAATAGAAAATTAAGAGAGACGAAAAGGGAAATGACTAGTACAAAGGAACAAAAAAGCAGAAAGAAAAACGGGAGTCGAAAAATGTTCAAGATAGATTTGAACTTGTGTCTATCAGCCATGGAACCTTTGTCTAATTTGCGACTGGGGGTGGTAGGATCAAATATTTAATCTAGTTTAAGCAAAATTGCAATATAGGTATATAAAAAATGTATCAATTTAGGGGGTGCCATGCCACCCCCCACCCTAAAGGGTGGATCCGCCCCTGTCGGCCATGTATCATGAATGTGTGAGAATGCGTGCAATGCGTACATCAAGTATCAACAATCAAGTTCAATATCACAAGTACCACGAAGGGGTACGCCATCAATGTATCATATCACAATACCATCAAGGGTATGCCAACAATATATCAATATTATTAGTACCAACAATGGGTACGTCAACAATGTATTACAATGCAAACACTAACAATGGTATGTCAACCATATCTCAGTCAAGATAGTAACACAGATTCTGATATTTACCACTACTCGCAGCATCAACCATCAAAATGGAACAATAAACGCACATAACGGGGTGGCTAGTCCCAATACATATCAGGGCCCAACCTAAGGCAATATCCAACCCAACTTCATACCCAAAGGTTCGCATGCTATCTCCGACATTATATTCTAAATATGTGGTTTGCTATGCATAGTCTCACTAGAGGTAAGCCATAACCTACCTGGACTGTTGAACCGCAACACCAACAAGTCACTTTATTGCCTTGCCCTTCCTCTGAAGCTCAGAAACAAAGTAGTCTATGCATAATCGAATTCTAAATTAGAAATCATGAAGAATGATACTAATATTGGTATACTATCAATTAGGTCCATTTTAACCCTAGAAATTGAAAAAACGGGCCCACAAGGGCAAAACGGAAAATTTGCGGGCAAAATACCAAATTAAGTACTAGGAATCATAACCCAACCATTAATTGTTGCATTAGCTCAAGAACTTGACTAATTTCTGATCCAAGTAAAAACCCCCAAATTGGGTATGAACCCTAATTCTCCAAATCCGAAATTCAAAGTTTAAAGTGGAAGATATGGGCTTACTAAGCTTAGATTCATCACATTTTAACATTAACATCATCAATTTATCAAGTATAATCTTAGGGTAAAGTCTTCCAAAACCCTCCTTCAAATTCCATTTCTAAAAGATTGAAAAAGGAAGGGGAAAATCTAAAATGGTTGTGATTAAAGAGGAGTAAAGGATTAGACAAAGTTTTACCTCCAAGAATTCCTTCAATTTGTCTCCAAGAACAGCTTTCCCAAGCTCCAATATCAAGATATGAAATAATAAGGGTCTAAGACTCATTTAAGACTCATTTAATGGATTTAACTGCCCGTCACCCGCAACAGCGGTACCGTGACCGCCCCAGCGGCCACCTAACCGCATCAGCGGTACCGTGACCGCCCCAGCGGCCACCTAACCGCATCAGCGGTCAAGCCTCACTACAACATAAGGCATTTATAGCTACGAACTCTTAGCTATGAATTTAAAAGTCATGGGTAGTACCCAGTAATAGCCCCAAAAATTTGAATTCCGTAGCTATCTACAAATTCGTAAGATTTATTAGCCACGAAAATCATATTGGCAAAGCTAATTCCTCATTTTAGCTATAATTGCTAAGAATCGTGGCAATAATTACCTAAATAGCTACAACCTTTTGGCTACAGTGAAATTTCATAGCTAATTATTAAGTTTTGCCACGAGTTGAAACTTACTGTAGCAATAGTTCACCTTTTAGCCACGATAAATTATTTGAAACAACATGTCGTAGCTAAATGAGTATTTTTTCTTCAAGTTATAAAAAATTGTGGCAATAGTTAAATGATATAGCCACAAAGTTTTAGCTTTTATAAAATTTCGTAACTAATTATTAATTTTTTTTGCCACGAGTTGAAACTTACCGTAGAGTAACTTGTGATAACCTTTTAGCCACAAAAAATATTTTAAACTAAATATTGTAGCTAAATAAGTATTTTTTGCTTCAAGTTATATGAAATTATGGCAATAGTTAAATGATAGAGCCACAAACTTTTTGTTATAATAAAACATCGTAGTCAATTATTAATTTTTGCCACGAGTTAAAACTTACTATAGCAATAGTTTATCTTTAAGCCACAATAAATTATTTAGAACAACATGTTGTAGCTAAATACGTATTTTTGCTGCTAGTTATAAGAAATTATGGCAATAGTTAAATGATATAGCCACAAACTTTTTGTTATAACAAAACTTTGTAGCTAATTGTTATTTTTTGCCGCGAGTTAAAACTCGTTCTGGCAATAGTAATCTTTTAGCCACAAAAAAATATTCAAAGTAACATATTATATCTAAATAAATACTTTTGCTTCGAGTACTAAAAGTCGTCGCAATACTTGACTTAATAGCTATAATCATCGGTTTTAGGTTCTGATTCTATATCTACAATATTATCATCAGCTGAGTTAACATCAGTACTGATAAAATCAAGATTATAATTAAAAAAATTAGTTTTATCTAATTAATGAATGAATAACTAAATATATAGAATTTAAACGACTATAATCTTGTATCAATAGCATAGTATAACATATTATATTTATTTAATCTAAACAATAAAAGTGTTATGATATATAGTCTTGTACTATGTTAATAACTTATTGATTATCGTACACTAAAAATTTAATATGATTCACATGCAATACGTCATCTTGTCTCTTTTATGACTATATTTGGACATTTTATAATACCTAAATAATTAAGAATTATATTTTAAAATTTCAATGATATATATGATTGATATAGAAGTGCATAACAATACTAACTAGTATATCATAATTCATATTAAAGTCCAACTTAATAAATTTGTAGTAAACTAATATTATATTTTTAACAATTTGGTTATTCATACTATTAAATTTTTTTTTTCAATAAACTAAGAATATTGTTGATATACGTACGATTGTACATCAAAACAAACTATTATATAATAATTTATAATTAATAAAGTATTACTTGTAAGATTCAATATAATGAATAATTATGTAATTTTATTAATTAATTTTGAATATCTAATTATATCACATTTAAATATCTATGTGCTTGTATGATTGTATCTAACTACATTGATCACTAATTATATTAAGTTTAAATAATATGCATTATTGATTTTATGATCTTATTGCAATATTAAATAACTAATGCGGACCCGAAGGATAGTGGTAGTGGTGGGTTTGCTTGTCATAAAAAAAACTTAATAATTATTATAAATATAATAAATAATTTGATGTAATTAAAATAGGAGCATATGAGTTATGACAAACCCATTTGGCGTTCACTTTTTTCCGGAGTAATAATTTTTTACTTTATTTAAAGTCAATGTTTGGCCATAAAAAATTCAAATCCAACTTGTAGTTGTATTCCGAATTTGGAAAACAACTTATAGCATATTTTCCAACCCACTTTTCACTTTTGAAGTTGTATTTAAGTACATTCAAGCATGAACATTATTTCAAATATTATTTGCAAAAAGTATGACCAACACTACTTCATTTGAAATCTCCGGCCAAACGCTTACTTAGTATGATTCGTATATAGTATAGGGATCTCTTCTCGTTTGTGACTATATTTAGACATTTTACAATACCTAAATTATTGAGAATTATATTTTAAAATTTTAATAATATATATGATTTATGCACTAACTAGTATATCATAACTCGTATTAAATGAAGAATTAATTTTTAAATACAATTTAAAGAAATATCTAATAATATTTATTAAATTTGAATATTTAACTATGTTAGATTTAAATAACTATGTTCTTGTATTTATTTATTGATTACTATTATATCCAATTTAAATAAATAAAAGTTATCAATTATTGGCTTAATGCTATTTTAATAACTTGATACTTCTAGACCTAGTTATCAAGAATCTAAGCAAGCACGGTCCCTGTTCCCTTTGTCTAATCTAAAACCCAGTCCTCATCTTTTCCCTCTAGCCGCCACACCAATCCACGGTTTCCTGTACTCTTTTTCAATTTCACCAACACAAATATTTATTACTCCATCAAAAGTTTATAAGGGGTTCTTTGTTTTTTATGCAATGCAGTTGGATAAATGGCTAATTGATTCTTTTTATCACACAATGGAGGGGCAAAAGTGATGTCCTCTTTTATTAGATCTATATCAACAAGAGCTTTTGACGCCATTAATTGCTTTTGAAATGTGATTCCGGAGATGGTATTGACTTTTCTATTTCATATTGGATTTATTGAGTCGAATGAACTCTCTTGTTATTTATTAGGCATTTTGTTGTTCATGTTAATATTTGTATGCGTCACCGTTATTGATCTAGAATTATGTTTGTTTCTTAATAGAGATTTGTTAGAAGAAACTTTTGGTGTAAAGATTCAAATCTATTATGAAAATTTTGGAGCTTTGCTATCCCTTTTAAAATTACTATGAAGATTTTTCATGAGAAGTTAATCAGTGTATTTCTCATAATATATGATTCAATATACTTATATAATCATTCGTTTATGTTTATGACGTTAATTTACTTTATCAAAATTAACAGGCAGATTATGGAATTATTAGAGCCGCAGCAACAGTGACAAATTAGAGGGCGGATATTGATCAAACTAAGATGCGGTTGGAGGCTGCGTGGGAGGAGAGAAATGAAAAGATCGTGCTGACTTTGAGTCTCAAGCAAGATGACAACAACAACAACAACATACCCAGTGTAATCCACAAGTCTCAAGCAAGATATTACTATTGTAATTGTGTCATAGACAAATGATGTATTATGAATGTTTGAAATTTTAGATATGTAACTATGTGTAACTTGAAACCTATTATGGAATACAAAATTAACAATGCTTGTGGCGTATTCTTCAATATGTAGGGATGAAAATTTTGAATTCGTAGCTAACTATACATATAATTGCCAAAAACAGGACTACGCATTCTTACTTTTCGTAGCAAATGTAGAAAAAAATTATCTATAATTTTATATATTTCATGACAAAAATAATGGATTCTTTAGTTACATACAAATATATTTGTGGCAAATACTTGAACTCATTGCTAAATACATTATTATTTCCACGAGACTAAACTATAAAAATAGCCACCAAATTTGTATTTTCATGGCAAATAGCTTAAACTGTTTGCCACAAAAGAACACACTGTAGCTACAATATAAAGATTGCTACAAGTTTTATTTGTCGTGGCAAAAGAATAAAATTATTTGCTATAAATATATTTTTCGTGGCAAGGACATTTCACTGTCACAGCTACAACGCAAAATAATTCGTAGCAATAAGTATTACTCCTTAGCCACGGATCACCAAAAGTTTGTAGCTAACCTTTAGCTACGCTATATTTTGCTACGGATGCTACGGAAAAAAAAAATTGTGGTTAAAGTGTTTAGCCACAAAAAATTTCATATTTAGCTACAACGTATTTTGTGGCTATAGATGCTTTATGTTGTAGTGCCTAAATGGCGAGGACCGCTGCAGCAGCAGGGCTACCGCCCCAGCGGTGCCGCCAAAGCGGACACCAGACACCAGAACTTGGCCTAAGCTTTTCTTTTCGATCCGATTTTTTGACTAACTCCCGAGGCTATCTGGTCACATACCAGATACCTAGTACCACATAAAAAGTCGCTACGAACACGCCTGTGGCCTCGGAATTCCCAACGGAGGTCTCGTTGACCGAATCAACCACTGATGCCTTAATTCCCAATTCCTATCCAAGTCTCGAAATGCGTTCGAATGCATTGGAAACAGAACCAAATATACATACAGGTTCTAAACGACCATTCGGACCCCTCGGAATCGACAAAATTTCAAAAAAGGTCCGTTCACCCAAAAGTCAACCTCGGGTCAACCCTTTTTCACTTCAAGTCTATATTTTTTCCAAAGTTTCCTGAATCCAGTCTAAACACCTCGAGAAGCGTGTCAACGATCCCCTCGGGTCAAAAGTGAGCCAATCAATGCTCGGGAACGGGCGAAAGTACCAAAAGAACGATAACGACCAAACGGGTCGTTACATCAGATACCAATTGAACTATTGCTCGTCCTCGAGCAAAGAAAAGAAGGAAAGTAGGAAAATACCTGAATCAGTGAACAACTGGAGATATCGGCTATGCATATCAGACTCAGTCTCCCAAGTAGCCTCTTCTACAGGATGGTGCTTCCATTGCACTTTCACAGAAGCAATCTCCTTGGACCTCAACTTTCGAATCTGCCTATCTAAGATCGCGATAGGCTCCTCCTCATAAGTCAAATTCTCATTAAGTAATATAGAATCCCAACGGACAATGTAGGTACCATCAGCATGGTATCTCTTTCGCATCGAAACATGAAAAATCGGGTGATCTCCTGCCAAGCCTGGCGGCAATGCTAACTCATAAGCTACATCACCGATACAATCCACGATCTCAAACAGGCCAATGTATCTAGGGCTCAACTTGCCCCTCTTACCAAACCTCATAACACCCTTCATGGGTGAAACCTTAAATAGAACCTGATCACCAATAGCAAACTTTAAATCCCGAACCTTTCGGTCTGCATACATCTTCTGTCGGCTCTGAGCTGCCACAAGTCTGGCCTGAATAACTCTCACTCTATTAAGGGACTCTCTTAATAGATCCGTGCTCCCAGGTCGAGCCTCGAAACCATCGAACTAACCAATCAGAGATCTATACCTCCTACCATATAAGGCCTCAAAAGGCGCCATACCAATACTCGAATGATAATTGTTGTTGTATGCAAAATCCACCAAGGGCAAGTGCTGATCCCAATGACCACCAAAGTCAATAACACACTCTCTCAACATGTCCTCGAGCACCTGAATAGTCCGCTCGGACTGGCCATCGGTATGGGGATGGAAAGTTGTACTAAAGTCCAATCGGGTACCCAACTCGTCATGAAATGCTCTCCAGAATCGGGAAGTGAAGATAGTACCTCGATCAGATACAACAAAAATAGGGATCCCATGTAATCTCACAATATCCCGAATATACATCTTGGCTAACTTCTCCGTGGTATAAGAAACCTGAACCGGAACAAAGTGAGCGGACTTAGTCAATCGATCCACTATCACCCAAATAGAATCAAACTTTCCAAAGGTCTTCGGAAGACCCGTGACAAAATCCATGGTAATCCTCTCCCACTTCTATTCGGGAATATGCATCCTCTGAAACACCCCACCGGGTCGCTGGTGCTCATACTTTACCTGTTGATAATTTTCACACTTAGCCACAAAATTAACTATATCCCTCTTCATACAGCGCCACAAATAGTGCTACCTCAAGTCACGGTACATCGTAGTCGCTCCCGGATGAATGGAATAGCGAGAGCTATGGGCCTCAGATAAGGTCAACTGAATCAGATCACCAACACGAGGAACGCAAACGCGTCCTCTAATCCTCAGAATGCCCTCAGAATCAACCACGGCCTCCTTGGCCTCCCCTCTCGACACCCTATCTTGGATCTTGCTCACCGAGAATCCTCGCCCGATGAGCCTTGATCCGATCCAATAACGATGATCTCATCTCTATACAAGCCAAAATCCTGCCCGGGGCCGAGATGTCTAGACGGACGAAACTGTTGGCCAGAGTCTGAACCTCTATGGACAACGGATGCTCGAAAACAATCAATCGAGTAAACTCCCCATACTCACTGCCTTGCGACTCAAGGCATCAGCCACCACATGGGCTTTACTAGGGTGATACAGAATAGAGATGTCATAGTCCTTCAGGAGCTCCATCCATCGGCGCTGCCTGGAATTAAGATCACTCTGGGTAAACACATGCTGAAGGCTACGGTGATCGGTAAAAACCTCACAATGGACACTGTACAAGTAATGCATCGAAAGATTCAAGGCGAATACTACAACCAACAACTCCAAATCATGGGTGGGGTAATTCTTCTCGTGAACTTTCAACTGACGGGAAGCATAAGCTATCACTCTACCCTCCTGCATCAACACCGTACCCAAACCCATACGGAAAACATCACAATAGACCGTGAAGTCCTTGCCCTCCACAGGTAAGGCTACGATCGGGGCTGTGGTCAAAAGAAACTTGAGCTTTTGAAAGCACTCCTCACAATCATCCGTCCACTAGAAGGGAACATCCTTTTGAGTCAATCTAGTCAAGGACGAAGCAATAGCAGCAAAACCCTTCACAAAGCGACGGTAATAACTGGCCAAACCTACAAAACTACGAACCTCGATAATAGTAGTGGGCCTCGCCCAACCCCTCACAGCCTTAATCTTCTGTGTGTCAACCATAATTCCTTCCTTGGACACCACATGACCCAAGAATGCCACAGACTCTAACCAGAACTAATACTTAAAAAATTTCGCAAATAGGCTATGTTTCTTCAACAACCCAAGGATGGTACGAAGATGGCTCTCATGCTCCACTCTACTCTTGGAATACACCAAGATGTCATCAATAAATACAATCACAAAAGAATTAAGGAATGGCCTAAAAATGTCATTCGTCAAGGTCATAAATGCAGCTGGGGCATTGGTAAGCCCGAAAGACATCACTAGAAACTCATAGTGGCCATATCTCGTCCGAAATGCTATTTTCGGAATATCCTCCGCCCTAATATTCAACTGGTGATAGCCGGAACGCAAACCAATCTTAGAAAATACCGAAGCACCCTGAAGCTAAACGAATAGATCATCAATACGAGGCATAGGGCAATTGTTCTGGATAGTGAATTTGTTCAACTGGCAGTAATCAATGCACATCCTCATGGTCCTATCTTTCTTCTTCACAAATAACACTAGAGCACCCCAAGGGGAGACGCTCGGTCTAATGAACCCTTTGCTCAATAAATCCTGCAATTGTTCCTTAAGCTCTCTTAACTCGGCCGGTGCCGTTCGATATGGTGGGATGAAAATAGAAGGAGTACCCGAGTCCACATCGATATAGAAATCAATGTCAAGATCGGGTGGCATACCTGCAAATCTGACGAAAATACCTTCACGAACTCGCTCACAATAAGAATAGACTCAAGGGATGGAGATGCAACAGTCGTATCACGAACATGCGCCAAATACGCTAAACACCCCTTACTTACTAACTTCTTCAATCGAAGGAAGAAAATAATCTTCTTCGGAGCGGGTCTAGGAGTACCTCTCCACTCAAGCCTAGGGAAGCGCGGCATGGCTAAAGTGATTGTCTTGGCGTGACAGTCCAAGATCACATGATAAGGAGAAAGCCAGGACATACCCAATATAATATCAAAGTCTACCATATCCAGAATCATCAAATCTACCCAAGTGTCATACTCCATGAAAGTAACTAAACAAGACCAGTAGACTCGATCAACAATCACAGAATCTCCGACTGGAGTAGACACATGAACAGGTGTATCTATGCTATCACAGGGCAAATCCCAACCAACGGCATAAAATGCGAATACATACGAATAAGTGGATCTAGGATCAAATAACACAGATGCTGCTCTATGACGGACAGAAATGGTACCTGAGATCATATCATCTGAGGCCTCTGCCTCGGGTTTATTAGAAAATGAGTAACAATGGGCTCCACCACGCCCAGCCTGGGATCCTCCTCTAGCACTCGAGTACCGTCGTAGCCTACCGGGACCTACCTCAGAACTACGGGAAGTACCGTGGCGACCGAGACCGCCTGCTGCAGAAGTCCCTCCTCGACCACCGAATGATACAGGAGTCTTCGGCAGCTGATAATCCCGCCTAGGTCGGGGACACCTCCTGGTAATATTCCTAACCTCTCCACAAGAGAAACACGTAAGAGGAGTCGAGTGCTGAAACACGAAAACTAAAGACCCTGATGAAACAGTCCTCTCCATTGGTCTAGAGAACGAGCTCTCAGGAGCTCTCTGTCTAGGTGGCTCACTAGAGAAAGCCGAAAATACTAAATGCACGGGACGACCAGAATGGCACTGAGGTGGCCTCGAAAATTGACCGGCGCCCCTCATACCAGAACCCCCAAAACTGCCAGTTTGACGTGGCCTCTTGTCACCACCACTAAAAGTACGGGCCTTGGCACCCTCAACCATAGAAGCATGCTCAATAATGGACTGGAAAGAAGCCCCCATAGACTCCATCTAAAGGCAAAAAATCTGTAGAAAGCCTATTAGTCCTCCCATAAAGCGTCTGATCCTATCGGCCTCAGTAGGGATCAATGGAGTAGAATAACGAGCCAAGTAGAGGAAACGGGTCACATAAGACTCCAAAGACATGCCCCTCTGCTCAAAGTGTAAAAACTGCTCCCTACGAGCCTCTCTCAAAGACCGGGGCATATACTTCTCAAGGAAGGCCTGGTAGAACTGAGTCTAAGTCAAAGGGGGAGAACCCTCATGTCTGCACGCCACAAAATACCTCCACCATATTTTTGCATCGCTACAAAACTGGTAGGACACATAATCAACGCCGTGGGTCTCCACTATCCCCATACAGTGCAGCAGCTCATGCATATCATGAATAAACTCATAGGCATCCTCAGATGAAGTACAAGAGAACCTCGGTGGCTCTAACTTCTTGAACCTCCCCACCAGGTCCTGATCAGCAGCAGTCATGACGACACCATCCATGGGCCTAATATCCTCACCAGGGGCGGGTCTAGCATTAATGTAGGGAGCCATAGTTGCGGCGGGATATGCTACCCGCGTGGGTCTCTGCTCAGGGGGTCTGCGCCCCAACCCTAGTCTGTGAACCCCCACCGAGTGTATAACGCCAGCGGCCGCCTGCTGGGCATCGAGATGAAGCAATACTCTGGCCATAGTATCATGCATGGCCTGATCAGAAGTAACCTCAAGCTGTGTCCGTGTTGGGGCCACGCCATCCTCTGCGGTTTGGTCTCTACCTGACTGATACTCGGGCTCGGGAGATGGAGACCTCTCTCGTCGCTAGCCTACCGTCGGAGCTCTACCTGCGGGCGGGCGACTCCGCGACCTTTAGCTCCGCTCTCGCGCGCCTCCGGGCGTCACCGCCCACGGGTGCCAGCGGTAGCTGTGGGCTCTGGCACTTGACCTCGGGCCATAGTAGCTCAAGTCCTCACCATCTGTGAGAGAAGAGATAAGAGTCAGATACTAATTTGGTCTTTTCAGATACCAATTTGAATAAAGTAGCACGATGGAAAGAAAGAAGATGAGATTTCCTAAATGTCCCATAGCCTCCCGCAGATAAGTATAGAATTCATCGTACCGATCCACGAGACTCTACTAGACACCCTCTTATATTAAAGACCGGGTAACCTAGGCTCTGATACCAACTTGTCATGACCCATTTTAGCCTAGGTCATGCAGGCACCTACCTTTCCCACCTCGGTAGGCGAACCCTTAGCTCAACATTCACGATAGTAAAAATATCGGAAGATTGTAAAATAACGTAAGGCTCACAATATGATATAACGTTAATAAGTGCGGAAGTAAATGAAATCAACCCCAGTATCTGCTCTGTCATACAAGAGCATCTAAATCCGAATACTAAAGGTCTGAATAACAATACATAAGTAGTCTCAAATCATGTCTCTGAATGGAAAGCAAGACATAAGTAATAGAAGAGTCTTCGAGGTCAGATGACGCCATACTCACCCTGGAAAACTCAAGTGGAAGCTGAAGAGTCGATCAGCCACGAGTCAGAGAAGTAGATCCGATATGATACTCTGCATTCATAAAAGAATGCAGCAAGTGCAGGTCAGTACAAACAATAGTACTGGTAGGCATCATCGGCCAACCAAGCAGAGATAACACAATTCAGAAAATAAGTAGTTAGCAAGGAATCCAATATGTATAAGATAATAGGATCACAACCAAGTGTTCGTCATCGCCTACGTAAAGCCTCTAAACCCAAGTACACAAAGTACTAAATATATATATCCAATCCAATCATCACAATCAATCACCACGAATCAAAATCAAGCCAATGCAATGCAATGCAATAATGGAATGGATGAGATGTAATACCATGCAAATGAGGTGTACACATGTACTCCGGACGAAAATATCAACGTCTCGGTAGCACACCCAATATGACTCGTGAAGTCTAAGTGCCACCTGTCCTGGATCTTTCCCCAACAGACAGACAGGACCCTGGCCTATTGCTCACAGGGGGAGTCTCACCGGCACCACTCTGGGGAACCCGCGAGGCCATACACTAACAACGATTTCGGAATAACATCGGAATCGGCCATGCAACAACGATGCCGGAATAGATCATCGGTCATCAGCCTTCTCACAATCATTTAAGTAAAAGAGTTGCTCAATCAACGATACCGGATAATTATCGGCTATCGGCCATGTATCATGAATATGAGGGAATGTATGCCATGCACATGTCAACGATTGCAGAATTGAACCTCGGACATCGACCTTCTCACAATCACTCAAGTAAAAGAGTTTATCAAACATCAGTTTCATACAATCAACGATTCCGGAATGGATCTTCAGACATCGGCCTTTTACAATCACTCAAATAAAGAGTTTATCAAATATCAGTTACGCTCATCAACGATATCGGATCATCACCGGGTATCGGCCATCTATTATGAATGTGTGAGAATGCGTGCAATGCGTACATCAAGTATCAACAATCAAGTTCAATATCATAAGTACCACGAAGGGATACGCCATCAATGTATCATATCAGAATACCATCAAGGGTATGCCAACAATATATCAATATTACTAGTACCAACAACGGGTACGTCAACAATGTATCACAATGCAAATACCAACAACGGTATGTCAACCATATCTCAGTCAAGATAGTAACACAGATTCTGATATTTACCACTACTCGTAGCATCAACCATCAAAATGGAACAATAAACACACATAACGGGGTGGCTAGTCCCAACACATATCAGGGCCCAACCTAAGGCAATATTCAACCCAACTTTATACCCGAAGGTTTGCATGTTGTCTCCGACATTATATTCTAAATATGTGATTCGCTATGCATAGTCTCACAAGAGGTAAGCCATAACCTACCTGGACTGCCGAACCGCAACACCAACAAGTCACCCTATTGCCTTGCCCTTCCTCTAAAGCTCAGAACCAAAGCAGTCTAAGCATAATCGAATTCTAAATTAGAAATCATGAAGAATCATACTAATATTCGTATGATATCAATTAGGTCCACTTTAACACTAGAAATTAGAAAAATGGGCCCACAAGGGCAAAACGAGAAATTTGCGAGTAAAATACCAAATTAAGTACTAGGGAATCATAACCCAATCATTAATTGTTGAATTAGCTGAAGAACTTATCTAATTTCTGATCCAAGTAAAAACTCCCAAATTGGGTATGAACCCTAATTCTTCAAATCCGAAATTCAACGTTTAAAGTGGAAGATATGGGCTTACTAAGCTTAGATTCATCACATTTTAACATTAACATCATCAATTTATCAAGTATGATCTTAGGGAAAAGTCTCCCAAAACCCTCCTTCAAATTCCATTTCTAAGGGATTGAAAAGGGAAGGGGAAAATCTAAGACGGTTATGATTAAAGAGGAGTAAAGGATTAGACAAAGTTTTACCTCCAAGAATTCCTACAATTTGTCTCCAAGAATAGCTTTTCCGAGCTCCAATATAGAGATATGAAATAATGAGGGTCTAAGACTCATTTAATGAATTTAACTGCCCGTCACCCGTAACAGCGGTACCGTGACCGCCCCGGCCGGCCACCTCGACAAAGATCGGGTCAAGCCTAAATGGGTAAAACGCCGCAAGCGGCGGGGGCGTCCCCGGCCGGTCCCTTGCCGTGCGCCGGTGCGCCAAAGCGGCACCGTACACAAGAACTTGGCCCAAGCTTTTCTTTTCGATCCAATTTTTTGACTAACTCCCGAGACTATCTGCTCACATATCAGATACCTAGTCTCGCATAAAAATGCACTACGAGTCTCGAAATACATTCGAATGCATGGGAAATCGAACCAAATATACATACAGGTTTTAAACGACCATCCGAACCCCTCGAAATCGATAAAATTTTGAAGAAGGTCTATTTACCTAAAAGTCAACCTCGGGTCAACTCTTTTTCACTTCAAGTCTTTATTTTTCTCAAAGTTGGCCGAATCCAGTCTAGACATCTCGAGAAGGGTGTCAACGGTCCCGTCGGATCAAAAGTGAGCCAAACACTGCTTGGGAACGGGCGAAAGTTCCAAAAGAACTATAACGACCAAACGGATCGTTACATCATCCCACCTGTGATCTAACAAGGGTAATTAAACAGTGTGAAGATCAGTATTGCTTGGCGATTTTTCTATGATTGGTACTGAATTGTCCGAATAGCTATGGATACTTCCTTTACCATGAATCACGACTTCTTGATCATCCCAGATGAATTTGAGAGATTGATGCAATGAAGACGCCACAACCCCAGCGGCGTGTAACCAAGGTCGTCCTAACATTAAGTTATAACTTATTTTGATATCCATAATAATGAACTCCACAACAAACTCTGCGGGACCCATTTGTATGTGCAGATCTATTTCTCCAATTGGATTACTAGTTTCGCCATCATAAGCTTTTATATTTGTTCGACTCTGGCGGATTTTTGCCAATATCATATCCAAGCTGTTTCAAAGTCGTCACAGGGCATACATTCAACCCAGCCCCTCCATCAATCAACACTTGAGGGATAATCTTATCGCGGTATTTGACTGTTATATGTAAGGACTTGTTGTAGGTTTTGCCCTCTCTTGGTAATTCATCGTCAGAAAATGATAGCCTATGCGCTCGTACAACATACCCTACAATCTCGGCCAATGTTTCACTTGTAGTGTCGGCGGGTACTTGGACTTCATCCAAAGCTTTCATTAAGGCTAAGAGATGTTGAGATAAACTGAGTAATAATGACATTATTGATATCCTGGCAGGAGTTTTATGCAAGTGCTCAACAATTGAATAATCCCTGATTGGCATTTGCCTTCAAAAGTTTTCAGCTTCACCTTCAGTGATTGGTCTTTTTTGAGGATTTTCGCGATGTGACGCTTCGAGTATAGGCTCTTCTGGAGCATAACACCTTCCAGACCTGGTCATACCCTGAACGACAGCGGTTATCTCTTTTCCTTTATTGACCATCGTCAGGTGCGGTGGTTTGATCACAAAAGGTGCATTCTCAACTGGCCCTGATGTTTTGAGTACGAACGGCTCGTTCTGAATTCAAGCGACTGTTGAGGGATATTTGAGCATGAAAGGCTCTTTCTTGGCTACAGCAGATGACTGGGACATCTCAGATTTCCCTGTCATGGGGCCTAACACTTCTTTTTGCTCTTGTAAGGACAACGAGACGACGGTGCTTTCCAATCCTTCAATATTTAGAAAGATGGTCGTAGGGCTCTCTTCCCATTCATCACCTTTTTCTATCATATGAATTTGATTCCCTCCATGATTCGAGAGAGGATTTGTGTCCACATTTGGAGGTATTGGCTCTAGGATAAGCTCATGATTGCCAATCATATCTTGTAGCTTGTGCCTTAAGTTTATGCAATATTCGGTAGTATGGCTAACTTGGTTAGAATGATAGGCGCAAGTGAAATACGCCCGTACCATCGATCCTTGGGATTAGGCTGGTTTTGGTGGAACAACATTCATTCGTAGGCGTCTCTTAGTTTTGCAAACAAACTAGCCCTTGATTCGGTAAAGGAGTGAATACTCTCGGAGGTTTCTTTTAGGTGCCCCATAGTTTGCTAGTGGAGGTATCGATTTTGGAAAGTCCGATTTTTGTGGAGCTTGGTTATTGGGTGCTGGCATTTGATAATTTGGTCGTGGAGCTTGGTTGCTAGGTGCTGGTATTTGGTAATTTGGCTGTGGAGCTTGGTAGCCAGGTTGTGCGTAGCATACAAACATCGAGCTATATTGAGGTGAAGTGGATATATAGCTGGTTGGTGGAGGCGATTGGTAGTTGTCTTGATTTTTGTGGGTTATCTCTTTTCCTCGATTTTTTGGGCTAGTAGCTCTAGAAACATAAGCTACATCTTCTTTCTTCTTTTTGCAGCTCGTGGCGCGTACGCACCTGCTCTATTTAGTATGCTGACAACCCTGCCGGTCTTGAGGCCATCTTTGATGTCTTCCCCAACGGTGACTAAATCTGCAAAGGAGCTCTCTTTCATAGTTATCAGTTTGTCAAAACAATCAGCTTCTTGGTACCATTTTGTCAAAACAATCAGCTTCTCTAATGAGAAGCGATCAGGCACATTTTCCACATTGAAGCGGAATCTCTCCATGAATGAACTTGCCATCTCTTCCCATGTCTTCTATCGACTGATGTCTTATGAGATGAACCACTCCATAGTTGTTCCTGACAGACTTCGACTGAATAATCTCATGAGCAAAGCTTCGTTTCCACCACTCCCGACCAACTGGTCGCAATAAGCCCTCAAGTGGGCCCTAGGATTGCCTGACCCATTAAAATGGTCAAATTTGGGAATTTTGAAACCTTCTGGTAAACCCAAATCTAGATGTATGCACAAATCAGAGTATCTCAGCCCCTCTTTCTTCTTAGAGCCCTGCTCTATTTTAGCGATTTTATTTCCCATCTCCTTCTCGATTTTATCTATTCTAGCCTCGACGAATATTTTCGTGTTCTGGTGAGAAGTCAATATGGGTGATATGGTCTTGAAAAGTAACATTTGGTTACACGCGGCAGGTTGTAGGAGTTCCCGTTGCCCGAGGAGTTTGATAAGCGTTTGGGTTATGAGATATTGTAGTATGAGTAGGTATTTAGAAAGCTGGTGTTTGGTGGGAGGAATTCCCCGCATGGGTGGTGCTTCGGCGCAATGGAGTTTGAAAAGTAGTTCCGGTCTGAGTTTGTGAAAAATGGTTAGGGATTGGTAAGTCTAAATTTGGGAAAGTGGGTGCAGGCCTTCTAGCCTCAGTATTAGTAGCATTTTCTTTTTCAGCCCTCAGGCGGGCTGCTTCTTCTCTAGCTTCATCCAATTGCCTTATTAGCAGGTTGACGGCCTCTTTCAAAGGCATTCTAGCTATGTCAGTAGTTGGTGTACCTTCGACTAAGGCAGTTTTGTTCTGATTGTTGTTTGGTGGCGGAGTCCCAGGCATGTTTTCTTCTTATGGAGGGTTTAAGGACGCTACAACAGCTTTTGATCGAGTAACTGGTGCCAACGAATCGACTCCTGTCTATAAGAGAAAACAACTCAAAGGCTCCAAAGTTAGTATTAGTTTAGGCACAAAATACAAAATATCACAGTTTATAGCACATAGATTCGTATATCTTATTTCAACTCTTGATTGATTTACATTCCGTGGGTATTTTGGTCGTTTTGTGTTTTTAAGGACATAGATTTTTCAGTAAGAGGTCTTCATGGTTGATTTTCTTCTACCCATCCTGTATTAAGGGGGATTTTCAATTTTTATGATAAAAGGACCGAATCTTAAATAGACTGCCTACGTATCCCACCAAAGGGAAATCGGAGTCCGTCCATAGTTCGAAAGAATACACAGAAAAGGCTTTTTTCTTATGCTACCCAAAACTTAGTTTTCTATCCCGACTGTGCCTTATGTAGGCTTCCCACGTATCCCCAACGGACATCGTGCCTGGCGTGGTTCCGTTTACATAAAAAGCAAAGGGATATTCCTCTTAATTAAAAGCAGTAAAGGGATACTTAGATTTTTCTACCTAACCAATGCTAAGCAACTTTTCATTGTCTTCTCATCTTCATCTTCTATCCTTGTCTTCCTGTGACAATCCAAATGTGGCCCTCATTCAGGAGGCGTTCTAATTCCAGCTTGAAATCCACACATTCTTCAATGTCATGGCTAGGGCGACCATAGTGAAATACGCAAACCCTTTCTCTTGGAGGTCCTGGGCAAATCTAATAGGTTTGCGGCACTGCTCTTATCTTTTTAACACTACACAGTACGTAGGGAGTGAATCCTGGCATATGACTCCTCAAATTTGGAGAAGTCACTTCTCCAGAACCTAACCCTCGATATCTTTTCTGGATGATTTCTCCCTTGGTCATGAGTCAAGAAAGAGTGGGGCCCTCATAGTTGGC
The DNA here is from genome assembly GCF_029784015.1 of Lycium ferocissimum. Taxonomy (NCBI): domain Eukaryota; kingdom Viridiplantae; phylum Streptophyta; class Magnoliopsida; order Solanales; family Solanaceae; genus Lycium; species Lycium ferocissimum. Next base: position 19,543,523 of record NC_081345.1, read on the forward strand.
TAATTCTCCCTTGGTCAATCCATTGGACCAACTTCCTTTCCCCGCTCCACACTCATCGGGCCGTATGCCCGACTGACTTCGGTGGTAGAGGCATTTCTTGTAGATCATGGAAGGAGCACACAGTGGCAACAGATTTGGGTTTTGTGCGTACACTCCAAAACTCCCCAAAGTCTCTAAGAGTTCTCGTTTAGACATTTCTACTGGTGCACCCCAATTGTGCGATCTTGTGCCCTTGAGAACAATTGTGCATGAAACGAAGGTTCCTCGAGCTGAGATTCGCGCGGGTCCCCATAAACTTCCTATTTCAAATTGGGGAATAAACAAGTCGTCGTCTCCATAAGGTATGGGGTCAAGCCTTTTTTGTTGACTGAGTGGGATGTAACTCCTAAGTGGTGCTTCCGGCACTTTTCCCTGTTTTACCCGATTGGCAGGGTGTTGCTTAGTTAGTTCCTCAATATAAGCTAGGAAAGTTTCAACTTCTTTCATCTTCTCATTGGCTGCCCTAGTGGTCTGGAAACATGACCAGTTTAAACAAGAGTAAGACAATATCAAATCAGTTTTAACAAGCTCTTAAGTTCTCAGATTTTTCAAATTATCCTCAACAGGGTTTTGGGAAACTAATCTAGACAGTTTACAAATCACAAACAAAGTCCAAGATAAAAGTCCAGTTCTTAACTCATTTTTCAGAAATTCAAAGTGTTTGACAGGTTAAAAATGATGCACACATAGAGTCTCCAAACAAGTCAAAAATGCACCCAAGAGTGAAAGGCTCTGTGAGGTGTTCATAGATCTTTAAATGAAGCTTCAAATCCCAACTTGCTTTCACATTGTCTTGTTAAACTAGTGGGAGCAAATAACAATTGCACACATAGTCCTAGAGGTAAGTTTCAGATAAAAGCATTTACACAGATTTCAAGTAGTTTCAAATATGGGTCAAGTGAATGAAGACAGTGATTTCAAATGTAAAGCTATACCTAAATGATCATGGAGGGGTTATACTCAAGAACACAGCTGTATCCATCAACGAAAAAGGGACAAAATTATAACAGTTTCACATTCGTTTCCCTAACTAGTTAACTATGTTAATTCAAACAAGATTCAGAGAGGATTCCTAGAAATATTATTGAAGTCTAATGTAGGATCATCTATCAGTCAAGAATAGGAGTAACAGCCAGGTTTAAACTCAAGCAATTGCAGTTTCAGTTTTCCAAAAATGTTTACAGTCTTCTTTTCAAACTCCTATAATCAATTTTCCAGAAAACAGGTTCCCAATCCTTATACTTAACACCTTTTCAATCATATTTCAGACAAATTTTCAAATTTTAAAGGTCACAAAGACAGTCAAAACGGAAAAGAAGTAAGATGGGCAAACAAGCAAGTAGTTCAATCCAGTTTATACAAAGTCACATAATCTCTTCTTTCATGTAAATCAGTTTTGAATTTTCAAAATCCAATACGCTCTTATAAATACGTGTATTATGAAGTAAAATAATTGTTTAACCTAATTAAAAGTTAAAACTCGCAAATCCAAAATATTAGCTTTAAAACAAGCCTAATATTGACATAGTTTCGGGCATTATTTTAAATATGAAAAAAAATGCGGTAAAAAATGAGCCGTAATTCATACGTCGTTTAAATTAATAATTTTTCCGGACTGGACCGAGCAGGATGAAAGTAGATAACTCGTATTTCTTGTAATTGTCAGTTTTTTTTCAGGAAATAATTACTAAACGTCATTTTTGTAATTTTCTCGGGATTTTTGAAATTTTAATTTTTAAAGGGTGCATCATTACTCAGTCTTTGGCTCGAAAAAATTTAAAAATTAAAATAATACGCATCTTATGAGGTGAAAATTAGGTGTCAACAACGGGGTAGAGGTCCAATTGGACAGCTGCTCGCTCGGATCTGCGTCTCTGATGGTGGGCGTTTCTTCATACTCTTTTAAGATGACTGAACAATCTTCTTCTTGGAATAGCATCCCTATCCCTTCTTCAATGTCAGCATCGTTCGGCATAGTCATTCGACTAGGAAATGACTGGTACAGGTTGGGAATGGATTTGCGGAGACCTGCGACCTCTTGCCTCTTCTTGGTAGGTATCTCATCTTCAGTTGGGACATATCCCAGTCCGAAATGAAAATTGTCTTGGGGAAAGGGAATCGGCTCAGTGATGCCGTGAAAATTCTTTCCCAGGCTCAAACCCGTTCAAGAGCATAGTCGAAGCAATCATCTTATATACTGCCGGCATAGGGGTCTCGGGGTTTTCTATTTTTTGGGCAGCCCTTCTGAGTTCCATTACATGAAAATCCGTTCCTTTGGGTGCCACTTTGATGATAGGCACGAAATTGTCCGGATAATTATGCATGCTTGCCTCTCCATGGATTATCACTTCTTGTTCACCCTAGATGAATTTCAAAGATTGGTGAAGTGAAAATGGTACTGCTATTTCCATGTGGATTCATGGCCTCCCCAAGAATAGATTGTAGTTGGTAGGTATTTCCATAACCTGAAACTCGGTAGTGATCTTTGCTGGACCTATTTGAATGTCCAGGTCCACTGCTCCGGTGGCATCACATCAGCCTCCGTCAAATACTCTTCTATTAGTGTGGGTCTGACGAACCTTCCCAAGGTCATATCCCAGCTGAGTTAGGGTAGACTCGAGATAAATGTTGAGTCCCACTCCATTGTCGATCAGCATGCGAGTCATTACTTTGTTGCGGCACATGATAGTGATGTGCAATGCTTTGTTGTGATCGGTGCCTTTTTTGGCAATTCTTTTTCCATGAAGGTAATTTGGTGTGCCTCCATAACATGGGCGACCATTTCGGCCAGATTTTCACTACTCGTCCCAACTGGGATGTGGGCTTCCTCTAACACCTTTATTAGAGCCAAGTGATGCTGGGGTGAACATTGTAAAAGTGCCAACACCGAAATTTAGGCCGATGTTTTCTTTAGGTGCTCAACAATGGAGTATTCTTTGGGCTGCATCCGGCTGCAGAAATCTTCAGCTTCACCCTCAGTGATCGCTATTTTCTGATTTTCCTCTCTTCGAGGTGCCCTTGGGCTAGATCTTCTGGGGTATAGCACCTTCCAGATCTTGTAATTTCGTGGGCAGTAGCGACTTGGATCACAAATTCTTTTCGAGGCGGTGCAGGGGTTGCTTAGGCCACATGTGCAACAATTAGCGTAGGGATCAATACTTTGAATTATGGGCGCTCTTGTAGAGAAAGCTACACCACTGTGCGCTCAAGTTCTTTCATGGATTTATGGATTGTGGGCCTGCCTGTGACCCATTCCTCTTCCTTTTCGATCATATGAGTCACATTGTTGCCATGGTTTGGCAGAGGGATGGTGTTCACATTTGGAGGAGCTGTTTGGAGTACAATCTCTTTCCGATCAATCGTGTCTTGTATCTTATACTTGAGATTGATGCAGTCCTCAGTATTGTGTCCTATGCCATTAGAATGGTAGGCACATGTTTGGTCAGCTCGGTAGAACCGGTTCTTCGGGTCAACGACCTTTGGGGGAAGCGTTTGGATCATTCCGACCGTGCTCAATCTTTTGAACAGACCGGTCTGTGTTTCCATTAACCGAGTGAACACGCGGGCACGCTTCTTTTTGAAGTTCTGATGTGGTGCATTATAAGTGTTTGGTGGTGGCTGATTTTGGTAGGTATTAGGTTGGTTATTTTTTGGAGGACGGTAAGTGGGTGGGGGAGTCTGATAATTTGGTTGTGGATCTTGGTAATTCAGGGGAGGTGATTGGAAGGTATTTTATGGGGTTTGGTAATTTGGGGGTGGTGATTGGAAGGTCGGCTACGCGTAATATACATGCACCGCATTGTAAGGAGCAGTTATGTAAGTGTTTAGGGGAGGTGAAGCATATGCTTTCATCGGGAATTCTTCCCTTCTTTTGGGTTTTAGGCTAGAAGTCTGAGATATGCTTACCACGTCTTCCTTCTTCTTCCTTATAAACCCGGTTGATCTTGACCCAGCGGACTTTCCGGTCATACTTATGATTCGGCCTGTTTTAGGACTATCTTCTATGGTTTCTCCCATTTGGACTAGTTCGGAGAATCTTCTTCCGGCCATTGAAAGCATCCTGCCATAGAAATTTGTTTCTTATGAATGGATGAAGACCCATACCAGTTCATCCTCACCCATTGGCGGTTGTACCCGGGCAACTTCTGTTCTCCACCTACCTGTATACTCACGGAAGTTCTCGGTGGATTTCTATTTTACCTTTTCTAATACATGTCCGGTATCATTTCCGTGTTAAACAAAATCTTTCTATGAAGGTCGCAGCCATGTCATCCCATGTAATCCAACGGCGTATGTCATGCGTCGTGGACCATTCTGAGGCCTCCCCGGTCAAACGCCGGCTAAGCAGCCTCATGATGAGCGCTTGGTTATCTCGGACACCGACTAATTGGTCACAGTAGGCCTGTAGATGGGCTTTCGGATTACCCGCCCTATTAATACAGCTCAAAACGCGGCACCTTGAAGCCTTTGGGTAAATTCAAATTTGGATGCATACACAAGTCGTCCTAACTTAGGCCTGTGCCTGTGTGAGCGATTTTCATTTTTCGCTCTAACATTGCTGTCATCTTCCGCTCGAGCCTCTCTTCTTGTTTTTTCCTGCTCGGCCTTCCATGATTTTTCCATCTCCTCGTAGTGATCAATTTCTTGATCGGGTGAAAAAGTGCCTAGGGTGACAGGTGTGTGAAAGGAAACAGCAAGGCGAGTTCGGTGAGTAGGGGTGGTTTTGGCGGTCGGTAGTGAGATGGTGCTTGGCTGTATGGTGATGTCGGGATGGGTGTTTTGTGTGGTGCTGGGTAAGAGGGGATAGAGTGAGTGGTTCCGAGAATTTAGGTAGTGTTAAGTGGTGTTGGAGTATGGTAAGAAGTACCAATGTGACCCTCGTGAATTGGGGTGAATGATATGGTAGTCAAAGTGGACTGGGTGGGAAAATGATCAGGTAATGGTGAATTCAGAGATGGAAAAAACGGCGGAGGCCTTCTTTCTTCAGTAGGGGCCTCTAGGGCTGCATTAGCATCTTTGTTTCGCGCCACTTCCTCTTGAAGATGGGCAATTTTCTCAAACATCATTTTCATGACGTCTTCAGTAGGTGATGACTTAGGCAGTTCGTGCAGAGGCGATCATCTGAAAGCAATGTCAGAAGGGGTAGTTTCATTCTCTGATGTACCAGTCATCGTTTCTTTGCCTTTTTCTTGTCGGGATAGGGATGCTATTGCAGCTTTGGATCTTGTGAAGTATGCCAGTGTAAACACGAATCAACCTCTCCTTCTAGAAGAAAAGAATAACTCAAAGTTAAACAAAGTTAGTTTCGTTAGGTAATAGAAAGATAATCAAGATATCACAAGCAGATGGCAATTAAAAACACTTAGCACATAAATAATCACAGGTTTGATTTAAATGCTCAATTGATCTCTTATACCGGGTCTTGGGTACTTAGGCTTTGTTAAGTAAGGAAAGTTTAATATTTATAATATATAGGGACCGAGTCTTACGTAGACTTCCTACGTATCCCTCCGCAAGAAATCAGGCTCTTCCGTGGTTCGGTTTACATAAGATAAGACTCCCTACCTTAAAACCTACCTGTGATCAAGCCCAATAGGGGCTTCCTGCATATCCCTCCTCGGGATATCAGGTCGGCGCAGTTCCGTTTACACAAAAATGGGTGGGACAAATCCGTATTAAGTACAAAAAATGGGATCTCCTAAAACTACCCAAAAGGTGACCTTTCTTTTGAGGTCAAAACAGATTATTTGTCCATTCAACCCTTTCCCGGCCCTAAAGCCCCTAAATCCTAATACTGAGGCCGGAGCACCAACCAAATGGCGCCTTTGTGGATCAGGTTCTTCACCTCAAACTTGAATGTGTTGCATTCTTCTATGTCGTGCCCCAAGGCTCCAGAATGGTACAAACACATTTTGCGGCGGCCAACTCCTTCAGTTTGAGCCCTTCTGGTTCTGACGGGGCTAATATTCTTGATGCTGACAAATTCTGAAAGATGCTAGCCTAAGAGGCCTTAAATACCGTAAAGTCATAACGCCAAATATGAGTGTTCAACGTAATCCCTTCGGTTGGGGAGATGTTATCGTGGACCCAAAGTGATTGTGGGCCCCACATCTTGGTGATGCCTGATTATTTCGATCCTAACAAGTGGCATCAGAGTCAATGGTTAGCAGGTTAAATACAAGTTCAAGACCTGTTCAAATCAAGCAGTAACCAAGTTCATGATAATGAAGATCTTGTCCTGCTACATGTGGAGACAATTTTCAATCATATTTTCAACAGTCATGCTGCTGCATATTTTTAAAACAAAAATAATTTTTAACTCATGCTTACTTTAACGCATGAGCTCCAATTTTCAACTCATGCTTACTTTTAACGTATGAGCTCAAATTTTCAACCCTTGCTTACTTTAAACGCTTGGGCCAATTTCAACCCATGTTCACTTTTAACGCATGGGCTCCACTTTCAACCTGTGCTCATTTTTAACGCACAAGGCACAAATTTTTAACCCATGTCTACTTTTAGTCATAGCAAGCAGCAGTGATGAAAATTATGTGAAGAAGACGAATCAACTTTTGTCAAGAAAATCCAGGCCAAAAGGGGAGATTTGTTAGGTTTTTGCCTTGATTTTCTTATCATATTTGGATTTTTTCTTTTCTTGAAGGAAGAGCAAAGAAGTTACCATATTTGGTTTTACTTTTACCAAAAGGAAAATTTTAATATTTCATATTTGGGTAATCTCTTTCTTAGAGAAAAATATTTTGGACCTCTATAAATTGAAGAATCCTTCTCATACAACATAACACAATAGCATCCACAATGTAGTCCTTTAGAGAGTTTTGTTTAGGAGGAGATTTTTCTCTTAATAGTTTTATGCTTTTACATTAGTTTTTCATATGTAGATCAATTGATCAAACAATATTAGAATATTATGCCTCTTTTAGTATGTTTTTCTTTGTTCTCTGATTTATCGCCGTTCAAAGTTTGCAATTATTAGCTTTCGTATAACGCCCTAATTATTTCAATCCTAACATGAGGAAGCTGCTGCAACAGATTCCTCAATTGTCGGAGAAAATCAAAATAGTTGTTGCAGTTGTTGCTGAGGAAGTTGTTGCAACTGTTTGATTTTCTCCAACAACTGAGGGATCTGTTGCAACAACTTCCTCAACTGTTGCAACATGTTCATCAGTTGTTGCAATAACTTCAATAATGTTGTACTTGTTTGATCAATTGTTTAAGTTTTTTTTTCTTTTTCTTATTTACTTTGAATGATGCACAAAATTGATGATTTTTATTTGTTCCTTGTGTGCAGATAAAATGGCTCCAACCAAAAGAAAAGATCAGAAATCAACTACGACATCAAGTAGATATAGTAAAAGAGCTATTGCAAACGCCATTAGATGACCTTGCTGAACATGCAACAGTATTTTTGAAACAACAAATGAATCTCCAAGTCATAGTCAGTATGATATATAATCTTCAGACCAAAATGGGAGCTCAGAGACCAAAGAAGCCTTTCAATTCAAGTAGAAGAAGAAAAAGAAGTAGGAATAGGATCTGAAGATGGCGAGGATGGAGATGATAATGATGATACACATTTTAGTGAGCTTCATACCCAAGAAGGAGATGAAGATGATAATACTACATCAATCTAAAAGTCAACGACCGGCAGTGAACAAAAAAACAAGCAGTTATATGATCAGAATGTCAAGTTTTCTACTGCTGAGTCATCCAATATTATTTTTGTCAATTTGTTTGATTTATGTTATTGTTAAACAGTATTATGAATTGGATGTATTTTATGTTCAATATATATTCTCTATGTTCATTATATATTGTCTATATTTAGTAGATATTTCCAGCAAATATTAGATTTAAACAGTTGTTGCAATAATTTAGACAAATGTTGCAACAAGTCACAGAACTGCTGCAACAACTTAGGAATTATTGAAAATTGTTCCAACAAATCATATGAATTGTTGAAACAACTGAGAAATTGTTTAAGTTTTGAACCAACAAGTCACATTAATTGTTACAACAATTAATGTGACTTGTTGGAATAGTTTCAAACAAGAATAGCTTCAAACAAGTCATAGAGTTGTTGCAGCTTCTGATAAAACTATTGGAATTATTTCTAACAAGTCACATATTTGTTGCAACAATTGCTCGATTGATCATCTATTACGATCAAATTACTATCTTATTGACACAAAATCTATAATTATTATTTAAGAAAATCATTAAATCACTCTATTGATCATTCAATTACGGTTGACTACACATATAATTACTCGATTGATCATCTATTATGATCAAATTACTATCTTATTGATTAAGAATAACATTAAATATAGCTATTGGTCATTAAAAATCATTGAATCACTCCATTGATCATTAAATATGGTTGAATCTAATAATTCATTTATTGAATCACTCTATTGATCATTTGATGAAGGTTGTCCACACATACAATTACTCGATTGATCATCCATTATGACCAAATTACTATATTATTGATTAAGAATATCATTAAATACAGCTATTGGTCACTAATAATCATTGAATCACTTCGTTGATAGCTAAATCACCCTACTGATCATTCAATTAAGGTTGACTACATGTACAATTGCTTGATTGATCATCTATTATGATCAAATTAGTATCTTATTGTTTAAGAATAACATTAAATATAATTGTTATTCATTAAAAATCTTTGAATCATTTCATTGATCATTAAATATGGTTGAATCTAGTAATTCATTCATTGAATCACCCTATCGATCATTTGATTAAGGTTGTCTACACGTACAAGTGCTCGATTGGTCGTCTATTATGATCAAATTACTCTCTTATTATTAAGAATATCATTAAATATAGTTTTTGATCATTAGCAATCATTGAATCACTTTGTTGATTATTAAATATGATTGAATTTAGTAATTTATTCAATTAAATCACCCTATTGATCATTTGCTTAAGGATGACTACACATATAATTGCTCGATTGATCATCTATTATGATCAAATTACTATCTTATTGATTAAGTATATCATTAAATATAGCTATTGGTCATCAAATATAGTTGAATCTAGTAATTCATCGTCAAATATCATTGGATCACCCTATTAATAATTAGATTAATGTTGACTACACTTAGATGATTCCGCGACTCCAGGCCTCCTCTTTGTCTAGCTTCTTTGCCGTTTTAATGGCTCAACATATGGAGGAGATATTTCTCACTTTAAAATATGCAGAGGAACTTCTCAAAATTCTTCAGAAGGCACATGACTAATTGTTTAGCAGTTGTTGCAACTTCTTTATTAGTTGTTGCAATAATTTTAGAAGTTTTTATACAGCACCTTTAGCTGTTGTTGCAACAACTGTAATTGCTATGATATTTGTTGGAAAAAACTGCAGCTTTGCCCAGATAAAAAATTGATACAAAAAAACACTGTTCACTTACAAAAAATCACCTTTGAAGTAATGCCCGGTGATACACGAATGAAATTCAGTCCAAAAAAATATGTAAAGAAGAAGAAGAAGAATCCACTGAAGAAGGAGGAGGAGCTTTGGCTCGTTTGTGCATTTGCAATTTTGTGCTTTTTTTTTTTTTTCCTTTTTAGTTGGTGATACACGAATGAAATTCAGTCCAAAAAAATATGTAAATCGGGTGAATTCATTTTTTTTTTCTTCCACCAATTTTCTAAAATGAAGAAGAAGCAAGAGGGAAGAAGAAGAGGAAGAAGAAGCAAGGGGGAAGAAGAAGAGAAAGAACAAGAATAGGAAGAAGAATAGGAAGAAGAGGAGGAAGAAGAAGAAGAAGAAGAAGAAGGAGGAGGAGGAGAAGAGGGTCGTTTGTGCATTTGCAATTTTGTGTTTTTTTTTTTTTCCTTTTTAGTTAATTTAGGGTTTTATATACTGGGGTCAAAGTGTAAAAAAAAAAAATTGAGGGATTTTCTGAAAATGGGTCACTAACCCAATTTTTGTCACCCCTACTCAATAAAAATAACTTAAGTCACTCCAACTTAAATTTGAAACTTTTTGTCATCCTTAATTAATTCTCCCCACTAGGTGCTCTTTAGGTGTAATTTTTATTTTATTTTGTTGTAATGGTAATAGTTACAGTTATTATCAAAAAATAAATAATTAGACACTTTTCTTTAGATAAAGGCTGAACCCATTGGGAGCCCCTTGTGGTCTGCAAGATATTTCACTTAAACATCTCAAATACGCCTTGTTTCATTTAGACACTTGAACTTGAGTTAAAATGTGTTATTGAACACTTTTGCTGATGTTGCATTGTGCGTATAGTTCACCTTTTTGTGGAGCGCGAAAAAGAATATTTTTTTAGTTTTTTTATTTTTTCTTTCTCCTTCATCTTCTTCCTCCCTCCTACCACTTTCTTCACCATATCCACCCTTTCTCTTCATCTACTCTCTCACTGCTAGCACCGGAACCACCACATCTCCATCATTTCCTTATTCACCCACCACAAGAACCACAAAATCTCCACCTTTCTAATCCATTTGTAACAACAGATACATAAAATAAATCTGGGTCTAAAATTATTTCGGTGGAACTTCATTTTTTTCGTTTGAGCATAATTTAAAGAAGCAAAACGAAAACAAGGGGTGTGGTGGAGAAAAACAGGGCACATTTTTGCAGACAAAAGACCCAATCGGGTTAAACCCATCAATATATTCAAGAAAATATAAAGAAATCCAGTTAAGAAAACACATAATTTCACCTTTCTAGAAATCAAAATCAACTGAAGGAACCATCAGAATCACTGTTTTGTCACTCTGGATTGAAGAAATTGAGATGAAAATTTGAAGACTCCATTAAAGCTCATTTGAAAATGAGAAAATATATATAATTAATGGAAAGATTTCTCTAGCTTAGATTTCATAAAATGGAATAGATTGGAAGTTGTGTGATGGCCGGCATCAATGGTGGTTCTGCTAGTCAAGGAGCGGATGAGTACGGGGCTTAGAAAATAAGATTTTTAATTAACTAAAATAGTTTAAAAATAATTGTTCTACTCGTGTTTTATTTTTTAATAATTATTTTGGATATATATGCCACATATACTAATTTAATTTGTCAATTTGCCACGTAATTAGCAAGTGTGTTACACACACATTACATATTTGGCTGATTGTGCAAAAGTGTCTAAATGGAATATCGGGCTCCATCTTAGGTGTCTAACTGGAACAAGACGTATTTGAGTTGTCTAAGTGAAAGATCTTGCAAATCACAAGGGGCCCCCGACGGGTTCAGCCTTAGATAAATACTCCATATTATTTTTAACAATTTAATTTGTGTAGACATGTGTGGAATGTTTGCATGATCAAATCAGTAATAATCACAGTTGAGTTCAGAACTGGAAAAGGGCGCTGGAGTAGGGCCAGATAAAGCTGACTGATTATTGAGAAGAATTTAAGTTATATATACATTGATCGACTGTGTTAAATCTTTTTTAAGCTAGTATTAGTGAATTTTAACATATAGATACATAGCAGAATGGGCAGATGAAGCTTTACATAATCGAGTTCATTCCAACTCATTACTTTTGACGCGCAACATAAATTTATATATAAAAAATCATTAATTAATATTGCAACAAACAAGAAATATGAACAGGCGAAAATCATTTCCCCACCCCTTCCCCCGAACTTTGCCTTAAAAATCAAACGCCCCCACCCTCCCCCCACCCCCACCGCAACTTTCAACAATAGACATCTTCCCCTTTTTACCAATATCCAGTCACTGACCGTAGCTTTAAAATATTAACCAATCACTAGAAGGGCAAAACGTAATTTCCTTTGTCTTCCAATTTAGTGGGTTACCCTAATTAATTAATATTACCCTTCAAATTTTACAGCACAATTTCTTGTTTTTCAGAGAAGAATGATCAATAACCTACTATCCCAACTTCACCCGCGCAAAGTGAAGGTACGCAATCTCGACAAGCTTCACTCTTTTGCCTCCAGCTATTTTGTCATTGTGTTTTGCTCAAACTTCTTATGCATAATGAACGACTCCCTAATTCTCTAAATGATGTAAGATTAGTCTGCGCTTATCTTAGTTTTCCGGTACAGATTAAGTTAAAACCACTCTTCCTCATGCATAGTACAAAAACATTCTTGCTCTTGCTTACTAATGTAGCTACAAATGTTTCATATTTCAGGTGACTTGAAGCCTGGAGCAGAGTTCAAGATTACTAGAGTTGTTGATAAAGAAACGCTCATGACAAAAAATTCAAATGCCGCCATTAAAATGGTAAATTTTATTTTAGCTACATTATTGTCATCTAACACACTTTTGCTGCCTTTCAATTTGGATATGCATTTTTTTATAATTTCAATTTGTCTCTGCTTGCCATTGGAACTGAATTACTCCATTCAGCTTTATTCCTATGGAAAATGTTCTTCAAGAAACACGACGATTACAAGGTACACAAAACCATTTGCTTCAATTCATTTTTTATTTGATTGGCTTCAGACGTCTAGGGAAATAATAAGAACTAAAGGAGAACACTGCTTGGTTATACACATAAAAGTTTGAGTGCTAAATAGATGAACTGGTGGACTATTGAGTGCTATTTGAGTCAAAGATGAATAGTTATTAAACACTTAATATATCCAACATTAGTTTATTCAAACGTTTGAATTACAATCACTAGCTACTACTCTTTAATATTTGATAGGCTCCAAATGCTACCAATGACTTGTGTCGTTACAGTAGGTTGGTCGATTTATTTGATCAACTTATGAAAAATCATACATTCGATCCTTATGTAGTTGTAGAACTATTTTTTTGGTCTCTTTATTTAATTTTTGTTGTCGATATGTTGGACTACTCTTTACCGCATGGAAGTGGCAAGCCGCTGGAGATATTAGCAAAGCTAAATGAGTTGGTTCGCTTTTCACCTGATGAAAAGATTGGTGTTTTTTATGCTAATTTTTCATCTTCTCTTGCTGCACAGCTTTTAACTCAAAACTAATGGTTAATAATGAAGTTGAAGCAACTATATATACCATGGGAAAATGTTAGTATGTGACAAGACTGATCCAAGAATATTATATCTGTGATATGTCACATATGGATCATATACATCTATTTCTTATCTCTCCTCTCTATTTTTTCTTTTGAACAATCGGCGCATTTTAGTATGTGATAAGACTGATCTGAGAATATTATATCCGCAATATGTCACATACGGTTCATATACATCTATTTCTTATCTCTCTCCTCTCTATTTTTTCTTTTGAACAATCCGCGCATCGCGCGGGTACGTATACTAGTGATCAATAACCTACTATCCCAACTTCACCCGCGCAAAGTGAAGGTACGCAATCTCGACAAGCTTCACTCTTTTGCCTCCAGCTATTTTGTCATTGTGTTTTGCCTTTTCGATTACCAACTATCAGATACAAAATCATACTTTGTCATTGTGTTTTGCCTTTACGATTACCAACTATTTTGTCATTGTGTTCTGGAGCATGAATACTACATATTTTATATGATTTTGTATTTTGCTAGTTATTTTCTGGAGCATGACTACTACATCTTTTGTATTTTGAAAGTGACATATTAATTAAGTGTACTTAAAAAATTGTTTTCGGATTTCCTAGTTTTGCACAATGTAGGAGCTTTCCTTTTTATCATAGACATAATTTTTTATTTTATTTTTTTGCCTTAAAAGATACACCAAACTTACACTTAATCTAAATTGGTGTTATTTCAGGGATGTTATTCACATTATCGTTACATTGTCCTGATAAGTGCTATCAAGTCTTTCATGTGGATGATAATTGTTATGGGACTTTGGATTTGCTAGAAGATGCTCATAATGCTTTAACAGGAGGTCCTTCTACTTGGTTGGAAAAAACTACTTGTTTAGAAGCTATTCATCCGAATACTGGTGTTATAATAAAACTGGATAATGATGCTGATTTAAACATGTTGTTTAATATGTACAAGGATTTGGGAAAGGGAGAGGTTCACATAAATTTGACTATAATGAATGAAATCCTTGATGAAGCTGAGGGTGAAATTTTTCAGTGGACCGACGATGAAGAAGATGAAAATATGATTGAGAATATGGAGGCTCACTCAGATGACCAAAATATCGATGATGGTTTATCTGATTATGAATCTGATGAAAATGGAGTATTTGAAGGTGTTAGTGATGATGATGAAGCAATTGATCACCCAATGGCAAAGGTAAGTGGCAAGATGCAAGGTGAGGTTTTCAAATATACCTATGATGAGAAACTGAAGAAAGAGATAGTTTTACTTAAAGTGGGGCAAATATTTAATAATGTCACTCATTTTAGAGAAGTTATGGAAGAATTTGTCCGTCAAGAGGGTTTTCCTATTGAAAAGCTAAAGAATGAGAAGAGAAGGTTTATTGCTATTTGTAAAGATAGAGGATGTGATTGGAAGATTCGTGCTTCCCCTTAAGGCGATGGCATAACTTACAAGATTAAAAAATTAAGTGGTCCACACACATGCCTCCAAGATATGAAAGGTCATGGAGCAACTTCAGGATGGATTGCGAAACAATTTGAGTCAGATTTCAGAGCCGATTATGATTTTTCTGCGGATAAACTTTATGTTTCATTGAAAGAGAAATTCGGCCTCGATATTAGAAGTCAAAAGTTGTTAAGGGCAATAAGGATTCAAAGAAAAATAGTTGTTGGAGATCATGAAAAGAGTTATATGCCAAAATACCACAATACATAGCTATTCTAAAAGAGACTAATGAAGGTGTTATGATAAAGTTAAAGTGTATTGGCTTAGATATACTGAATCCCGGGTGCAATCCAATCCTTGAACACTTTTACATTAGCTTTGAGGCACAAGGTTATGGTTTTGTTAATGGTTGTAGGTGCTTTATTGGTATTGATGCTTGTTTTCTGAAGGGCCCCTTTAAAGGACAATTACTTGTTGTCGTTTCACTTGACGCAAATTCAGGTATTTTTCCTTTAGCAGTCATGATTGCTAATAGGGAAGACGGGCTGACATGGGAGTATTTTCTTGATTGCTTGTCCAATTCTGTTGGAGCTATTGGAGGCATCACATTTATGAGTGACAGGCAAAAAGGGCTCAAGAATGCCGTGAAAAAAGTTTTTCCTATGGAAAATCATAGATTTTGTGCAAGACACCTTTATAACAATTTTAAGGTAAAAAATCCTGGTCCAAAGTTAAAACAACTTTTTTGGGCAGCAGTTAAGGCCTATAATGAGCAAGACTTTTTGCAAGTTATGGATGAGATGAAAGAAATAAGCAGATCTGCTTATAATTGGCTTTTGTATGACGGCAAAGAACCACTTGGGAGTTGGGAAAGATATAAATTTGATGAACATGTAAGAAACGATCATGTGACGAATAACATGACCGAGTCTTTCAATGCTTTTGTGGTGAAAGTTAGAGAAAACCCAGTTCTTACTTTGTTGGAATGGATTAGAAGGAAAACTATGACTAGATTTCAACAAAGATATGAAAAAGCCGTTGCTCTAGCAACTCCAATTCCATCAAAAGCGAGAGAAAGAATTAATCGAAATCAGAAGGAGGGGAAAAAGCTGCTTTGTTTCAGAGGTAGTGATCACTTGTTTGAAGTAAATGACTCAAAAAACTATGTGGTGAATTTACAGGAAATGTCTTGTCAATGTAGAGAATGGCCAATTAGTGGAGTGCTGTGCAAACATGCACTATGTTGCATGACTCATATTAGAGATGATCCTACCAGATTTGTTCATCCTCTACTCACTAGAGATTTTTATGTGAAGACTTATTCTAAGACAATCAATCCGGTTCCAGATGAGAGCAAATGGCCAGCTGTAGATCACCCTGTTGGGTGTCCTCGTGAAGATATAGAGAAGCAGAGAGGTAGAAAACCAAAGAAAAGAAAAAGAGAATTGGATGAACAACCAGCCAAGAAGAGATCAGTTCATTGCATTTGCACAATATGTCATCAAATTGGACATAATAGTAGAACGTGTGGAAAGAAAAAATCAACTACAAATGAGGGTGGACTCCATTAGTAAGTTCATTACTTTATCACTTTCCTAACTTTGAGTTCTTAAACTGAATAATAATTATTTCATGTTATTAAATTTACAGGTTTCATTCAATTGACGTGACACGTTTTATGGCTGGGATGAACATATGGCTAGCTTATTGATTATACTGAAAACTTATCACTTTTTTTGAAAAAATTTCAGTCTTTTATGGATGTACATCTTGTTTTCATGGATGAACATCTTGTTTTCATGGATGAATTGAGCATAAACATTGTTTGCTAAAAACATATTGATGCTAAAGGAACAGCATATGATTTTGAGAATTTGAAACACTTAATGTTTGAGATTGGGAATGTCCGAGACAGCTTAAGGTTAATGCCGGACTTCCAAAGGAGGGAAATGGCTGCAAATTTGGCAATGAAAATGGCTGCCATGTTTGGTGATAGCAGTGGAGATGAAGGAGGATTTGATTGATAGAAGCCGCATAAAGTTCACTGATCACATATGCCCCTCAGTTTCACTTCTTGTGGAGCTGTTCATAAACTAAAGGAATCTGATAAGCGCGTTGTGCATTCGTGTTTAAGTGAGATCGACGAGCTAGCTGTTTATCAAAGATATCTGCTATAAAAAATCACAGCTTTAATTTTGTGTGTTTATGATCCTAGCAGGTGATTGGAAGGGTAGAAATGTTTTAGCTTGTTCAGGCTTCTATAGTAGTTCTTTAGATTTTCCTACCAGAAGTGATTTGTGTATTATTAGCAAGAGTAATATATTATGTTATGAGAATCAGCTATGTTCTCTTGTTGACACACGCAAGAGGAAACAGAGCGGTTAGTTTCATGAGAAAAAAAAATGGTGTTCCCAGTAACAACAGCCTGCAATGGTATCTTGACCAAATCCTCCCCTTAATCCTAATAGACAAGCATTAGAAGGAAAAAAAGAATAAACCTACTTAATCTAAGAACAAAGTGAACCTGAGTGTTTGGTGATGTGCTGAAGAACATGACGCACTTTGGCAGAGAGATTGCACTGTGAAATTTTAAGGGTAATATTAATTAATTAGGGCAGCCCATTAAATTGGAAGACAAAGGAAATTACGTTTTGCCCTTCTTGTGATTGGTCAATATTTAAAGCTACTAGTCAGTGACTAGATATTAGTAAAAGGAAAAGGAAGGGGGGGGGGGGGGGATGGAAATGATTTTCACCCGATACAAACCCATAGCTACATAGTACTATATAATAGATTCAATGCTGAAAAAACTTTAAAGATTAAATGCATGGAACTTAAATCTTGGATCCGCCCTTTTATAGCAGGTTAGTCACTATTTTTGTTAGATTACCATTTAACACTTACCAAGAAATTTATACAATGTAATTATCTAATAAATGCTGATTGCATAAATATTCTTTTTACATGTATAATCATATGGCTCATTCTCAATGCCAGATTTTGAATGACGTCAATGAGCATTCCAGGGAACTTAGGTGGCTTGCAGTTGGACCACTTGAAGAAGCTAAGAGATTTACTTCATACAATGTCAATGGGTTCAAATTTAGAACTCTATCACGAGAGCAGGGGCTGAAAACTCAAAGCGTGGAGTATTTGGTACATTTGATACTAGAAGTTATGCAAGCAACCGTGACAACAATATGGTAGTTGGAGGTGTTCCATATTACGGAAAATTGGTGGACATAATCGAATTGAACTACAATGGTCAATTTACGGTTACATTGTTCAAGTGTCAATGGGCTAATACCACCTCTTGTGACGAGGCATAAAAAAAGACGAGTTGGGATTTACGAGTGTTAATTTTTCCCATTTGATACATCTTGGTGATCGGGAAGAGCATGAGCGTATATATTGGCATCACGACTGCCCAACTTGTATATTACGTTGATGATGAAAAGGAAAAACAATGGAGTGTTGTTGTTCATCTAAAACCAAGAGACTTGTATGACATGGGAGAAGAAACAGAAGAAGAGTCCATTTATGATGTCATTTCTTCTTCACAAGAAGATTTGGGTAGTCGGTTTCCTGATGGCGATCAAGATTTACGATTGACAAGGGATGAAAATAGAAGATGAAGATAAATATTATTTAGAAATATGACTACTAGATTTAAAAAGTTTTAAATGAACAACGCTTCATCCAAAATGTTTGTTGCACATTTAATTAGAGTTCCTCACTTTGTATAATAGGTTTGTCTTGACACTTGATGTTAATTTTGACTTCAATTTTCTCTATTAAAGTCTCTGCTTTTAATTGGTTGTTGCTAAAATTATGCGTTACTAACTACGCCTATATTTACAGCAATGGCTAGGCCAAGAAGGTTCAAGGCTACACCACTTGATACGAGAGATCACTTCACCGCAAATTCTCATGAGGTTAGGTGTAAATGCTTTAAGGTTGCACCACCTGAAGCTGATTCTGCATCAAAAACTTGTACTGGAGCTCGTTCTGGTGCTTCGTCGTCTAATGGTAGTGATCATGTTAGCATGCCACCGACACATGGCCTCGAGTATGCTTCATCGAATCGATTCATCGGATGATGATGATGTCCCTCCTACTTCTAGTGAGACTACTGCAAGTAAGAAGAAGAGCTATTGGATTGTCAGTCTTATGGGTAAGCATCGTTACTACTCTTGTATTTTTGCTTGGCAACGATATTATTTAAAGTATGACAAATTTTTGTTCTAGATGAGGGTGGTACCATTACAGAAGGAAGACTGAAGGTGCGAGATATTTGGTCACTTCTTACGGGTAAAAGGATTATCATCCCGTGCAATGAGCTTGGCCAACCAATAGATGATGCAGGTGGTCTCTTGGGTGGCTTCATGGGAGATTTAGGGTCTGACTTTTCTATATTTCCTATGTGTTACAAGTCATGGCAAGGTTCCAGTTAACTACAAGAATAGCGTATATGACGACATTATACAGGTGCACTATTATTATATTTTTTTCTGTTGAAATAACTATTTATTTCTCCTAAGATGGGGTATGTTTCCGGAAATTCCTGAAATATGGAATGTCTGAATAGAAAATGATCAGAGGCACTACAAAGCATATTTACAACGATATTTCGTATTAATTGAACTAGTAAGCTTCAGATATAAAATCGCTAAAAACGGAAAAAAAGAGTGAACAGGGGATTGGCTTGAAGAGCATAATTAGTAAATACATCACCTAATCTAATCTAAGGTGCTGCAAAAGCATCATCAACCCATCTAATCATCTGAGGATCAGTGACCTTATTAGTATTATCATTCTTGGAAAATTTAAAAGGAAATCCAAGCAATGATTGAGTAGCAGCTTTGAGTTTGTTTACTTGCTTCCTATGACGTATTCGCCTCAAGACTACATCTTTGTTCGTTGGCCCTGTAGAATGAGGTGGCTTCAAGTAAATATGGCTGGTTACACCTCTTGCAATTTGATTATCTTCTTCCTCTTCCTCTTGGATATCTACTTGAAAATCATCTTCATCATGTCCATTACTAGAAATAGTAGAAACCTGCTTGTCTGTTTGTGAAAAATGCCTTTTTGGGACCATGGAGTTACTAGCCATTATAAATGTGGGATGCAAGAAAAGAACTAGTAGTAGTAGAAGGAAAGATGTTAAATCTGCTTTCTTTTTACCTAACTTTTGGTCCCATCTTTGTTTTGTTATTTGTAGTGTGTTTCACCTTTTCTCTATCTCCCAACAGCTTATAATAAATCTGTCGAATAATAGATGAAGATAGATGTCTGACTTGTTTAATGATATATTGTCTTATGCAGAAGAAGATTCTTGTGGAGGATGGTCGATTAAGAGACTACATGATGAAGAGTATTGGAAAGACATGGAAAGATACTAGATGTTCCCTCTATCATAGCTTTTATAAAGAGTCACTGACTTTTGAGGAAAATGTTGCAAGACGTCCCGGTGGAATTGATCTTGACCAGTGGACATGGTTTCTTCAATACCGCAAGGATAAGAAAACACAGGTAACATATTATTTGGTGGGTTTTTTAAGCTTCAAATCTCAAACCAATAGAGCTTTGCAAATAGTTTTAAGAGCCAAAACAAAACAAAAAAATTGGTTCTCTCTCTCACACAAACACACACTAGTGACTGACAAACTCTTTAATGCCCCCATCAGTCTCTCCTCTCTTCTTAGACACTTCTAAAACTGTCCTTCCCCTTTTAAGTTTTTAACCAAACAAACAACAAAAGTTTGTTACATATGCAATTCCCATTCTCAGTAAATCTTTTCTTTAAGCTTTCTCTTTGTTCTATTAATTCTTGGTTACATCTCCTCTTAATACCCTTTTAACAGGTTTTTGATTTAGTTACAACTGGTGCTTCTTTCTGTTTTTTGTTTTTGTTTGAGTTTTTGTCTTTGTTGGACAAAGGGATTTTTTTTTCCTGAAAATGTTGTTGCATATATTAACTGTTTTATCTTTATCTGTGTTTGTTGTGGAGTGTTTAGACCCTGCATTTAATGATGATGTTATGGGTTTAATTGTTTTCAAAATTTGAAAAAGAAAAATTCAACTATGGCTTTTATTAATTCTTGGTTAATACAAGTGCGAGAAGATGTGCAAAAGCGAAATCTTTGAAAATCGACGGAAGCAAACTTACACACACTAATGGTTCAAAAAGCTTACCTAGGAGAAAAATTTGAAAGAGGTTTGTCAATTAAAAAGCTCAAGTTATTTGTTTCCTGTTCTTCAAATTTTTCATGGTCTTATAGTTTTAAATATATGATTGTGGTCATGATAATGTAGGAGCGTAAACGTGGGAGACCAATGAGTAGAGGAGAGTTGTGGCCATGACTCACATGACGGAAAGACTCGACATATATGAATGAAGCGACAAGCTTATTGGTGTAAGTAATAATTGATCAATTTTCTTTATATACCTAAAATAAAAATTCTTATTTAATGGTTGATACTAAATTTATGTAGGAGCAAATAGAGAGGATTGAAAGTCAGGATGGCATGTCAAAGAAAATTTCAGAATTTGATTCACTTGCACAAGTGTTAGGAAAGGAGCACGGTCGGGTTCGAGGTGGGTTATGAGCGACACCTACTCGAAGTGTTTGGCCAAACGACCTATCAATTTAAGGGTGTATCTTGACACAAGCTAATCGAGATCATGGAAATGGAGGAGATGAAGTTGAAGATGCGGGAGCAAATCCGTGGTGGAAAGTGAGAGATCTAGAAGGCGTGCTCTTGAGAACTTTCTAACAAGATATATGGTCCAACAAGGAATGGAATTGCCAGCCGAGTTGGCTGATATGGGTAGTGCTACGACGGTATGTTTTTCTGCCTATGCTGCTTTCTGGTAATTGATTCTTTGGCAACCATTAGAGTTCTAATATATTGTTTTGTTTGGTTCATAGTAATGACAATTGAAAAATCTTGATATATTGCTACTTTTGTGTGAATGTATTATACTCTTTAAACTTTGGAAAACATTTGAATTTGTGTGTTGCTTGTGAAATCAATATGCGTCTGTCAAGTTAATCAGTTCACTATATCAGCCTCATCTATTTATTTTCCTCTGTTGCTAGTTCTAGGTGGAAATGGAACAATAATTGTCATATGGAAGCAGCTTACCACAAGAGACAGTACATCTAAGTAGGACTTGAATGCTATTAGATGCAAATGAAAATGGACTTCCCATTAGTACTACTAGTTGGTGAATAGTGACTATACAATCAGTGTACTAATAAATGTGTGTGATTCTCACTATTTTACTTTCCCATATAATAGAAATTTAAATATAATAAAAATGTGAGAAAGAGTACCTCTTTTGGTAGGTAAAAGTTAAGCGTAAGGAAGACAGGTAGCCGAGGTGGTTGTTGTTGTGCTATTGCCGGTGGTTGTTATACTCATTTGCAGGCAAGATTGAAGACAACATTGGCGATTCCTATATTATTTATTTAAAGGAGCCGCCACCCAATTTATTACTTGGGGCGAATTAGGACACCTAATTATTAAATAAATATTACTAAACTAAACTCCATTTTTAAGGTCTAACGAACCTAACGAATTCTATATAAGGGTTCTAATTATCCTAAAGGGAAGGGGTTAGGCATCCTTTAAGATCCGCTAAATACGGTTACCGACCAAACTTAGGTTAAAAATTAAGAGAAAATATAATAGATTAATGCCTTATAAGTAATTTTGAGAGAAAAGGTATTTTCTAAAAAAAAAATATAGGTAATGAAGTAAAGAGCTTTGCGAATAATAGTGCATTTCTAAATTTGAACGAGGAAACAATTACTTTTAAATGAACTGAATTTTTTTTTTTTTTTATAAACTATATATCTTAGCATTACTCATTTTCAAAAAAATATCTCGTATGAAAGGGGTTGTACATAAATAACTAAACTTAAACTTTTTTTTTAAAAAAAAGGGGTTAATAACTTAAGGATGAAATGCCACTTTATTTAAACGGGAGTTAAGTAAAAGTGATAACTTTTAGTTCACGAAAAAGGTTGCTCGATTAAATTAAACAAAGTAAAGTTATTATCCAAAAATTTGTTTTTTAATGCTCACAGACGTTTCTTTATTTAAGATTCAGTTGACGTGACTGAATTAAAAAATCACTATTGATCTAAAGTATAGTTAGAGGTAAACTTCTATGAAATTAATAACTAAAAAAAATCCTTAACTTAAACTAACAAGCTCTTTAAGACGTCATTTCAAAATTTATTGAACTCTAATCCATCATCTCTAAACTACCCCCCATAAGATTAACTATTTGAAGTATCCTTGACCTATGAAGTAAATTACTCGAGCAATTCAAAAATCCAAAAAAACATATAAAGCGTAAAATTGATAACGCGATGCGAGGGGAATTCCGTTGTTTCTCCCCATCCGTCGTATTCTATTTGGGTATGTTTTCGAGAGCATGAGAGGCGTCGCTGAAGATGTAAACGCAAGTCTTGGATTTATTGGCGGCAAACATTATTCTCAAACGAGATTGCTTGCGGCGGCGAGTCTTTTATGAAGACTCCATGTCGCTCCCAAAAGTGTACATGCAAAAGAAAAGGACAATATGGATTAGGACATGAAAGAGATTTAATAAGGAAAATACCATATAAAGATGAATTCTAAAGAAAATGACCAACCAAGTTCAATAGAATATAAGTTGCAAAGAGAACAAACATGAAACTTAATTACAAGCACAACCAAAATCGACAAGATTCAAGGAATCACTATGCGAATCATTTTTAGGGACAGGGTAGGTTAAGAGAAAGCACATTTGCTAAGTCAATCTATTCATATCGAAAATGCCAAGTTTGTTCACTGTGTGGTTGCTATTTCAAGACGGCCTAAAAGCAGCAAATTTTAGCCCAGACCACAACAATGTTTTGCTTCAAATGCAATAGATAATATTCCCAAATACGCAGCAACTGTATGGTCAAAAAATGCAACATAAAATCTGCCCGAATACAGCAGTTACTAGGCCCCAATCTGCCTGGAGTGCAGTAGCCATAGCAGCAAGTATTTTGCTCTCAATAGTCTCAAAAGTGCCACATCTTGCAGCCACGAAACACGGCAATACTTTGGCCAAAACGTGCAGCCACTGGCAGCCTTAAAGTGCCGCAAATAACCCATAAAAGTGCTCAAAACAGTAGCAAATTAATTCAACTAAAAGGGTAGCAACGAGGCAGCCTCAAATGCAGCAACATTGCCTTAAAAGGGCAATCACGATGCAGCGAACGAATCATCAAAATGCTGCAACTTTTTTGGGTGCAGCGAACTAGGGTGCGGGGGTCTTAGATCTCGAACACTAACAACTCCGAGCTTGAATACGCTCAGATTCGAGGTAGTGGCAGAGGCAAAAGAGAGAATAAAATAACTTATTACTTCGAGTAAAAATAATGAGGTATTGAGAATGAAGAGGATTAATACTTTCAAGGGGAATAGAGGCGGCTAAAAGCTCTTTCTTTTTTTTCCTTCCCCTTTCTAAGGTTCCAAATGTTAGTATTTATAGATCCAGATTAGGGTTCTTGGAGTAGTACTTTGGGCGGGATTTTTTAAAAATATCTAGAGTTTGAATCGAGTCAAATAAAACCGTTCAATCCGAACATTGAAGGCGTTTTGAACAGATCTTCACGTGATTTGGTCAGAACATGGCTGAAAAAGTAGAGATTTATGCTGGTTTTGAAATTTCCTATATGTATCGTCATTCACATAAGGATACAAAAAAGCTTGCACGAAAATGGGCGGACATTATCTGTCTAACGCTTGGTGAGGTTTGAATCTTTGCTAGAAATTGAAGAAGAAGAGGGTATGGTTAGCGGCTGCTGTTATGAGATAAAAACCTAGGTGTTTTTATTCTCCTAAGGGAAATCTAGTCATTCTAAAAAAGGGCCGACGGATTTGGGCTTATTTGGGGTTAATTGGGCTGTGTTTGGTTGCTACCTTTTGAGCTCTTAAATTTGCTGAAACCATTAGCCTTTTTCCCTTCTTCTTTAAATTTCTTAAAGCTTTTAGTCGGATAAAATATATTCTTTCAGTCATATTATATAATACCATGTAATATTAGTATACTAATATTAAGTAACTAATTATTTAATATACCTTACGAAATTATAGTTGCTAGCACTTAACTAAATTATGACATATTCCAAAGTTATGCGAAATAAAAATGCTATAGTAAAATATTATAGTAGCTATTCATAAAGTGTAAAACTAGAATAGTATTTCTACTTGATTAAGTCAATGAACACGAGCCTTAAATATGATAAAAATGAAAAAGAAAATAATAATAATAATAATTATTATTAGTAGTAGTAGTAATAGTAGTAATAATAGTATTGGTAGTAATAGTAATAGTACTAATAAGAATAATAATAATAATGATAATAATAATAATAGCGAAAGTAACTAGTAAAAATGGTAAAGCTAAGCTATTTGATTTATTACCAATTTAGAAGCTCAATGAAATAAATCGGAAGAAAGGAGGGTCAAAATTGGGTGTCAACAGTGGTGGTGGTGGGAGTGGCAATGAAGTTGAATGGGGGATTGTTGTTGCAATGTTGGAGACAAAGAAGTTGTGCTTGGACTTGTAAGAAGTACCACTGCCACCAATAAGCACTTTTTGACCTCTTTTGTCCACAACTTCAACTAATGCCTCATAAATCTCAGGCAACATATTAGTAGGCAAGTTCTTGTCTTTTCTTTCATTCCTCTCAATCTTACAATAAGACAACATATTATTACTTCCATCCCCTTCAGCTAACTTTTCAGCCACTCTTCTTTCATATTCCCTCACTTTCTTGTGATCTCTCATGAGATTATCCCACTTGTCATTACACTGAATTTGGCTTCTTAAAGAACCATTTCTCCAACAATAATCTTTTTTGCTTCTATAAAAACCATTGTTGCTTGCACTGTCCAATTCCCTTTCCTATAGTCCCTCAACATAATGTTACTACTTCCTCCACTATCCATGCAAAAGTGAAGTGGCAGCTGCAGTAATCACCATAATCTTTTCTTCTAGCTTTTCTTAAAAATTAGCTGCCTTTATTGAAAGTGTTAAACTTTGTGGTACTCAAGTAGTAGGTTATTCTTTATCCGAAAAGTGTTATTCCTTATTGTTCTTATTTGTTTTTTATATTTATATTTTCAGGCATCAAACAGGCCAAGACCGTCTTCCTCATCCAAATGTTGAAACCCACAGCGATGCTAATCATGTTGTTGTTGACACCCGATTTTGCCCCTCCTTTATTCCAATTTATTTCCTTGGGCTTTTAAATTTACTAACGAGCTAAATATTTATTTTCACTGCTATTTTTATGTCTACTAATATTAATACCACTACCTTCATTTTCACTATTTTCTATCAACATTACTTTCGTTACTTTATCACAAATTTTTAAATGATTCGTCATCGTTTCATTTTCAGATCTTGTACTCGTTAGATTAATTACACTTTGTTAAATTTTTACTTTCTACATGCTAATTAGTAATTATCTTCATTGTACTAGTTGCCAAATTAGAAACCTAAGAAAGAATTAATTGAAGCAAGAAAAGGGCCACATTTTCAGCCAAAACAAACGGCCCATTTCACAACTTACCCGGACCAGCCCATCCCCGTTTCTACTTGACCCGGCCCAATCCTTAACTTAATCCCTAATTTTGTTTCTCCTTCTTCTCTAACGCCGTCTCTCCTCTTTCCTTTCCTCTCCATCTCTCTTCACGCCGTTTCACCCATCTACTCTCTCTTTCTCTTTCTCCTCTCTCTACTCTCTCCTCGTCATCACCCCTTCCCTTTTCAACCAAACCTCAGTCCCTCTTTCACCATAAACAGATCTTGCCTTGCTATTTTTGTGCAAGAAATGATATCACCATCTCTCACCCTCTCCTTTTTCAACTAAGTCAAAGTTGAATTCGAAAGGGGACAAAAGTTCTTCATCAGAAATCTGAGCAAAACGATACTTTTTCAGATTTTGATTCAAAATTTCAAACGATTCTACACCCGTGACTTTTACGGGTGGTGCTAAAAAAAAAATTCGAAAATGAAACCCTAGCACTAATCTGTTATAAATACCACTCTAAATCCTCAGCCGAAAAAGGGGGTTTTGGTTTTTGGAAGGCAATTCCAAATTTTTCTGAAAAAATACAGTCTCACTCGAAATACAGCCTCATTCTTAAAAGACAGACACTTGTTACCCTATTTTCACTCTCCGATCTGAAGCTTTAGTTACTTTAATCGGGTTCGGGTTCGGGTTCATTCGAGTTCGAGCGTAAATTCGAGACCCTCGACGTCCCATTTCACTGTACACAAAACAGGTCAGTGCGATCTCTTCTTTCCATTTTTAGTTCGTTTGGATGTTCGATGCGTGTTTGGATCCTTTATTCGTATGTTTAAAGTATTTTAATTTCAAGTTGGGGCTGTGTTAAGATTCGTTTGCTCGATATCGCGAAATAAGAAGTTATGGTCGACGTCGCGCATTAGGAAATTGAATCCGTAATCTTGAATGATGATTGATACTCAGTCAGCATATTCCGTGTTTTACTTTAAAATATGATTTAAGACCCCTGTTTTGTTATTACATAAGGCATGAAATTTTTGCCGTTGCGCGACTGGAATAAGCACGCTGTTCATAAAATGCATTCGGATATAGCTAGTCGTGTTCATGGTCTGCTTCTGAATTCATTTGTTGGCATTTTACCTCTTTGTAACTAGATTAAGCCATCTGAAAGAGGTCCCATATCACTTATGCCGCGAAGAATATCTCTGTGTTGTTTCAGTCAGCTTAATTTGTTCGTGTATGCCTTGTTGCTTTATCTAATCGATTTTAACTGGTAGCTGGTTAGGGCTCGTGTATTTTTATGTTGAGTCGATTGCAGTTTAACAAGTATAGAGTATCCATACGGCCACGCTTTAGTTTAGTTTCCATTGAAAACATTCATCTATTCATGTCTTAGTGTAGATTGGTATTAGTTCTAGCAATATCCATATGTTTATGTCTGGATGAATGTTGTTGATAATGAGTTGGCTTTGAGCCATTTCTATATTCCTGATGCTACCCCACTAATGAAGGGTATCAGTTGAGGTGTGATTATTAGAGGAATAGGTCCTTGCTTGGCTGTTTCTTCCTTTTGACCATAGTAAAACAGATCTGTATGATCGACATTAATAACTTTGGTGATTTTCCTGATTAATGCCAAACCTGTTAACCATTAGGAAACTGTTAGGAAACCGTAATGATCTAGGTTGAATAGTTTAGGCTTTATTGTATTTTAGTTTGGTTTTAGGTTCAACAAACAGTGTTTCAGTTCCTTTCTTATTCGTATCCTAGCATGGGATGGATATAGTTGAAAACTCTTCGTATATCTCCTCTCTTTTATTTTTCTGCACTTTAATATCAATTTAATCATTTGGTTACTAACTGTTTGTATGCGAGGTAAATAGTTCATTTGTTAATTAACGTATGGTCACGTTAATATCTTTTTGTTTGGTTATGTCGATCTTATCTATCTCAGCATGTTTAAATAGTATGGTTTTCTGCTTGTGTGCATCATTGGTACATTTGTATGATTAGTTGATGTACTAGGCGGGTTCATTGCTTCCTTTGTTGAGAAGCTGCACCATGTTTGGCCTAATTTGCTTCAATAAAATGATCTACAATACTTTAACTTGGATTGTTGAGGCCCAAGTGATCATAGTTAGGATAAGAAAATCCTCTTGTTTTGCTCTATAAGCGAATCACTCGGCTTTGCTTAAACTAGTCTAACTTAATAAGTCCCATATGACGAATTTATTTTCACAAGTCAGGCATGATCTGTTACTTATTTAGCTTAGCCTAGTCAAGGCATATCTCGTGACCAACTGATATACACAATCTATTAATTTGTGCGAGTTATATTTTTACATGTTTAATACTATCTATGGATTATATACTAATCCTTCTCTTTTTTCTTTCTTTTTACGCATGATCATCGCATACGAGTCAAGCAACTCGTCATCTCCTGCATTCGATATTGGGCTAAAAGCCCAACATAATATCCTCGGGTCATCTTCCCTCAGCTCCGGCCGCAGCACAAATAGAAACAAAATCTGGGCTGAAGCCCAATGAACAGTGACAGTCGTAGCAGCAATATAAAAATTTTCACTGGGCCTAAGCCCAATGACGTGAACAGTTCGCAGCGGATGGGCCCTAATAAATGGGCCAGATCCATTCATTCCTTTTCCTCCCTCCTTACTTTACTTGTTGTGTATTTTATTTGCTTGTATGACCAACATCTTATCTCATTTTTATTTTAGCTTAACTTCTAGTAAAGTAATGGGTTTAGCTCTAGCATAAGGGATAGTTTAATTTAATGAAAATCATAATTAGCCTCATAGTTTCCATTCCCCTTCTATGGTACAGTTATTTATGGCATCTATAACCTTTAAAAATAATTGATTCTTAAAATAGTAGGATTACACATTTTGGTTAAAAGAATCATAATTTACGCTTCTTTGTTTTGGAAATTTAAAACGTCACAAATTTTACACTAACGTTAGCTTATTCTAAGAAATAAAGGACAAACTAGTTCAACGGACAACTCTTCCACTTTAGTTCCTTTCCAACACTAGAAATATATATATTTGTTTAAAACAACCTTCGTATAGCTTACATGGAATTAATAGTCTTTCATAACCCTTCGGATTTTTATTAAATAACTCTTTTAATTGGCTATTTGGCCTAACTTATTTTCTCCAAATATTTACAAAATATCATACCTCCTGCACTTCTTAGTTTACTTATAATTAAAGTCTTTTTATGCAAAAGAATATTATCTTTCCTAAAAGTCTTATTTTTTAAAATAGCATACTTATATTTCCACTATAGCCTTGGCAATACTTGCAAGATATTTTCTTACATATTATAAAATACTTCATCTACATTCTTAGCCTAATTAATTCACCTAAGTCCGGTCGGATTAACCATTATTAATGGAACTTAGAGGATGCCTAATACCTTCCCTCTAGGTTAGTCGAACCCTTACCTAGGATCTTTTGGTTTCGTAGACTTTAAAATGGAGTTGACTTTAGAAAATAACTTTAATAAATTTTAGGTGCCCTAATTCACCGTAAATAATTAGGTGGCGACTCCTTAGACTTTAATTAACCCCGGAATTACCCGGATGTTGTAAACTATTTTGACCCTGGTTAAAATAGGGTATAACAGTTGTTCAATCTGGATTTTGCTTATGGATTTCAGTTCTAATTTTGTTAGCAATGAACTTGTTTTTCCGGAACTGTGGATTTTGCATCAGTTTATCAGATTTTAGTTCTTATATTTGGACAAATAGAAATTTTTCCGTTAAGAATTCTCCAAAGTGGATTTTGCATCAGTTTATCGATTTTAGTTCTTATATCGGATTTTAGTTCTTATATTTTGCCTCGTGCCTTTTATTGAGTAGTGCGATTTTATGTCTTGTGATCGGATCTTTTGTTATATGACCGAAGCTCTTTTAATTGCGTGAGCTATATATTTTGCAAAAGTTCTTTTTCTATTTAATTGCTATGTTGGTTATAGGTTGGAATATGTAAAAATTAGGCAAATTCTACCATGTGAAATGGGGTCAAACCGCAACAAATTGAATTGCAAATTGCCGGAAAATCGTATTTTTAGTTTTTTGGGTTAAACCGTCGTAAAATCAACCTAAACCGCTGGGAAATCGTATATCAGTTACAAACCGCCGCTAAACCTAACAAAACCGCCGGGAAATAGTAGCTTAGTTACAAACCGTCGCTAAACATAACCAAACCGCCTCTGTTTAGTAATTTGCTGCGGTTATTCCAGCGGGAATCGTATATCAGTTACAAACCGCCGCTAAACCTAACAAAACCGCCGGGAAATAGTAGCTCAGTTACAAACCGTCGCTAAACATAACCAAACCGCCTCTGTTTAGTAATTTGCTGCGGTTATTCCAGCGGTTATACTAACCCGTCGGAAAAGGGTTTTCCGACCCCTTATCAGGCGACAGGTCTAAACTGCCGCTAATTTTCTACTGCGGCAGTTTGAACCGTCGCAAAATAAAGGAACAAACTGCTGGGAAAAAGCGTTTTTTCTGTAGTGTAAGTACGTAGAAGTTAATCTCACTAAGGTGAGTATATGTCCTTACTGGTCTCTCTATGACCCCCTATTTATTTCCTCTGTGTGTTTTGAATAAATGACAGCGACCAGAGTAAATGCATGCACGAGGATGAAGCCATATATATATATATATATATATATATATATATATATATATATATATATATATGTGTGTGTGTGTGTGTGCTAGCTAGGACTGTTCTCTCTGAGTTTTCATTGGTAACGGATCGAGGTTCATTTTGCTATAAATAGCATATCTTCCTTGAGATAATGCAAGTTTAAGACTTCAAAATTTGCTATTCTCATGCAACGAACTATCAATTGCTCGTGTCAATGTCTCAAGGCTGTCTATGATCAGTTGACACAGTAGTTACGGTCGGCTACTATTAACTGCATGCATGTCTCATCTACCGTCGAAACAAATGTTTGTCTTTCTATTGCCTTTAGATTCTGAGAATTTCATATTTGGGGCCTAAATATTTGACAATTTCAAATCCGAGAAATGAGGTAAAAAAACACTGGAAATGGAGTTGTGGGGGGCAGGGCGGAGCTGTGGTAAGTGGTAACTGTTCGGTAGATCAAGTAAGTTTGGCTCAAATCCTATCTTTATGTTGAAAAACTCATTTAATACATGTATTATAAGTAATTTATTTAGAACTCACTAAGCAAAAAGAATATAATTAATTCTTAACCCATAAATTAAAAATGCTGACTTCGCTGCTGGAATACATGGGGAAATTAAGCCATAATTTCTCCATGATTGCACCTTACTGTACTTTACAAGTTCAAACTGATTAATAATATTTCTATGCTATTAATTGGATTATATGTTGAGAAGTCTTCCTTTAAAATAAAAATTGCAGCATCTTCATCCTATTATGAACGGGAAAAAAAAATCCTATTATGAGTGTTTAGAGGCAAATGTAATTAAATTGACCATAAACTTAGCTTATGAATAAATCTAAGGAAGTAAGAAAATTAATATTATGTGACTGCTGAGTATAGGAGGTCATAGTTCATGTGAAATCGCTTATAAAATATCCAAGATATTTAGCGACCTTTTTGTATTCGCTTGTCCAACCTTTGAAATGATGGAATTGCATCAAAAAGTAGGCAAATGAACCTCAACTTGCAAAAGTGGTTACATTTGTAATTTTTGATCGATCCTTCACATCCTGTTTTTCTCGAATTTATGAAAAAATAAGTATGGACAAACAGGTTAGCCTTGTGGAAGACTTTTTCTTCAATTTACTTCTCGTTGTCACCCTTGGTACTATACTACTATTTACAAACCTGTTTTTTTCGATTTGCACTTACTAGAAAATTTGCTAGAATAACAGTGAGTCACTTCGGCCTTAAATGTTCATTCAACTTAACGAAATTATCCGGTAAAGTTATTTATCTTTTCTTTTTATTTCAATAAAATTATTCAAGTTATATATTTAATTTACAAAGTAATAATGGCTAGAAGTCACTTTAAAAATGAAAGAAAAAAGGTCGAAATAGTCCCTTTAGTTTGGACAATGAGTTAAAACATTCCTTATTTTTTATCGTGAAATACATAATCTATTTGTTTCTTTTGATGACATGTGTATTTACCTGCTTTTGTTCCTCTTTGTTTTTCCAGAATCTCCGTTGAGAGCAGAGAGAAGAAGACACAAAACTACTCTCATATTTCTTTTTCACACACATTTTTTAAGTAACCAAACATTAATCACGCGCGATTTATGGTCAACCGGCAAACGCCATCATAGTTCATGGGTGATATCTGATCACTTGCATTTGTTTAATGAGAAGGCCAACAGAATGAGTTGAGGAGAGTCGTCCAGTTGAGTACAATTCTTTTCTGTCTGGTATATTATGAAATGGTTTTTTTAATTTCCCGCTCGGTTTTTGATACCTGTGTAGGAACAAGAATTAATCTTAATAAAGGAAATATATTTTTTATTATAATTTTACTCAAATCCAAAAAATTTAATCAAGAGTGGAGGGTTTCTATCATACCGCAAATGTAGGTGGTACCAATGTGGATGGTACCATGAATATGCCTGCATCTCTTAATGAAAGAGCAAACTAGTATGGCTACCGAGTCAAAAAAGACCCTTAAACCGCTCATGTAAAGATCAAGACAACCCCACCCACCCCCACGACCTCCCCAACCCCCAAACCAAACAACAACAACTCCAGCACTAATATGATTCGAAAATCCCATTAAAAGACCATTTCTTGATGATGATAAAGTCCACGGAAACTCCAGCTAATTATTAGTGCTATACAATATGGATATTAATCATTATTCGTACAATAGACAGACTTCTATTTAGTACTCATAATAATAGAACAAAAAAGTGGTTAAAAATCAGGACAGCCGCACAACACCGGACTATTAGGAGCCATCTCACAAAATCCACCCACCACCTTTCTTTGTTCGTTTTCCCCTCTCTCTCGAACCCAAAAATTCTTTTCTAAATTCCAAAAGATCCAACTTTTACCGTTCGGTTGGGAGAAGAAGAGTAGGAGGGAGAGAAGAAAAATCACAACCTTTCCCTTCTCCTCTCTTCTCTCTCCCCCCAAAAAAATACAACCAAAAAACTATGCATGCATTCCAGGCCTCCTTCATTAACATAACATTCTCATTCTCATCACCTCCGTCACCGTTACGGCGGCCAGGACTTAAACGTCCTAGGCCATCACCCACCACATCATCCTATGAGACTCCTCTCTTCCCCTCCTCCCTTTAATGGCTTGGAGGCTTCGTCCTCGTCTTTGTCACGTTTGATTTATTCATCACGTCCTCCTGCTCCTTCTCCTTCTCCTTCTCCTTTCGAGTTACTATTAACCGATCCTACTTCTAAACCTTCTGTCCTTCTCCCTTCTATTCCTATTGCTGACGGCGCTTCTGATTTTGCCACCTTCTCTTTTGTTTTCGGTATTCTTCTCCTCTCTCTATTTTCTTTCGCTTTTATCTTCCATCTCAGGATTAGATCACGTCAATTGCCTCATTTACAGAATTTCAATTCTCTTTGGGCTGTCAGATTGCTTCTCGTTCTCTTCGCTTCGCTTTGGGCTGTTAACGAAGTTATTCGCTTACCCTTTATTCGTCGAAGATATCTTTACCCTTTTTTGCCATCTCTTTCCCTGCATCAACAAGCCGATCTTTGTAAGGTTCACGTGGTTCTTTCATTGGGTTTCTTCGAGCCAGGTTTCCTAATTACTCTTCTTTTCTTGGTGAACGAGTCGATTAAAACGCAAAATCCTTTTCGGACGTGGGGTGTTGCACTCGTCTGTTTAGCTTGTTCTCCAATTCTCCTTCTACAATCGTTCTTCGTGTTTTTCTCGCCATTGGAAGCGAAATTACCCATATATATGCATACGAGTTCTTACGTTTCGACTGACCTTTTAGGAAACAAATCCGTGCTCTGCACCTACCCGTTGTTCAGTTGCATTGTGTTTGGGGTATTCAGCATTGCTTATTCGTTAGCATTTTTGTTGTCATGTTGGAGGGTTGTGGCCTTTGTGATCAACAAGAAAATTCGGGTCCGGTTGAATATGCTTGCTACATCGTTCTTGATATTATTGCCATTACAGATTCTTTGCTTAGGGTTGTCGCCGTTGTGGCAGCCGGCAGAACCTACACATGGATATGCTATCCTGGCGATGGACCTTGCCGTTGCATGGTGCGTGGTGATTGGGGAGGTTATTTTGATAATAAGGCCAATTGCAGATGCATTAGCTGCCGGTGGAGCATGTTGCCCCTGGAGTCCCGGTAGCAGGTCAGTTTAATTAATTTTAGAGGGTAAAAAATACTCCTTTAGTATCATAGCTCTTATACTTTGGTTCCATACATATTCGTCAAATTATCTTGTACTTGCCTTGGTCCTAAAGAAGTTTATTCATATTCTTGTTGTTAGTAAATTGTCTCTTATTTACGAAATTTTAACTTGAAGATGTAATTTTAATCTATAATTGAAAATAAAAGAATAAATTTGAACCTTTATCCTGAAGTATTTTGACACATGAAATCTATCTAATTTATGCTGAAGCTCTCCTAATGTTAAAAAAAAAAAAAAAAAATAGATTGAGACAATTTGCTAATAGCAACTGTATAAATAGTTCCAAAGTATATTGGAAGGTAGAAATTAAGAACCTGTTTGGATTAGCTGATAAATATTAAGTATTGAAATTTACTTTTAGGTGTCAAAACTGATTTTATAAATAGCAGTTACTTACATGTTTTTTTTCCTATTAACGTGATTGAAATGTGCTTATAGCTATTATAAAAAAAAATATAAATTTAAAGTATTTTTGTTTTAAAGAGGAGCAATGATGAAAATAGAATAGATAGATAATTATGAGTTATGTTTCAAGAAGAGTATTTTAAAATTGCAATAAATATTATGAATGAAATAGTAAGAGACTTGATCAAATCAAAGTGCTTATAAGCTGAAAAGTCATAAATTGGGGTGATCAATTTATGATGGGGTGGAGGAAGTGAGTGATATCTTGCCCTATTACAATTTGAATAGAAGAAAATAGCCTTCTCAGATCTCTTATGTGTTTTTTTTTAGATCTCTTATATGTAAAGAAAATAAAGATCTCTCGTAAAAAGTCACAAAACTAAGTAAAGTTTGTAAAGAGCTAAAAAAACATTACGGCGTTTGATTAATTTTAACCTATAAATACTTAGCTTATAAGCACTTTTGAGATTTATCCAACAGGTAGATAAACTGAAAAGTGTTTATAAGCTAAGCCAAATAATCTCTAAGATATTTCATATATTAGTCTGTAAATCTGGACATCACCATGTATTAAGAAAACTTTAAACAGCTACATAAATAAAAAGAAGTTAATGGCGGACCTCCTCGCCAAAGAATGAGCTAAGAAGAAACTTTTTTAATAGGCTAATTTTTTTTTGTAGTTCCCTAAATGTTTGTAAATGATGCAGTATGGGCAGATATTCCAGGAATTATATTTAAAAGATAAATTATGATTTGTAATAGTAAGGTAGACACTACTGAACTACCAGAGTGCTCTAACGCTCTCACTAACTTGGAATTTTTGCTTAGTATATATTTATAATATCTATTCAATTAATCAAAAACTATAGTATTTCTGAATGTGAACTTGGCACTTGCAGGTCAGGACGGCCTAACGGTGACGGGAAGAGGGTGGATAATGGGAATCGATAACGATAAGCGGAGGCCATGATGGTCTGTTCCAACCATTGTTTTTCAAGAGATAAGATGAAGGGGGACAATTTTTGACGATTTCAGTGTGTAAAATGCTTGGTGGTTCATCAAGCCTAGAGAGGGGGGTTATTTAGTAAGTTACACTGTGTTTACAAGTACTACTTATTTATTACTCCTCGGAGGAAAATGTGTACAGCATTCTGTTTGATATTCACCACTTTCTACTGCCCTCTTGTTCAATTGTACATATCCTATATTCTTTTTTTCTGATACAAATAGAAAATGTTCATAGTTTCACCGTCTAATGACCTAGTCAAGCGATTACATACATATTTCTATTATATATAAGCCTGTAAGGAGGACTAACACAGCATCAAATACTTATACCAAAAGCTTTACAAATTGTACATGCAATGAATGCTTGTATCATAAGCTATATAACTTGTACGCTTTACCCAACTATTTTTTTATCCCACGTGGACATATGTCATAGTACTTAATATTTATTCCCTTCTCATGTATAGACGTATGCACTTCAATTTTAATTTTCCGATACATTTATTTCCTCTGTGCACTTTTATTTGTTCACTTTTGACTTTTCACGTTCTTGCTGAATATTTATTCTTTTCTCATGTATAGACGTATGCAGTTCAATTTTAATTCTCCTACACAAATTTATTTCCTCCGTGCACTTTTACTTGTTCACTTTTGACTTTTCACGTTCTTTAAGAATGAATAAATCCCACGTGGATATATGTCATAATACTGAATATTTATTCTCTTCTCATTTATACACGTATGCACTTCAATTTTAAGTCTCCGACACATATTTATTTCCTCCGTGCACTTTTACTTGTTCACTTTTGACTTTTCACGTTCTTGCTGAATATTTATTCTCTTATCATATATACATGTATGCACTTCAATTTTAATTCTCCCACACATATTTATTTCCTCCGTGCACTTTTACTTGTTCACTTTTGACTTTTCACGTTATTTAAGAATTAATAAATGAAGTACTCCCTCCGTCCCATATTACTTGGCCACATTGTTATACTTGACTTTTCACGTTCTTTAAGAATTAATAAATGAAGTACTCCCTTCGTATCATATTACTTGGCCACATTACTAAAAATATATGTCTATTTTTCTATTCTATATTTTTCTTCTTCTTATATATAAACGCCCAAGGCGGACGAACACAACAACAATAAGTTGTACAAAAAGCAACTGAAATTGTACTCTAAGCAGGGACTAACATGTGTACATTTCAGAAGTTGACCATTAATTCTACCTCTTGTATGTTTACTTTTTAAGTCCCCACAGGTCCGCAGTATCTTAATTATCCTTTCATTTCCTTCATTTGGCATATACTGCCTCTGTCTCAATTTAAGTGTCTACGTTTGACTAGACATGAAGTTTAAGAAATAAAGATAAACTTTCAAATCTTGTGGTTCTAAATTAAAAATGTGTATAATATAATAAAATATCTTTTGAATCTTGTGATTATAAACTTGACATGTAGGATATTTGAATTGTCAACTTACTAAATATAAAAAGAAGCGAACATAACCAAAATAAGACAAATTTTAACAACAATTGAGAAATTAAGGGGAAAAATAAGACAAAAAGAAAAAGAATATGGAGACTCACTATGAAGAATCGCGGTATCCTTTGCAAAATATATAAACCATAAAGACTAACTAAATTGAGTAACCAAATTAATCATGTTGGGGCCCGTGCATCGCACTGGCATAGTTTGCTAGTTTGTCATAAAAGGCAAGTGAATGTCGAATGTATCACTTATACATTATGGGGTCGTTTGGTTGCTGGTTTTAAGTTATTCATCTATTGAATCCTACCAAGTAATATCATGTTTGGTAGCTTCTTTTGCTATGTATAAAATCCAATACACCTAATACAGTGTTTGATTTGCAATTTGGAAACTCACATAACTAACACATATATAAGTTATGAAGGAATCTATATTAAGGATAGAAGATGGAATAATTAAACCTACATAAAATAATATATAGATTTTCTCATAACTAATTTTTGCATTATTAATACTTACATAACTCTAACCAGCAAGCGAACAACCCATAACTTGGTGTACATCATCCATAACCAACATACCATAATCAACAACTTTTGTCATTCCTTTTCAATTCAACTTAATTCGATTCAATAGAGTTCATGCACACTTAGTCAGTCCTTATACGCTATTTCCATTTCTTAAAGCAAATGTTGCAACTAATACTGTTAGGACCATTGGTACAGTGATAGTGAAAAACATTGTTAAGCTCATCCGTCTCAAAATGTTCAATAGCAAAATTTCATGAAGAAAACGTCTACTACTATATCTTTCTACCATTTCATGACAATTTCGCCCCTAATAACAAAAGAAAGCAAATAGAGGACACATTGATTATATATGCGCCATGGGAACATTTTGCTTTAGATCGTATAGTTTTTATGACAAACAAGTGGAAATAGGAGAATACATGACAAAATTGCTACTGAGCTAAATCAATACTCCTAGTATTTACCAACTTTTCCTACGTCAAGAAAGTTCATATGTTTCCTTAATAATTTTAATTTTTGACTGGATATTCGTCGTGTCTATCCCGCAACACGGTAATGGTATTCTAATTAAATTGACTGTTGTGCTTTTAGTTCTAATAAATCTCTGTGCTTTTAGTTCTAATAAATCTCACATAAGATGTAGGAAAGTAGGCTACCCAGAATTGGATTTGCTGGTTTTGGATCAGCTTTACTACAAGTTATAACACTGAACGCTAATGTGATTTGCTTCCGGTCTATAAGTTCACCAAGCTGGCTCATCATCTCCTGCTATGGGCTTAAAACCAAAGAGCAGAAGTTCAGAAAATAATGAAGCGGAAATTCAAAGAGAAATGTATGCCTTGTGTCTGCAATAACAAAATATTGCGGGAAGTGCAGATCTATATACTCAATTTTGGGGTCACTATTGAAGTCATATCCGCGGTGCACAAAATTTTGCAAATTCACCGACTTCATAACACACTTCAAACGTACGCGACTGAAGTTTCAAAATTTTTTGTTTAAAGTTACAAATTTTTAGATAGTGTAAATAAAATAAAAAATTGAATCGCGAGCTTCAAACAATCGGATCTAAAGTTTTTCCGCCATAGTGCTAACTTTAGACAATTGAGACTGAAGTTCTCACGTTGCAGTGAATATTTTAGACAATCATGATTGAAGTTTTTTCCGTGACAGTGAAAACTTCAGACAATCGCATTTGAAGTCCGGGTGAAGCAAATCATAACTTCACATAATCGGATATAAAGTTCTTCTTTTGCGGTGCTAAATTTAGACTATTGTAACTGAATTTCTCCCGTAGCAGTGCATAGTTGTTATATCCCGCATTTTTGTACATTGGGACATTCCGAGCAAGTTGCGGAAAGTCAAGGGCAAGGCCATTTTCCGGTTTTGTTTGAATGCGCAAGTCGCTTATAGATATTATTGTCATGGAATGTTAAGGGCGAACTTGGAAATTGGAAATTATTATTAGTTCATGACTTCTTGAAGAAGCATTGTGGCCGTGGGCCCATTTACATTTTGGTCAATTGTAGCAAGCCATGTAATGGAACATGTGTTCATCTTATATTTTGTAAGGGCCAAATATATATATGTGGACAAAGATGACAAGGCAAGCAAGACAATTAGTCATCTTTGATGACTTAAAGAAAATTCTAGAAAATTGGAGAGAAAGAAAAAGAAAAAAAAAAAAAAAAAGAGGGAGCATGGCCGGTCATGTGACACACATATATATATATGGGTGTGGTGATTAAATAAGACACAATTCATCATCCACAACTCTAGAAAACTCAAGGGAGAGAAAGAAAGGGAGTCTCGGCCATGGTGGCCGAGAGTGGTCTTGTGTGTGGGTCAAAAAGAAAATTATTTTCTCTTAGTTTCCTACCAATTGAAGGGTCCTTATTAACATGAGTTAGTCGTTGGAGCGAGCAAGGCATTCGTTTGCATGATCCACAATCCTAGCCGAGAGTGGAAGAGCCAAGTGGAAGAAGTATTTTAGATCGTGGGGAGCCGAGACGTAAGTTTGGATTAGCTTAGAGGGCGGCCAAGGTATGTAAAGCTTGACTCTCTTTTCTTTGGCATGTCTTAGTACATGTAGGCTATGAGATGATCCCCGAGGTAATTCTACTCCTACGATCCGAGCACGTCTATGAGTCTTAGTTGCTTCTTGATATCCGTATTCGTAATATAGTTAAATTGTGGTCCTTATGCCTTTTGTATGATTATACATGAACATGCATAGAAAGATTTTGTTCGTAAAAGGGACGGTAACTACGAACGTCCGTAGCTTCCATAGGAAGGCTCGGATCGCTTCGATATGTCTGTAGGAGGTTCTGTAGCGTATGATGATCTTAACCTTCACGGGTGGGCCCGGATCGGTTGGGTACTTGTCCGTGGGCCCGCAAGACGTTCCTATGTATAGTTCTAGCAACTTGTTAAAAGAACTTAATATGGTTAACAACCCGACTTCCGAATATGATTACTCACTTATCTGTTAAGTCTGAAATGAGAAATCGTATGTATATGATGTAGATCCGTAACTATGATGGCTAAAGTTCTATTTGACAAGTCCCGAGTAACATTCGAAAGAAACTGGATTTGACTATGACTATTGGCTTGGTTTTTAAATGATAGTCTGTTTTGATTGTGTTATGGAATCTGTGTAAATGTACGAAATGAGAATTCGTATGCATATGATTTGGATACGTAACTATGATTGATAAGAGTTTTATTTGATATGTTTTCGAGTAATATCCGGAAGAGATTTGAATTGACTAATGCCATTGGCTTGTAAATGATAATTTGTTTGATTATTTCGTTAAGTCTGTGTAAATGTTTTGAGTTGCATATAGATCCTACGATTCTGCTCGTGCACATTATTGTTACTTCCTTCGCCGAGTCCCGGGCCGGTTACTATCGTGCGCACAATCCGAAGTATGATGAGCGTCTGATATATGATATGATACGAAGTATGATGAGTTCTGAAATATGATGTGATTCGATTTATGATGTGTGACGGAGATACGGAGATCCGAAAACTTCCGAAGTATGATGAGTTGTGGCGCCCGAGCGGGAGGGGCAACCACGTTCGTCCGCCGGTCTATTACGGACCGCATAGGGTATATGATATGATAATCTGATGATCTGATGACATGATGATTTGATAATGTGATGATCTGATAATATAACGAATCTGATGTGATGATATGATAATCTGATGATTCTGTTTACCGAGTCCCTCACTGGAGGGCCGGGACGCGTTATATGATATATATATATATATATATATATATATATATATATATATATATATATATATATATATATATATTCGAAATGTGATCGGTCGGTATCGGAGCCGGTGGTGGGGCAAACCCAATGGTGGGGCAAACCCAGTGGTGAGGCAAATTCCACACTGGTTTAGGCGAATCCCACATTGGTTTAGGCGAATCCCACATTGGTTTAGGCGAATCCCACATCGGTTAATGTCAGCTACTATGATATGATCTATTTTCCATATATATGAGACAGAAATGTTTTTAAAAGAAAGCTAAGCATTTTGGCATTCCGATCATTATATTGGTGTTCTGCACCTCGTATGTATGATTTGTCTTTCAGATACAAGCACCTGGACATTCTGGCTATAATGTTCACTGTCCGTACTCCTTATTTCGGTTATGATCTCGTTTTCTGTATTTCATGCTTTACATGCTCAGTACATATTCCGTACTAACCCCCTTTCTTCG
The DNA here is from genome assembly GCF_029784015.1 of Lycium ferocissimum. Taxonomy (NCBI): domain Eukaryota; kingdom Viridiplantae; phylum Streptophyta; class Magnoliopsida; order Solanales; family Solanaceae; genus Lycium; species Lycium ferocissimum. The sequence continues at coordinate 19,585,197 of NC_081345.1, forward strand.
GCCGCGTTTCATGCGCGCGTGGTACACCCGATTTAGCCGAAGACATTAGTAGAAGATGTTCCAAAAGCGGAATTGGCGAGCTCCATTTCTCAGGATGCCGCCGAGTCAGAATGTTTATGTTATGAAAGTTTGTTCTGTGTTAGAGACTTTGCAGACAGAGTCATGTGTAAAGTGTGTCAGTTATGTAAGCGGCTCTATAAGCCGATGTACTGTTATACATTATATTACAGGTATTATATGATTACCGATTTTCATTTGGTTGAGAAAGATGAAAAGGCATGTTGTTTTCCGAAAAAAATTATTATTACATATTTGTGTTATGGCTAAGGGCCCAGTACGATTACAGGTATTACGAGAGTCAGTGGGTTCGCTCGGCCCTAGGTAAGGGTCGGGTGCCCATCAAACCCTATCGGATTAAGGGTGTGACAAATTGGTATCAGAGCGGTTCGTCCTGGGGTTGTCGCAAAGTCGTGTCGGTAGAGTCCTGTTTATGGTGTGAAGCCGGCCACATTTATAAACGAGAGGCTACGGGGCATCTAGGGTGGTTACTCTTCTTTCACTTCTTAGATCGTGCCATAGAGCCAAGTCATAGGGAATGAGATTTCCAATACTAACCTTTGATTTTAACAGAAGAACGACACCGATCGAAGAAGGCGATTGATGATGGAAGTTACAAAGCACGCAGGTAAGTAAAGGTACGAAAGATATATGTTGAGTAAGGTATTGACGTACGATTGAAATGTAAAGTTGAAAAAAATATTGGAAAGGAAAGTAAATAAGAAAGGGTAACACGTGCAGTTGTGTTGAGTATATGAGGTAAGTTCATTACTTTCAGACTTTTATGAATGTTGAGAGCCCTGTGCGGCTATGATACGATACGATATGATATGACGTATATGATGGCCCTGTGAGGCACTGTTGGTATTTCCTGCGTGCAGGTTTTGGGATAGTGAGAAATACAGAGGAAACTCTGCCAAAAATTTTCTAGAAATAATACGAGAATGAGATGTAAGTTTGGAATATGTTTTGATGGAAGTCGACTGAGCCGTGAAGTATGGCTGCCCTTTAAGAATAAGTTAACCGTGAAATTTGTGATAATAGCAAATAGGAGGTCGATGAAGATATGGTAACAAGGAATTTGGAACGGATTTGTGATACCAAAGAATGATCTAGAAAGGACTGGTAGGTTTGGATAGAGTGATATGTCTTAAGGCATCGACTGGGTCGATACGTAGGAGAAAAATATGATGGGATTACAGTTAAAGGAAGTGATGATACGAGTAAGACAGGGGTATGAAGAAAAAAAAAAGAATTGTGACGGATAGGAATGTATTAATAAGACAGCTGCTGGTATGTGTTGTGAGGACGTTTTGGGATATGTTACGATTCCGACCTACTCCAGGTTATGTGATGAAGGTTATGCGGTGAGGTGGACGCGACTATACCAGCATTAACGTACCCGATTTTGTTAGAATTTCAAGATTAAGCGTGCTGGAGTGAGAGAAATTTTGGGATGGGTGACCCCCCTGGGAAGTTTTCTGAAAATCTTACAAATTCAGACGTAAGAAGCAAATGAGAAACTGGAGTGGTCTAAGAAAAATTAGAGTATGCGGGGTGGCCAGGAACCTTAAGGGGACGCGTAGAACAGGGCGGATCAGGTCGGTAAGGAGAAGGAGTTAACGGAAAAGGGAAATAAGAAGGAAGTGGGACAACAGTGTAGTAATAGGATATGACGTGTGCAACTAAGGACACGAGTACCATAAATGACGGGACTGTGAGAGCTCAAGTTATGGAAAGATGAGAAACGAAGTAGAACGAATGTTAGAAAATGACTGGGATGATACGGATGAATGTGAGTGAATAGAGTACGTTTTGAAAACGAGAGAAGGACTATGTAGAAGAAGTGTGTTCTGAGTAACACAAAGGTAGCATAAGATCCCTCGTGTGCAGAATAAGGGATAGGTATAAGTGGGAAGAATGACAAGGGGATACCCAAGTAAGCACCCGAGATAGGTTAAGATAAAGGTAATATGCCAAAAGGACTTTGGATACTTATCGTCGAAATAAAAGTGCGGTCTAATTGAGATTGGAAATAAGGACATGAGGCGAAGTATAAACGGATAATGATATAAGTACACCCCTAAAGGGGGGAAGCGGGTGAGAGAAATGTAAGGATGAGATAGAAACAGTTGATACGGTAGTGTGTTTGATATGGACGCCCGGGCTACAAATGAGACCCTTTATTGAAGTGAGCTAGTAGGATCGGGAAAACAGACAATAAGTGGATAAAAGTCAGGATAATGTTTAAGGTAGTGTGAGGAGTTTTGCACAGACTTTGAATGACACGACGCCAGAAAGTGAACGTGTATAAAGAAAAAGAGTATGATAAAAGAATGGTATTGGATAGCTTAAGAGATAGTATGAAGGATGGCAATAGCTATGAAAAGGGAGCTCCCCCGAGGTGCTTATGAGACCCCGTAAGGCTAGTTGAACATTCGAGGACGAATGTTCTAAAGGTGGGAAGTGTTGACAACCAATTTTGTCCCGTCCTCCCGAAAATATCTATTTGAATTTCTAATATTTCGACATTTTTCAAAAAAATATAATTGTTTGTATTTTTACTATAATTATTGACTTTTACTAATACTGGCATTTTATCATCTTGTTGTAGTCACTACTGTTATTGTCTTCTATTATTACCGTTACTACTACCACTATTCGTCACTATTATTATTATTATCATCATTATTATTATTATTATTATTATTATTATTATTATTATTATTATTTTGTTATTATTATTACTACCAGTATTATTATTACTCGCATTTTGTCATTTCAGCATTTTTACCGCATTATGCGCACACATCGCATTTGTTTTCGCAAAATTAAATAATAGCATTTATTTACTGCTGACTTTTAAAATATTATTACACGGCTATTACGAGTTAATATAATTTCATTCTTTATCTAAGCACTAATAAATACATATCTTTGTATTTTGGCACACGGGGGTCATTTATGCAAATTTAGAAGCCCAAAATAGCACAAGAAGAAAATATATTTTAGCCCATCTGTTCCAATCAATTTATGAACATTTTCGGACCAGCCCATATCATTTTTAATTCACTACTCAGCCTACATTTTATTCATCAGCCCCATTTTACTACCCAGCTCAATTTTTAATACCCAGCCCAACGTTTTAATTCATTTACCCGGTCCACTAAACCAGTGACCCGACCCGGCCCATCTCACATTTTAATCCCCTAAACCTAATGAACCATACTCTTTTCGTTTCCCCTTCATCCGCCTTCTCTCTTCTCTCTTCTGCCCGCTCTCTCTCTCTCCTCTTCTCCTCTCTAAACGTCGACAAACAGAGCAAAGAAACAGACGCCTTTCACCTTCCCCAGGCCTTGCATGGCCATTTCGGGGAAGGCAATTAATGATTGTACCCTCCTCGCCAATTTTTTTTTAACCGTTGAAGAGGTAAGAATTTTGTTTTCTTCTCCTTTCTTTCTCGCGTGCTTCTGAGAAGTCTTAATGGGTTTTGTTTGTTTTGAACACAAATCGTTTTTCATTATCTGTTCCTTTGACTTCGGGTACAAAAAAATCTTTATGAACTTTGTCTCTTCTTCTGGGTTTTCTGATCGATGGCAGAGGGGTTTTTAGCGTTTTGTGTTTGAAAGGGGCGCAATCCCGCCCATTTTAGAAGAACCTAGCAAAACCCTAGAGGTTCCTCCTATAAATATTAGTTTGAGTCGGTTGAAAAGTGTCTGGTTTTTGGGAGCCGCCTTGAATTCCCAATCTTAGTTCTTTTTTAGCCGTAGGAATTCCTCCAGAAATCAAGTTTGAAACCCCTAAAATAAGAGTTCTCTAGCTGTTTAAATCCCCTCTGAAAGGTAGTTGATAATTTCCCAAATATCGCCCTAAAATACTAAATCTTGTTTCGTTTTGCATCGGGTATTCGTTTGAATTCGAGCATACGCAAAATTTGAATTTCGAAGTGTTTCGAGGCATATCCGAAGCTCGAGCCCCACTTCGCTGCACCCGAAGAAGGTAATTTTCCATTCCTTTTTTTTTATTTTGGCTGTATTTTGTTGCTCTGTGTATTTTAGTTTATTGTTCCGTGACTCAAGCATGTTACTTTTTATTTAAGCCACTTTAGTTTGATAGACAAGTACGGGATTAGTCTGTCAGGTGTGATTGGGCATGTTTAAGTAGGATAATGTAGTTTAGTTTGTTTAAGTATGTGAACAACTCCTCTTTATTTAGTTGATTTTAGTTCAGCAGTTTAAGATATGTTCGTGTGTTTATATGCTAAGTTCAATTCATGTTTAGCTTCTGCGTTAGTTGACTTGGTTTGTACGGTTAAGCCATGCTTCTTGTATGATATTTTAGTTTAGTTGGTTAGTCTAATTATAGCCTTATGTATCCTAAAATCTACCGCTGTAATTATCCTTCTAAATCTTCTGCATTTTTTTTGTCGTTCTTTAGCCGTTTTGTTGGTTTAGTTCACGGTTTGTATGTTGTTGCTCGAACTAAGTAGTACAGCATGTCTATAAGTGTTAAATTAAGTCCGGTCTGTTCAAATAGATTGGTTACATTTCACCTAGTTTAGTTATGTCTAAAAAAAACAGAATTATGTCTGCTGGTTTGTTTGGTTATTGAACATGATTAGTACTATGAAGCATCTTATTTAGTTTAGTATGCTCGTTTCAGTTCTCTATATGTTGGGCTACCTTGCATGATTATTTCCGATTTAAAGTGAAGTCTGCATGTGTTAATAAAATATGTTAGTTTGATGACTATCTGTTTGAACCATGTAAAATATCTGGGTATTCATGCTGGTCATACTCGTAGCTGTCCATTGAGTTCGCTTTGATATTTTTGGTTCAAAATATATGAGATGCCCGTGAACTTCTTTTTCCCTTTTTGCATTGTTGAATCTGCCCATGTTGGCTAAAATCCAAAATCCGATTGAGTTGAAATACTTTGTTAAGTATAAGTCTCTTTTTAACTGCTCACAAGGTTTGCATAACTACTGTTGTCAATATTTTCCCCAAGCATCAATTAAGGTGTACTTAAAGAGCTGGATACTCTTTCTTTTTGAAATATGTGAAAGAATGTTGTAGTTAGGTAATTTGAATAAATGTTAAGCTTCCTTCCCTCTTTCCGCATATTTGAATTTGCTCGTATGGTTTTGTCCCCTCCCTACCTGATTTTTCTATGGTATGGTATACCTTTCATGTATACCAGATATACTTTGAATGTTACGTGCTACCGCATCTGTTCGAACTTTACACATGTTTATGTACGACAAACATCACACCGTTGCATCTACTTATGTTTTGAGTGTTGCCCTGTTTTGCTGTGTCTTTAGCGCATTTCGTGGTCAATTTGGTGAAGTCTAACACCACTGCTAACAGCTGCTATCGTCTAAGCATGTTTTGTAGTTAATGTTGCTCATTGCCACGGCTGTGCAGATGCCGTTTGTCTTAGTTCTTATGTAGTTTTTCTTGCAACGTCCACTGTCACTGATGGGCAGATTGTATGTCTTAATATGTTATAAATGCTCTAATGCTATTAAGGCAGTGAGGTTGTATACCTATGTATACATGAGGTATACTTAAATATACATAGTATACACACAACCTACCGAGCCGTTTTGAATTTGTGTTTTACATGTTTAACCTTATTGATCGTATACTAATCTTTTTTTTTCTCTTTCTTTTTGCATGAACCTCGCATACGAGTCCGAGGGATTCGTCTTCCACATTCGATGTTGGGCTAAAAGCCCAACGAAATCTTCTCCACGTCGGCTCATAGCAGCCAACATAAAATCGGGTTACGGGCCAAGGCAAATACAAAAGGATGACCGTGAGTATTGTGGGCGAAGCCCAGCAGCAAATGAACCCAGCAGTCCAAAATGGGCTGGCCCGCTGATTATTCCCCCCTTTTATTTTATTTTGAGTATTAAATTCGTATTATGCCACTAACCCTTTATCCTGTTTTTTTTTTTATTTTCTTAATTTAGATGAATGCTTAGCAAATCAGTGGGATTTAGTTTTTAGTAGCGGGTAGTTAATTTAAGGGAAAACTAATAATTAATTTCATAGGATTTATTTCCTTTTTTTTTTTTTATCTTAGAATTAGTTGTGATATCTATAATATTTATTTTTATTAGAACCATTAATTTCCACTAACAAGAACACATGTTTTGAATTGGAAATCTATCTTCTATTTCGTTATCATCTTAAAATTTGAAATACCGCAAGTATGAATTTAGGTATCGCAAGTTTGACTTAATCATGCGTTTTTTTAAGTATGGCTAAATAAAGCTAAATAAGTTAGAGGAAGAAAACCCATTACCTTTTTTGCATCTTATTTAATAAGTCTAGATCGTTTACATCACTATATTCATATAATATAATTTTATTCCAAATTTTTAAAACTCGCTAAGCTTTCCTTTTAAAAGGTTTCTATTTATATGCAAGTTATTGTATTTTGTGAACTTTAGTTTAAATGGCATTATTATTCAAATTTTTAGCAATATTTATAAGTTTTATTTTAAATGGCATTTGAAATTTCCTTTTATGCAAGATTATTATATTTGAGCTTTACTTTAAATAGCATTTTTAAAGCCTTAGCAATATTTACGAAATATTATAGCATCATTAAATTCTTTCTTTAAAATCTTAATAACCTTTATAAGTCCTATTAGCCTTTAAGGCTCTTTTCATAAATTATTATTTTCTTTAAGTTTTAGCTAATATTATTTTCCTTTGAATTTGGGTAATATTTGTAAGCTGTTTCCTTAAAATTTAATCACTATTTTAATCTTAATTAATTAACCTAAGTTTGACCGGTAAACCGTAGTTAGCGGATCCTAGAGGATGCCTAACCCCTTCCCTTTAGGATAATCTAGAACCCTTACCTAGAATTAAGATTAAGCAGACCATTAACGGAGGTTTAGTTAGCTTTACCTTAGTTAATAATTAGGTGCCCTAATTCACCTTAAAATTAATTAGGTGGCGACTCCTTAAAATAAGCAAAAAATAGGAATCTCTAATATGTTGTACTCTAGTTTAACCCGTTTAAATGGGGTATAACAGGAAGGATGTTATATCCCGCATTTTTGTACATTGGGACACTCCGAGCAAGTTGCGAAAAGTCAAGGGCAAGGCCATTTTCCGGTTTTGCTTGAATGCGCAAGTCGCTTATAGATATTATTGTCATGGAATGTTAAGGGCGAACTTGGAAATTGGAAATTATTATTAGTTCATGACTTCTTGAAGAAGCCTTGTGGCCGTGGGCCCCATTTACATTTTGGTCAATTGTAGCAAGCCATGTAATGGAACATGTGTTCATCTTATATTTTGTAAGGGCCAAATATATATATGTGGACAAAGATGACAAGGCAAGCAAGACAATTAGTCATCTTTGATGACTTAAAGAAAATTCTAGAAAATTGGAGAGAAAGAAAAAAAAAAAAAAAGAGAAAAGAGGGAGCATGGCGGTCATGTGACATATATATATATATATATATGGGTGTGGTGATTAAATAAGACACAATTCATCATCACAACTCAGAAAACTCGAGGAGAGAAAGAAAGGGAGTCTCGGCCATGGCTGGCCGAGAGTGGTCTTGTGTGTGGGTCAAAAATAAAATTATTTTCTCTTAGTTTCCTACCAATTGAAGGGTCCTTATAAACATGAGCTAGTCGTTGGAGCGAGCAAGGCATTCGTTTGCATGATCCACGATCCTAGCGAGAGTGGAAGAACGAGTGGAAGAAGTATTGTAGATCGTGGGGAGCCGAGACGTAAGTTTGGATTAGCTTAGAGGGCGGCCAAGGTATATAAAGCTTGACTCTCTTTTCTTTGGCATGTCTTAGTACATGTAGAGCTATGATATGATCCCGAGGTAATTCTACTCCTACGTCCAGGAGCACGTCACGAGTCTTAGTTGCTTAACGATATCCGTATTCGTAATATAGTTAAATTGTGGTCCTTATGCCTTTTGTATGATTATACATGAACATGCGAAAGATTTTGTTCGTAAAAAGGGACGGTAACTACGAACGTCGTAGCTTCCATAGGAAGGCTCGGATCGCTTCGATATGTCGTAGGAGGTTACTGTAGCGTATGATGATCTTAACCCTCACGGGCGGGCCCGGATCGGTTGGGTACTTGTCCGTGGGCCCGCAAGACGTTCCTATGTATAGTTCTAGCAACTTGTTAAAAGAACTTAATATGGTTAACAACCCGACTTCCGAATATGATTACTCACTTATCTGTTAAGTCTGAAATGAGAAATCGTATGTATATGATGTTGATCCGTAACTATGATGGCTAAAGTTCTATTTGACAAGTCCCGAGTAACATTCGAAAGAAACTAGATTTGACTATGACTATTGGCTTGGTTTTTAAATGATAGTCTGTTTTGATTGTGTTATGGAATACGTGTAAATGTACGAAATGAGAATTCGTATGCATATGATTTGGATACGTAACTATGATTGATAAGAGTTTTATTTGATATGTTTCCGAGTAATATCCGGAAGAGATTTGAATAGACTAATGCCATTAGCTTGTAAATGATAATTTGTTTGATTATTTCGTTAAGTACGTGTAAATGTTTTGAGTTGCATATAGATCCTACGATTACGCTTTCGGCACATTATTGTTACTTCCTTCGCCGAGTCCGGGCCGGTTACTATCGTGCGCGCAATCAAAGTATGATGAGATTCGAAGTATGATGAGCGTACGATATATGATATGATACGAAGTATGATGAGTTCGAAATATGATGTGATTCGATTTATGATGTGTGACGGAGATACGGAGATGCGAAAACTTAAGTATGATGAGTTGTGGCGCCCGAGCGGGGAGGGCGACCACGTTCTGCTCCGCCGGGTCTATTACGGACCGCATAGGGTATATGATATGATAATCGATGATGCGATGACATGATGATTTGATAATGTGATGATCTGATAATATAACGAATCTGATGTGATGATATGATAATCTGATGATTCTGTTTATCGAGTCCCTCACTGGAGGGCCGGGACGCGTTATATGATATATATATATGTATTCTGAAATGTGATCGGTCGGTATCGGAGCGGTGGTGGGGCAAACCCAATGGTGGGGCAAACCCGGTGGTGAGGCAAATTCCTGTGGTTTAGGCGAATCCCGCATTGGTTTAGGCGAATCCCATTGGTTTAGGCGAATCTCACATCGGTTAATGTCGGCTACTATGATATGATCTATTTTCCATATATATGAGACGAAATGTTTTTAAAGAAAGCTAAGCATTTTGGCATTCCGATCATTATATTGGTGTTCGCCTCGTATGTATGATTTGTCTTTCGAATGCTGGCACACGGACATTACGGCTATAATGTTCACTTTGTCCGTGCACCTCTTATTTCGGTTATGATCTCGTTTTACGTATTTCATGCTTTACATGCTCGGTACATATTCCGTACTAACCCCCTTTCTTCGGGGGAAACTGCGTTTCATACGCGCGGTACACCCAGGGCAGTGAAGACATTAGTAGAAGATGTTCCGGCGAGATTAGCGAGCTCCATTTCCTCAGAATCTTGTCGGAGTCAAAATGTTTATGTTATGAAAGTTTGTTACGTGTTAGAGACTTTGCGAGACGAGAGTCATGTGTAAAGTGTGTCGGTTATGTAAGCGGCTCTATAAGGCGATGTCTTTGTATACTGCATTATATTACAGGTATTATATGACTACAGATTTTTATTTGGTTTGAGAAAGACGGAGAGGCATGTTTGTTTTCCGAAAAAAGAAATTTTCATTACATGTTTGTGTTATGGCTAAGGGCCCAGTACGATTACAAGTATTACGAGAGTCAGTGGGTTCGCTCGGCCCTAGGTAAGGGTCGGGTGCCCATCACACCCTATCGGATTAAGGGTGTGACAATAGTTCAAACGAATATGACTGAAGTTCTCCCTGTGATAGTTTAAACTTCAGATACCATATTTCAGACAATCGCGTCTGAAGTTTGTGATTGTCCGAAGTTTGTGATTAAGAGAAGCGGAAGAAACAAAATCTCTAGTGTCGTTACATTGAGTACCAGTTAAATATTTATAAAAAGTGAGTACACGTTAAATGGGGGCGACCAAATTAGGCGCCTCTTGAATTTTTACCAAAATATTTAGTCATTTGGCCAACTCCCGACTTATTACCCAATTTAATCATATTTCTTTTTGGAATTTTTACTTGGTGTGGCTTCTTCTAAGAGGTAATTATTGATAATAACTACCTTTTAATTTATTTATATTTAGTAGCTATAGTAATTTTGTAAATTATCATTTATAGCTACACCAAAATACATAAAGTTGGAGTGGCTGAAGTGGTTATTGGGCGAGGCTCTCACCCTGTCCGCCCAGGTTCGAACCTGGGCGGGCAAGGGGAGCGTCTCGCCCAAATACACAGCTTTGCTTAAAAGTAAGCTACAAATTGTAATTTGGAAAATGATAGCTACTAATGGTAAGATCCTCATAGAAGTTAGTTATATATGTAAGTTAGCCTTAGGATCGTTCTAACCTCAAGCTTCTTTGTAATATTAATCTCACCCATTTGACTGGACTTCTTTTGCATAACAGTGGCTTTAATGGTCCCAAGAATTAATCCACCAGGTCTTGTGAATTTTAATTTATCCAACAATCATCTCAATTCAATTCCTAGCTCCCCTTTTCATCTGTTCGCGTCGAAGATTAAGAAAATCAGTTTGTTATGGTGGAAAAATGTAATCCATCATTATTGAGCTTGAAGCTCTCAAATCTAAAAGTTGAATTTCGAAAAATATTGTAATTCAAAGTGAGTGAACAAAAATCTTGTTGATAATACTTAGTATGAAATTTATACTAAATTTTGAGTTCCATTAGAGCGAATTTGATATAGTTTTGGGTGAAAATTTAGAGCAAAGTTTTATAGTGGACAAAGAATAGAGAAGAAGATGGGTTGTGTACTTTAGAGCAAAGTTTTATAGTGGACAAAGAATAGAGAAGAAGATGGGTTGTGTACTACATCTGTATATTTCCTTCATATAGATTTGAGTATTCCCTGTGTATCCTCCATGTGTATCTGTGTATCCATGTCTACATTCATGTATACCTGTGTGTGATATATGGATATATAGTTATATACATATGTGACATACCTTTTTTTTTAACCCCTCCCCAAGAAGCTCCCCCTTCCTGCTCTCTTGGTGACTCAAACCCACAACTTTCGAATTGGAGGTGGAGGGTGCTTATCATCTGAGGAACCCTTTTGTCTATACATGTGATATAAACGTGTCGCGTTGACCTTTTCTCAACCTGATTTTTGCTACGAATTTTGACTCCAAACCATTCAAAATCACTTTCTATCTTCTTTATAATTTATATACACGTGTCTCGTTGTTAATGAGTTCTTTGTTTAGACAGTCACTGAGCTATTAAAAATAAGTGAGGAAAATCTCTTTTCCTTCTTTTGTATCAGCAAAGTCACTTATGCTATTTCACTCAGAAAGTACTTCCTTTTTTTTTTTTTTATCAGAAAATCAGTTAAGTTACACTATTTCACTCATTACGTGGTATATATTTTTAACCGAAACCGACCCAAGCTAAATGCAGGCCAGCCGAGCCGTGTACTGAACCGGATTGGCTTGGCTCGTTGCTCCGGCCTATATATGTAGTTTCCACCATATTAGCCAAATCAGATTAATTTTGTCATGGTGAGAAATTATTAATACGAAAAGTATATCTAAGACAAAAGATAACGGATAAAGCTTTTAAGGATCGATAAGTAAAAGGAGGGAAAACATCAGTTGAAACGCAAACATAAGGAGTATTTTAGTCCTTCCTTCGTCCCAATTTATGTGACTGTTTCCTTTTTAGTCAGTCCAAAAGGAATGACACATTTCTAGCTATATTTAGTGGAGTAACAATTCAACTTTAAACTTCTCATTTAACCTTAATGAAATGTTTTTTAGCTGCACAAATATCTATGACTTATTTTAGACCATAAGTTTCAAAAAAATTCTTTTATTTTTAAATTTCGTTCCAAGTCAAATACCTTGATATAAATTGAGACGGAGAGAGTAACTTTTTCCCTTAATAAAAGAAAGATCTGCTTTGGTTAATCAAGTTCGATAGAGACATCTTTTTGGATCACACACCATGCACCAAACACTAAGCTTTTTCATCACTTTAACTGTTGGATATTAATATAACATTTTCATATTAAAATAATAATATTAAATTATGTTATTTATCCTGGTTATAATTAAACGGAGAAAGTGTCATAATTCCTTTTAAAACACTAGTACTCCATGATCTTCTTATGACCCATAATCACCATTCCATGTTCTATCATTATTTACAGAATAAATCATCCACTAATCCATGTTCTCTCATGTTCTTATAAATCACTACTCCACTATATATCTTCCAATTTATTCGAAGGAAAAATTCCACCACCTATAAATATTGTAATAAAGTAACTATTACCCAATTCGATTGAGTAATAAATTACTAGACTAACTCATGACTAAACTACTACATATAAAGTTTTCTTGAAAAAAGAAATATAGAAGAGTTAGTAAATGATAAATTTCAACCCCCTCTTACTACAGGCTTAAATTGGGAAAATACTGACCATATAAAGTTTTCTCACAAATTATCAATTAATCAAAGTATTACATGTAAATTCAAGAACCTCAGAAAGATTTATCACCCGTGGTTCTAAAATGGGATTAATGTGTTTGATCCCCTAGCCGCTGGCTTGCTAGGACCAATCACTGAATGCCTTATTACCAAAGTAATTATCTTTATCACATGTTAAATCCTTTAGGCTAAAGTTGGTTAATCCGTGATAAGATTTCACTTTATTCTATTAAAGTTCAAACCCAACTATCCCACGTAAATGTACGTACTTCATTACTTGGTTATCTTCGAGACCGACAGCGTGATCATTAATGAAAAAATCACCATTATTTGTATAATTTAATTGAATATAATAAATTATTGCTTAACGTTCATGTTATCATATAAATTGTTATAGAGAGTTACTTGTTCTTGAATTTCAACTAAACGTGATATATACTAGTATAAAAATTTATACAAAGCTAGTGCACAAAACTTATACTTGATCCCCTATTTCAATTTATATGGACATATTTTCTTTTAGTTTGTTTCAGAAAAAAATAACCTCTTTTAAAATTTGAAAATAACTTGATCTGAGTTTTCTATTAACCCTTAACTAGTGTAGTGCCCGCACGATGCGCGGAAAATGTTTAAAAAAATCATAATAAATTATTATTTTATTTTCTCGACCACCTTATATGTTTATATTCAATCCATGATCATTGATAAGAAGGCCACTAAAAATGGAAAAAGTATTTCCTCCATCTTAAATCTCCTAAGATCTTGTACTATGTGCCATAAGGTTCAAATATAATTTATCTTAATGTGATTAAGTGATTTAATTAAGTAAAAGTATAATAATGTTAAATAACATAAGTGCATGTGTAATCACATATAATGTATTTATTGAGTTGTATAAACAGGTGTTGCTAATAAGTATTTACCTAGAAGCAATCAAGCAATTTTGTGCAATATTTCTTTGGAGCTTCTCCAATAGCTTCTATGAGTTTATTGTTAACCACTTATTAATGTAAATGCAAATATATAGACATACAGATCTATAAAATAAAGCAATAAGGTATATGGAGAGTCTTCATGTATAATAAAAGAACAAATTAAATAGGCCAAAAAAGTTTATTTATTTGATATAATCTTGCCCAATAACTTATAGCAAAGTCAATTATACATCTATAAATTAAAAAAAAAAAAAAATCTGATTAAAACCACTAACAAAATTTGTACAATTGCCACTAATCTCTATACATACATAAATATTACTTAGAGCAAGTATTGGAGCAACTTGAACCTGAAATTACATTTCTAGCAATCATTTTGGACAATTGCATAATACCCTTTTGGACATTAAATAGAATAAGCGAGACATGTTGCTTTATGTTGTGCTTGAACATGTTTCTTTGCCTTCCTCAAGCTTCTGTTGTTAACTATTTACTCCCGTGACTTGAGTTCTTCAAGCATTTTTCAGTATGTTAGTCATCTGCAGAAAGAAGAATGAGCTAACATCAATTTATATATGAAAGTTCTCTGTAAAATCACAATAAAGTATCAATCTAAAATTTAAATAAATTCAAAATTCATATGTAGGTTCGCAAAAGTACTTAATTCCATACTATATTAAGAACGTAATGTACCAATTATCACCGGATATCAACTTGTCTTGAATCGTGGTACAATTAATGAATATAAAAGATAGAAGATTAAGAAAAGAAATATTTCTTGTAGTGAAGAATCTTGCAGGAAAAAACACAATATGACTCGAACAAAATGTCCAAACCAACACAAAGCACGTCCAGATCCATAGACAAAATGCAAAAAGGAACTAATCAAGAAAAACTACTTCAAGATGCAACATAACTGGTAGAGTGACATATGAAAAATAGTTATGTAAATGGTAATGAAGAAAACACCTCAAATATGCTCCTTTAGTATTCATATCCTCTCCCATTTTTCCCTTCCCACCCTCTCCCATTTTTCACTTCCCACCCTATGTAATACTCTTTTTAATTAAAGAAAAGTAAATAATAAAAAAGAAATTAGTATTTTCTTCTAAAAAAAGTTAAAAGCTATTCAGTACCAATTTCTCCATTTCATCCGGATGACTTTTATCTTTGGATAAATCATTCAAAATTCCTATCAAAACTGAATTGAGTAGATAAACCATCACTATCATTAAACAACAATATAAACACATAAAAAACCAATCAAGTCAAAATATCATGAGCATTTGTTTCAATAAACTAATAATAATTTGATAATGGTAAAATAACAATTTAAAAAATGTCAACTCGACGATTTTTTATTTTTGTAAGTATTTTTCTTATTTACGTAACTGATTGAGTCCATTTTTACCAAAAATCAAATGGAGTAGAACTATTATTGCTCAATATTCATGTTATCATATAATTGTTATAGAGTTACTTGTTCTTGAATTTCAACTAAACGTGATATATTCTAGTATAAAAATTTATACAAAGCTAGTGCACGAAACTTATAGTTGATCCCCTATTTCAATTTTTATGGACATATTTTCTTTTAGTTTGTTTCAGAAAAAAATAACCTCTTTTAAAATTTGAAAATAACTTGACCTGAGTTTTCTATTAATCCTTAATGATAAGCTTTATAGAGCCATAACTTTCAAAAGTTTTAAACCATAAAATAACTGATGGAGTGCTACTAGTTGTGAATTTAGACACTTCAACTTCTTACATCACATTACTAGATGCCCTTTACAAATTTAAAACAAGTCGTCCTTATCTTCGCCTATATAAACACCCATCTCCACCATTCAACCACATCCTCAAATCTCAAACCTCATTCTCAAATTTCATCCTTTTGAACCACTACACACACAAATAGATCATTAAAAATGTTCTAACATATTTAACAAATTCTTTCCCTCATCCTCTTCAAATTAACTAGCCATCTCAAACAAATTTCTTGTTTGTTTCATTAGGCTTACCATATTTTTGTAACAATGGGTAGTGCAGATCACAAACACCACCATCATCATTTGAACTTCCATGTTCAAGTGCATCTACCTCACATCCATTTTCACCATCACCACCATCAACATGGTCATCATGGGATAAAAGAACTAATGGGCATCCCAAAAGGGTGTCTTCCAGTATTGGTAGGCCATGATGGAGAGGAGCTACGCAAGTTCATAATCCCAGTGATATACATCAACCATCCGCTCTTCACACAATTGTTGTTGAAAGGAAATGAACTAGAAGAGAGTGAACTTCATCATGATGGTCCCATCAATATTCCTTGTCATGTCGAAGAGTTTCGCTACGTTGAGGGTATGATTGACAAGGAAACTCATACCGCAGGCCACCACAATCAGCACCACGCGGCCTGGTGCTACAAGGCCTGAGGTTTATGAGTTTAGCTTCTATACAGTAATAGCGTGAAAGTATTACTTTTATACTACGTACTAGTGGATATGAGATAAATCCAATGTTTATTTGTCATCTAGCTATATATATAGCTAGCTAAAAGGTATTTTTTATAGTGATTCATATGTTCTGTCGGTCTTGTAAATCTGTCTTTAGTTGTATTGAAATAATCTCTTGTGCCCACTTAATATCTCAATAAAAGAAAATAGTCCTACAAAAAGATCTTGTGTTTTATTTTTGCAGATCTCTTATGTTATTTTTTATTCATCTCCTATTGAAAAGGTTGTGTAATAAAATTAGTTTTTCCTTCGAATTTTGTAGTACCCAAACTACTAAGAATGACTACTTGACCTCGACAAAATTAATGAACACCTTCCGTTAGTAGTTGGGATGACCAGCTGGGTAATAACAAGATAAAGAAGACACAGAATTAAATAAATAGAAAACCTAAGTCCAAATTATTTTCATTACTGAAAATATTAACATACTCCTCAAAGCTATGTATCAATTATTTTTACTAATTACATGAATTTTCGAGACTAAACGCCACATCAATTAATTTATACTTTTGTAGTAATCGGGGTTTAGCCGTTGGGACATTTATCTTCCTCGGAGGTTTCAGATATAATATATATATATATATTATTTTCTACTTCTAAATCATTTGACTGACTAACTGATCTCGCAAAATGAATTTTGCTAGTAAACTGACTAATTAGTAACCGCATAATACGGAAACATTTCTTTTTACAGTCTTAACTTTTGTTTTTTTATTAACTTGACTTGAGTTGCTGACAGCAAGAAGAGTTCAAACAGAAATAACCCCCGATAATTAGTACCTGGCTCAATTGGACTTAATTCTAATAGAATTACGAAAGGGAAACTTACATAAATTTACCCTTCGGCCGACTAATTAACCAACATGACCGAAGTGTACACTATTTATACACTTCGACTGTATATATTGTGTATAGATACGTATAGTATATTGTATATTTAGTATGAAGAATACACTATGGTTGTATATATTGTGTATATGTATGTATAGTATAATTATATTTAGTATAAAGTATACACTGTGTACATATTTTATAAACTAAATGGTCGAATGGTATTTGGTTGTAATTTTCTCATTTCGAAAGTTATTGAAACCAAAACTCCACCTGATTGGTCCCGCGATCTAACGATCAATTAAGGTAAAGCTTAAGGAAAGTAATGGGCATAACCTAGCCCGAGATTATATAACTTATTAATCCGGGAAATTTGCACGATTTCCCTTCATGCGGGTGTCTTTAATTTTTACCCCTCAGTTTGTTGGTCTTTAATTTTTGCCCTTCACTTAAAAAGGCCCGAGGTTCTGGGTTTGAAACCCAGCAGAGTCAAAAAAAATATAATAATTTTGTAAGGCATAGGTTTCTATGAACTTATGTCTATTAGGGCGAAGTTACACAGAACTTATGCCTGAGACAGCAGTCTTTGTCTTGGAAGGTAAACTTTTAATTATGCCTTAAGGCAAATTATGCCGCATAAGGTAGACTTTTTGCAAAAGTCTTGTCTTGCGAATTTTTTTTTTTTACTGAGCGGGGCTTCGAACCCAGAACCTCCGGTATTTTCGGCCACCTTTTTAAGCGAAGGACAAAAATTAAAGATCACCGCAAAAGAAGGACAATCCGCGCAAAAAAAATGTATTCATCCTGCTCAAAATTTAGTGGGTAATTTGCAGGATTTCCCTTCGCTGGGGTTGGTATTTAATTTTTACCCCTCAAATTTGTGATCTTTAGCTTTTGTCCTTCAGTCAGAATTTCTCTATTTGGGCCTTTCAGGCAGAATTTGTACATAGATAAAATTTGCAAAATTATGCCACAAGGCCCAAATTTTGCAAATTCTGCCTTGCAATTTTTTTTTTAATTGAGCTGGAATTCGAACCCATGACCTCGGGGTATTTGGCAAATGACAAATTTTAAAGAACACCAATTTGAAGGACAAAAATTAAAGACCATCCCAAATGAAGGACAATCCACGCGAAGAAAAAAAAAAACAAAAGAAAAGAAGAAATTTAGTGGGTTGGACAGTATGTAATTTTTATGGTGGGCTAATTTGGACTGTGCCCAAAGTAAACCGTCAGAAATAGCCAGCCCAAATTGACCCATGTAGGTGCTCATTTGTGACCCGTGGATGCCCCAAAACTGTACAAATTTTATGGTGTATCCTATTTTGGGTGCGCTATTTAAGTAATACCTGTTTTGTGGTTTTTTTTTTTTTTGCATGAGTAATTACCGTTTCTTCTTGCTAAGGCGTACATGCCTGAAATTTCAGCTCATTTTTAAATGTAGTTCATGCATGTATGCATAGTGTAGGCATACTTGGAAAAAAAAGTGTTAATGAGTTTGTTAGATTTGTTGTGCTTTTGACAAATTAATGATTGGGGTTTGTTCTTTATGATATATTGAACATTTGTTTCAAATTTAAGCTTATTTAGAGTAGATTTGGGTGTTGAATCGTGCGTTAGGTTGTTGAAATTAGAAGAACAACTTATTATTTTTTGTTCATGCTCACGTCTGATATTTCAGCCCCTTTTTACATGTATTTCAGTCATGTATGACTGAGGTGCAGACATACATGATTGAAATTTTAGTCTCTTTTTACATATACTTTAGTATTATACGACTGAAGTTCAGGCATACATAAAAAAATTTAGACATACACGACTAAAATTTGAATCAATTTTTACACACCCTTCAATAAAAAATGTCTGAACTTTGCCTTGGCAAGCCATACCAAACATCAAGTGAAAACGTCTGTTATTTGGCCTTCATAAGGCCACACTTTCATATGCGAATGTCTGAAGTTGCCAAGCATCAGGCATGAAAACATAAGGCGGATATTACTTAAATGACGACACCAAAATAGTGTGTATTTTGCCCTTTAAAATTGAACTTAGGCTTAGTGGGACATTAGTTTTTTAAGGGATCCGTCATAACTTGTCGGATATTACACTGCGAAAATATAAACTTATGCCCCATAAAAAATTATTTATTCTGAGGGGAAAAAAATTAAGACCAGCATAAAATAAAAGTGCAAATAACCCCTTGAGAAACGACTCTTAACATTTCCTGAGAGCGAGCACTTATTAAAGACATTTTGGTTAAGATTGAATATTGAATAGTGTACTCATCCAAACACAGTGAAGTTAATTGCCATTTTTTTTTCCAACATCAATACTCGAATGAATTGACAAAACTTTAATAAACTCCAATAAACCAAATCTTTCAGCTAATTATTTTATCTTTATGTCAAATTTGTATAGCTTTGTGGTAGCATATGCTTACTAATGTCCTTCTTATTTACATTTCTTCAATTAATACTTTTTCTTATTTACATTATTTATGCTTCCTGAATTCACTTAACTATTGCAAGTCAGATATAGTTTGAGAAATTGTAAATGACAAAATTGGGTTTGAATGCATTGTAATTTTTAACTATATGGCTGGTTGAGAATATCTATTGATATTGCCTAAAAAAGAAAGAGCAAAAGTTGGCCACTTAGTGGTCCCCTCACCCCCCTCCCCCGCCCCTCCCTCCCCCAAACACACACACACACACAAGACACAACCCCATGCGGCTCACGAATACGTTTCTTCAAGGATTTAAGCTGTAAATAGCAAGATTATATCATGTGAATTTTAATCTAAGATAGTAGGTTACTTATCATTTTACCACTAATATTTATCAAGAGATTTGATTATATACCTAATAAGTGACCTAATTTTGTTAAAATAATTACACCGTAAGAGCATATAACTTTAACTCTTATCTCAATATATAAAATTCCTCTTTTTTTTTCCTTATGTATATGTTGTAGTGCTTGTAGGTGATTCCTCCACCACCCACTCTTCACACATCACCATAAAGGAAAATAACTTTGTAAAAAAGGCACCCCCCAACACGCATAAAAATCAACGAATAATAGAGTAAAGATGCTACATGAGAACATTGGTAGTGCTAATATTTACTTTATTAATGAGTAATAATGTGTAGTTTTATAGTGTATAGGTGGATAAGGACGTATATATTAGAGTAGGTTTTATCGAAGGAACATAACATAGAAGTATAGTGACTAATAAGAACTAGATATATAATGAAATAAGTGCCTTAAATTGAGGTTAAAGATCATGATTAGACTCCCCGTTAACACTACCATATAATATCATGATCATTACGAAAAGCCATGAGATCTTTTATCATAAAATTGTTCCAATCTTAATAAACCTACCAAATGTTTTTAAATCTCGATGTTTGGATTAATGAGGAAATGCTCATTTCCAATTTCCCACATGCTATACACAAAATATTTTTGTCTTTTGTCATATATTTAGCTTACAATAACAACAACATACCCAGTATTGTAATATATTTTAGCTTATATATGGATAATAATCAATTACTATCGTTATGCCTAGATCTCGTCAAAAGAAAAAATACATGACGTTAACTTTTATTTTTTTCATTCTTTGAGTTTACATTGTGCAACTGACTTATTCAAAAGCCATACCCCGTCAATCCAAAATTTAAGTTTTTGTTGAAAAGGGTTGTACGTTGACCCCCAAAAACCACAGAGGGAAGAAATTGACCAAGTCTTCATATTCTTTTCTTCTTGATTAATTAATAGAAGAAAAAAAAATCAACCATAGAAAATAGACTCAGGAAAATAATTAGAACAAGTAAATTTAAGGGTGATGATTGAGAAAGAGCACATGAAAGGGAAAGTGGGCCACCGCTCCTTTTACCTCAAAACTAGGGGCGTCAAATTTAGCTCAAAAGGTGATTGCCCGCCTAACCCGCTAAAAATTTTATGGATTGGCTCAAGATAATTTCACATGGGAAAATTTCCTACGCATGTAATATTATAGTGTTATTTACATATATTACCTTTAAAATCGATTTTACATAAAATACCGACAGTTTGATTACCAAAAACACATAAATAAGTAAGATAAATATGAATAGCATACAGTTTTACCGTGAAACAACTCCCACTTTTATAGCATTATTTTAAGGGATTGCCCACCATCATCATTATCTATTAAAACATATTTATTAATTCTCAAGTAAAAAACCCACGAGACCATGAAGTGCTGAACAATAGGTCTGATTTTATTAAATTGCATGGATTAACTTATTTTCTTTGTATGAGCTGTGTATGTGAACTTCTGTATGAACTGTGTATGATATACGTATGTGAAACTAATTAATTGTATATGAACTTTTGTATGAAGTGTGTATTATCTGTGTATGTGAAACTAATTAATTGTATGAACTGTGTATATGAAATGTATGTGAACTTCTGTATGAACTGGGTATGATATGTGTATATGAAACTAATTATTAAATTATAGAAGAGGAGAAAACGGTTGTTCCTGAGAGGGTAATCGCAAGAATTTTGAGAAAAAGTTCAAAAAATGAGTGAATTTAGTACAGTTGTGGGGTAGAATCTGATTGAGATAGTGTGTGTGTAACATACTAGAAAAAAAAAAGTGTGTGTAACTTAATTAACGGAGTAACATACAACTAGTATAGATGTAAACATGTTTACCATTAAATTAGGCTAAAAAGGGGGATGAGGGAAGTCTCAATTTCTGGTAGAATTGGTAAATTATTGGTAGTATTAGTAAATATTTGATAATGTATGTAACGGTAGTAATATTTGTCTTCTAGTATAGAGCCCACGTAATTGTCCCATTTCACATTGGGTTGATTTTAGCCCAATCCAACATAACTCATTTTAAAGTAATCTCCAACTTAGCCCAATTCTAGTCCTTTTTAAGATTTACTTAAATTTAGGTTTATTGCTTGAGCTTACTCTATTTTTCTCATGTATACACTTTTCTTGTATCATGTATCTTATAAGTTTGTAGTGTGTTTGATATGAAGGGAAATATTTTTCACGAAAAATGTTTTGCTCGAAAATATTTACCACGGAAATGTTTTCCTCAAAAATATTTTCGAAAAATCCGCGAAAATATTTTTCGCTAAAAATGTATTTCTAGAAAATATTTTCCACGAAAATGTTTTTTAGAAAATAGACCCTTCAAAAAAATTGGGTCAAGTTGGGCGGGTCATGACCCAACCCATTTTTAGCCCATTTCAGCCCAACCCATTTCAGTCCAGGTAACTTTTGGCTCAATGTTAGCCCAACCCATTTATCACCTCAGCCCATTTTAATTGGGTCAATTTCAGCCCAACCCGCCCATTTAACACACCTACTCAAAACAAATCTGGCATAAGATTGGATCGTCCCCGCCTGTGGCCCATTTTCACCGTTACTTGCGGCCCCATTCCCACTAGGGGTGGAAAATGGGCCATTTGGGCTAAAGTTGGGCGGGTCAAGATGGGTTAAACCTATAGATGGGCCAAAGCCCAACCCCAAACAGTTTGTTTGACTAAGATAAATGGTCGATGAAATTTAAATAAAGAGTCATAACCCAACCCGCCCAACTTAACCCACCTTTTCAATATTTTGAGAAACTAAAAATATCGATATTCTTTGATTGTAAATATTCTCTCACTCATGCTTTTCTAAATAAACGATGTTTTGAAAATCAAATTTAAATACTTTTTGGATATACAAAAAAGTCAAACATATGTTTTTACTCAAAATAATAAAGATATTCACTGGAAATATTTCCTCATAAGTTATCCTAGTATATAAATTATAGTTGAAACTATTCCGAAAATAAATCAAAAGAAAATTAAATGTTAATTGACGTAATGAATATTGATTTTGTCTGATTCCTCTCTTTTACCCCTTTGTCTTATTTATATATTTTTATGATTGTCTTGTACATAACTAAGAGTGGCAAACATATGTCAAATATGGTGGGTCGAAAATAGGTTAAACAAAAATGGATCAGCATAGACCCTTAGGAAAAAAAAATTAAAACTTAAAAATAAAAAGTTACTAATAAAAAAATTTAAATAAGGAATTAAAAAATAAGAAAATAAAAATTAAAAAATAAAATAAAATATTTTTTCTAAAGAAAATTAAACATGAACATTTTAAAAAATAAAAATAATTACAAAAATAAATTTAAATAATAATTAAAAAAGAAGTTAATCATGTTTTGTAGCTTTTATTCTTATGATTGGAGGACAATTCATAGGTCAGTTTGGGCTCATTTGATGGGCTAGTTTGGGTTAATGATTTGTGATGAGTCAACTTGGGCTAAGCCCAAATTAGCCCAGCTTCAAAATCACTCTAGCCCAAACCCATTAAAGCTTGGGTGGGTCAAATGGGTTTGGGCTAGTTTTGTCACCCCTAATTCCCACTTACACCTAGTTTGGATGGTTGTTATATTATGGAAGTTTCACCTGGTATAGCTAACTCTAATCCTCTGTTTGGATGGTTGTTTCCCGTGGTTCATTAATGTACAGTATGGTGTTGTATTGTATTATACTGTATTAATGAACATAATGTTTGGATAGACTGTATTGTTTGTTGTGGTTTAATAACATTTGTATTGTTTTGTTTGATTGTATGGTACTGTATAATAACTTGTAAGTTTACTAAAATACCCTTAACTCTTAATTAGAAATTAATTTATATATATTTATATAACTCAGGTAAAGAATAAAATAGGAACTTCAAAAAATAAGTAGGTAGTGGGTGGGGGTGGTGGAGGGGTGGGTGGTGTGAGGTGGGTGGTTGTGGGATGAGGGTGGGGGTGAGTTGTTGTGGCGTGGGGTTGGGCGGTGGTGAGGGGTAGTGGGTGGTGGTTGGGGTGGTGGGGGTGGGTGGCAGAGAAGAGGGGTAGTTGGGGGTGGGGGTGGGGATGGGTGGTAGCGCGGGAGTGGGGGTGGGGGTGGATGGTAGGTGGTGGGGTGGATGGTGGAGGGTAGGGTATAATGGAGAAATGAAATACGTAACCACGGAAAAATCACCAAATCCGTAGTTACAAAAATTGAGAGTTTTCATGGTTATATCACCATGGAATGAACCATGGGCTTACAACACTATACCATATAATTTTAAGAACAATGGATACAAACATGATTTTATAGGAAACCATACATTAATGAACCACGGGAAACTACCATCCAAACAGGGGGTAAGAGATATTTATGGTTAGTAGCTACTATTTAATTTAATTACTTTTCATTGCTATAGTAAATTTTCAATTTACCTATCATAGCTATACCATTAGATTTATGGCTTGTATTTCTCTGATCCCTCACTTCTATCTCTTCTCTCCCTCATTCCTACTCTCTCTCTCTCTCTCTCTCTCTCTCTCTCTCTCTCTCTCCCGGCTCTTACCTCTCTCTCTCTCTCCTTTCCCTCTCTTCGGTGCCATCTGGGGGAGGAAGTCCATCACCGACCGGCGTTGTCTCCTCCGATGCTCTCCGCCGACCACTCCATCTCCTCCTTCTAGTTCTTCACCATCACTGTCGGCCCTCCGTCAACTACTTCACCTCCTTCTGGTTCATACAGATCGGGAAAATTAAGAGTACCTAATTTCTAAAGATGCCTTCTGGTTCTTCACCGTCACCCCGGCGAGAGGGAGAGTACCGCCAGAGTGTATTCTCCATTTAATCACACCGCTATGAAGGCTAAACTACAAGAAAGAATACATTTGGCAACAAAAATTTTTTTGTTGCCATAGATAGGTTATTATTGCAAAAAGTACTTTTGGCAACAACATTTTTTTTCTTGTTGCATAAACTTTTCCCAACGGCTGTTTATTGCAACGACGTGCAACAATTTTTTTTTTTTAGTTGCCAAAAGTACTTTTTGCAACAATAGTCAATACTATATGGCTACAAAATTAAGTTTTTGGCAACAAAAAAAAGTTCCTTTTTAAAAGATTCATCATATATGTCAAGAATAAAACTAAGTTGTTGCCAAATATTGACTTTTGCCAACTATATTATTTTTGTTGCCAAAAGAGCTGTTGCAATTTCTATACTTTCTTGTAGTGCTAGCTAAAATCCATGGCCTTTTACGGCGAAAATCGAGTCCTTTGATTCGATACTCTTCGTTTCGAACTTCACCAACATCTTTCAAACAAATTCCTCTACCTCTAAAAAGAAAAAATATTTTGCTTTGCTAAATCTGAAACCCTAAGTGATTATTGAGATCAAATTGAACTCAAACATGAAAGGAAGAGTGCCGCCGGAGTGTATTCTTCATTTTTTTAGTGTAAATACAGTGTATTTTGTATTTTCCAGGAGTTTTTGCAAATCTGTATGAATATAGTGTATTTTTTTATAGTAAATTATTTGAATGTATTTTTCATTTTTTTAGGGTAAATACAGTGATACTTTGTATTTCGCTGGAGATCCGACCGGTTTTTATTGCATTCTTCCTTTTTAAATACAGTGTATTTTGTAATTTCGCAAGATATTTGACCGGATTTGATTGTATTCTTCATTTCATCATTTTTTTGGTGTAAATACTTTCAAATATAGTCGAATACATTTAACCTTGCGATGTTCGGCGGCGACCTGGCTGATCAGAGCTCAAATACATTCAAATACAGCCAAAACAAAATGACAGATCAATATATAAATACACTAAAATACACAGCTCTGTCGAGTGTTTAAATGCATTAAAATACAATCATATTGAATACACATGAATTTAGAGAAATTAAGGTTGCAGGTATTCAAATACTGTCAAATACACGCGACATCAGATAAGGTTGGATACAACTGAACAGTGTATTCAAATACACTCAATACAGCGAATTGCTATAAACTAGCTACGAAATGTAAATACATAAAATGTAGCGTTAAAAGCTCTTAAAAGGTAGTGGTTGCTGTAAGTTGCCCTTATGTTATTTCATAATATATATAGAATTATGTGATACTGTATTATTTTGATAAATACAAGATTATTGTATCAATTTTTGTCATTATGTAATGCCACACATTAGCGATTTGAAAGATAAATCTAGCTACAAGAAAAGTAGAGTACGGGGTAGAGCTATTATAAAAAGATAAGCTAATGGATAAAATAGAATTACTATTAGGTAATAAGCAGAGACAAAATGAGAATAAAAAAAAAAAGGTAATGACGTGATTACATCAAATAGATCATTACATAAAATGAGACTTTTCTTCATTACATAACAATGAATTTAACGATATGATTAAAATAAAATTAAATAACAATCAAAACATATAATATTATTTTAAAATAACAACACATTACAAAAGGTAACAACCATCCAAACAACCTGTATTATGCAACTGTACTTGCTCTATATTGTTTTATAAAATAGTTTTCTTGAGAATATGACAAAATTGATTCATTATGTTCGGGGGTAAGTTTAAAATGATTCCGTAATTATGCTTCTGACCATTGTTTATTCTTTAAATTTGTGAAAAGTGAATATTTTTGGCATCATAAAATATTTAATAAATTTTAATTGTTACATATATGAAAAATGTGTAAAAAATGATTTAACATAAACTCATTTTTTGAAAGTGCAATTTTTATTGTTTTTGGTCTTCTAGAATCTGGTGCAAGTGTTTATTGATGCCGTTTCTGCTACTTTTTATCTATTCATTGAAGTCTGGTGTAGCTTTTGGTGTTACGATTAGAGATTTGATTAGTCTTTCCTGGTGTTTCTGATTATTATTTTTATAGTTTCACACAACTAACTGCAAAAAATTGTTAAATATTTAAAGTCAAAAGTGTTCACTTTTATCAAATTTGAAAGACTAAGATTACTCAAAACTAGAGCTGTCACAGATTACTCAAAACTAGAGCTGTCAATATGGGCTTGGCCAGCGATGCCGGCTCAACCCAACCCTTTATTTAAGTAGGGTTAGACTAAGATTTCTTTGGCCCATATAGAAGTGAGAACGAAAAGCCCCTTATCTCTGGCCCGCTAGCCTCGAGGATTGGTGAGCGAGACCGCGAGGCGGTAAAAGAATAATAAATTAATTAATTTAAAAAAATATATAAGTAAATTAAACAAAAAGATAAAAAGTAATGAGAAAAAAGAATGTATTTACAACTAAGTAGTAATTAGAAACTGAAGTAATGCTTTTTAGTCTTAGAATTTATATTATGTTTAATTTCTTTTGAATGTGATCTGAATTAGTGATTAAAAATAATAATTTATATTTGTTATTTCAAATTTTTTCTTCTATGATATGGATTTGCACAAGAATGAGTGGTAGAAGATTCTATTTTGCAAAAGTTTGATGTTCAAATCGTACCAAAATTCACTTAGAAAATGTTATTTCGGAAGACGAAAAAACTTAAAGAAATTTGGTCGTCAAATCGCGGCCCGACATCTTAAATTTGGGTTGGGAGGCCA
The DNA here is from genome assembly GCF_029784015.1 of Lycium ferocissimum. NCBI lineage: Eukaryota > Viridiplantae > Streptophyta > Magnoliopsida > Solanales > Solanaceae > Lycium > Lycium ferocissimum. The sequence continues at coordinate 19,612,593 of NC_081345.1, forward strand.
TTTTGCGAAGTCCTTCAATTAAAAAGTTGGTAAAGCCCGTCTGCCCATTTAATTCTTTGACTCTGCCAGCCCATTTTGATACCTCTACATTTAAGAGATCATTTTAAACTTATCCTCAAACATAAGGGATCATCTTTATCATTTTATCTAAAAAGAAATTTTGGACAATATTATCTCAAAGTTAATACCTAATAGGAGATTAATGTGTGAAAGGAAATGGATAGAGTAGAACCACAATAAAAATTATCAACCGACCACTGGATTGTGCAAAAAAAAAAAAAAAAAAAAAAAAAAGATGGTTCCTCACTTGCATGGCTACTTAAATTTTTTATCTGCTATTGAAAGTGAAGGTGTCTGACCAACTACGTCAATCGCTTTTGTCTAGTCATTGGGTTATGATCTAGTAATACTGTAATTGAAATTGTGGCAAAATTAAAAAAGAAATAATTTAAACCACGGATTTTAATACCCAGCTACAGTCAAATCTCTCTATAATAGCAGCGTTTGTCCGAAAATTTCATGACTCTTTATAGTGAGGTGCTGCTATGTATGCATACTAGCATTTGATGTTTAGATTTCATTTAGCTGTTATAAACAAAAGTACGCATTTTTTTTTAAAACTTTTTATGCTAGTATAAACGAAACCAAAAATCTTGTTAATTTTAAAATCCCAATTGATTTTCATATTTCATTAATTGAAAATTGAAAATTGAAAAGACTAATAAATTACTAAGAAATCGACAACTAGTTATACCATAACGATAAAGAATTAAAATCTAAGGAACATATGCATTTAAAATTAATTGAAAATTTAAATTTTCAAGTTTGATGTGAATTCTAAAATTGTAATAATATAACGTTTGAACTGACGAAGATTTCTGTTCAAACTTTCAGCAAAAGGGAATTCAATAGCTTTCTCTTGAAGGTTGTCTAAGAGCTTAATAGTATAATTGAAGATTTTTAGATATTCGCACTTGAAATTTACTATGTACATGACATTAATGATGATTATCATAAATTTTTTAATATTTTATTTTATAGATAATATATTTCTTACAAAATATTATTATACAATATTTGATTGTGGCTGTTATAGATAGGTAATTTTACAAAGAGTGTACCGCTATAATGAATGACATTCTTTGTTATAGGCAGAATGCTATTATAGAGAAGTAAAATATAACATAAAAAATTAATTTCAGAGAAAATCAGGCCGTTATAGTGAAATGTTGTTATAACGAATGACAATTATAGAGAGATTTGACTGTATATAGTAATGAATTCTTTTGCTTTAATTTAAAATCGATTTTACTTTCACTTTATTTTTACATTCTAATGTTTTATCGCTTAACTTTAAGAATAAACATGCATCTCTTAAGGAAAATCTAGTGAAAGCGTGATCATCTCATCAAAAACTTATATACTACCCCTCTGTTTTAATTTATGTGAACCCATTTGACTGGACACAGAATTTAATAAAGTAGAGAAGACTTTTAAACTAGTGGTGTTAAATGAGTTACATATATTTTTTGTGGCTATAAATTATTGCATAAAGGTAAATTATTTTCAAACATAGAAAGAAGTCATTCTTTTGACACGGACTAATAAGAAAATAGATTCACATAAATTGAAACGAATGAAGTATTAATTAGTGGATTATATTACATATTATAACGCCTCATTACTTTCGAATTTGCTCTTGTTTTCGTGAGTCAATCACGTTAAAAAATGATAATATTTTCAATATGACGAGTCCAGAACCAAAATACTCCTAAAAAAGAGGGTTTGAACCAAAATACCCCAAAGAAAAACTGTGACAAAAGTACCTTTAACGTGATGTTTTCTTGCGTTGAAGGACTTAACACGAATAACAGCTGTGAGTTAAGTCCTTTAAGGCAGTAAAATACTGCATTATAGAACCCAGTAAAAAAAAAAAATCTATAGAGCAGTATTTTACTGTGTCAAAAAAAAAAATTGGTCAACTTTTTTTTTTTTTTTTGCAACACTTAGTGTTTTTTTCCATACTTTGACCAACGATTAGTCGTGTGTCAAGACTCCGAACGTCAATATTTTACATAGAACCTGATATTTTGTTCTGTGTACAATAATGTAGGCTCAATACATCAAGGATACGCAAACATTCGGATCATCATTTTAGGGGTTGAAAAGGTGCCCGAAGTAAGTTTTGTTTGAAAACTTTAGGTTTAAGTGTTCTATATACATAGACGTCTATTTTTGTTTGAAGACTTATTGTCATTAGCTTAAAGTTTTTTATTTTTAGGGTTTAGATTTGAGTGTGTTATTTTTTAGAGCATAACTTTATTTCGAATATAGGGGATTTTTTGCGCTCGGACGTCCGATTTACGCGATTTTTTTTTGGCAACATATTCGAAATAAAGTTACACATTAAAAAAAAACACACTTAAGGAACACTTAGTGTTTTTTTTTTTCATAAAAAGATCGCAACATCTTATTTTTGGTCAACTTTTTTTTTTTTTTTGCAACACTTGTGTTTTTTTTTCATACTTTGACCAACAATTAGTCGTGTGTCAAGACTCCGAAAAGTCAATATTTTATATAGAACCTAATATTTTTTTCTGCGTACTATAATGTAGGCTCAATACATCAAGGATACGTAAACGTTCGGATCGTCGTTTTAGGGGTTGAAAAGGTACCCGAAGTAAGTTTTGTTTGAAAACTTTAGGTTTTAAGTGTTTTATTTTTTAAGGTTTTGATTTAAGCGTGTTATTTTTTTAATCAAGACATAACTTTATTTTGAATATAAATCTAATTCTAAAAAATATAGGGAGAAAAACTAGTTGTAAATTGGTGAAACTTTAAATGGTCATAACTTTGTGCCGGGACGTCTGATTTACGCATTTTTTTTTTATTTTGGGTATTTTTCCGAGATCTAGCCGGGCATATTTTCGTAAGGTGGTTTGGCCGAGCCGATTTTTTGAAAAACACATGTTACCCTATTAAATTTTAATTTTCCCCCAAATTGGTGTGAAGTTTTTAGTTTTCTTTACTTATAATATGATGATACGTAATAGATTTCAACATAAAAATCCCGGAGCAATGTAGTTATGAATGTCAATTTCACTTTTGTGGTTTCAATTTTCGAAAATAAAGCTGACTAATTCTCGACATATAAAGTTGACTAAAATAACCTTATAAAAATAGAACACTTAAACCTAAAGTTTTCAAACTAAACTTACTTCGGGCACCTTTTCAACCCCTAAAATGACGATCCGAACATTTACGCATCCTTGATGTATTAAGCCTACATTATTGTACGCAGAAAAATATATCAGGTTTTATATAAAATATTGACGTTTTGGAGTCTTGACACACGACTAATCATTGGTCAAAGTATGAAAAAACACACTAAGTGTTACAAAAAAAAAAAATTGACTGTTTTTTTTTTTTACTGTTTCTTTAACGCAGTAAAATACTGCGCTATAGATTTTTTTTTTTTACTGAGTTCTATAACGCAGTATTTTACTGCGTTAAAGGAGTTAACCACGCCATTACGGTTAGTCCTTTAATGCAGTAAAATACTGCGTTTTTGTTACACCTCTCGTTTTCATGGTAGGAAAAACTTACGGCTTCCTAGTCAATTATGCCTTGAAAAGGAGATTTGTACCCGAGTATTGATATGCTAAGTATTTTGCCCCGTGTATGGAGGTACTAGCACATATTCCAGGTATATCACAGGATTAGAAGTTGAACGGGTTGAGACGACACCGCAGGTGAAAGCCAGATTCGGGAAATGCGGACACCAGACATTAATGACGGACCATCGACCATGTCAATGGGCCGTCAATGTGCACCGTCGCTATGTTCTGAGAATTCTAATCTGCAGAAACCGATCGACGAGACACGTCGACGGACCGTCGATCGTCGCCGTCAATATGGCTCTGCAACTTCTGATCTGCAGATGCAGGTCGACGGAGCAAGTCGACCGACCGTCGACACGTCGACGTGACCGTCGACCCCACCGTCGAACCTCCAATCTGGAATCTTCCACACCCAGCTATAAATACACGACCCCTAAATTTATAATTTTCGGATTTCACTTTCTCTCCATTACGAAAACTCTAGAATACTCTCCATGTCATATTAGCACAAATCCAAGTGGGATTAGAGAATAATCATCATAAATTAGTAGAATCAAGGGTGTGGATTCCCACTAGGGTTTGTGGACACCAAGAATTTCTTTTAAGTTGAAGTTGGAGTTCCTTCAAGTGAAGAATCTTCATCCAAAGCTTATTCCTACATCATCAGAGGTAAGTTTTATGTCCAAGTCAAGTTATTAAGAGTATTGAGAGGTTAAAAGAATTAGATTATGGAAGGGAGGAAGATATGGAGTGCAAATATGAAAATAGTAATATTCTTGAATTATGACTTGATTTGAATTATAGTTCTTGACATGTTGTGAGTATGATCTTGTATAAATGATATAAATGATGTTGAAGAAGCATTATATGAGGATGAATGTGGTGTTGTGTTGTAGCTATGGTTAGGGATGACTTTTAAATAGAATTATGAGAACTGAATGATGTATAGCTCGATGAAGAACATTGATTACAATATTGTGGATGTTGTTGTTGATGGTTGGGAATTGTTACAGTTGGAGAAAGTGGTTGAAAGAATGGGGATATTGCCCAATTTTTGTTAGCTCTTCGCCGCTCTAGCTTAAGCTTAAGTATGTCTTCAATTATCTAATCTTAGTACGAATTCCCTTGAAGGTAGAATCGCAAGCTTGAGAGGCACGCAATTAGACGATAGAGTTGAAGAGATACAAAGGTATGTGAGGCTAGTCCCTTCTTTTCCAAAGGCATGATTCCTATATATATGGTGATTTCTTTCCGGTAATTTCCATGACCTTCTTACATTCCAAAAGATGAAAGCTAAAGAGTATTAACAGTTTCCCACAAGATAGAGATGAGATATGTTCCATGATAATGATATGATATTATTATGATGGTAATGATCTTGACATGATTCCTTGATGCTATTCATTGTTGATACCCTCGCCTTATAATGCTAGTTCCTTCAAGGTGAGGCATGATGATCATGACTACTCCATAATGGAATCGGGAGTTCTCGACCTTACGTCACCCCGATAAAATTGTAGCTTTTACTTGAGTTCTTATGCATGTCCTATGATAAGCATATAATGATGAGATTACACCGTGCCTAGTTGGCCGGACATGACACCGCTACGGCGGGCGGCTTATGATTACACCGTGCCTATGTGCCGGACATGACACCACTAGTGGGCGGTATGCGATAGTTACCCGGACGCGGGTTAACGATGATGGTATATTTGATATGCATAGTATGTGTTTTCCTTTAAAAGCTAGCAGGTTATATCTTTGCCTCATGTTTCATTATGTCTTTTTATGCTAGTATTATTCATGCCTTACATACTCAGTACATTTTTCATACTGACGTCCTTTTCTTTTTGGACGCTGTGTTCATGCCCACAGGTAGACAGGGAGACGGTGCAGACCCGTAGGAGTTTATCAGCGGATTCACAGGAGCACTCCACTACTCCGGAGGTGCTACTTATGGTCATATTCTTTTGTGTATATTTGGGGTATGACGGGGTCCTGTCCCGTCCTTATGTCTCAGTACTCTAGTAGAGGCTCGTAGATACGGATGCGTGGGTAGTTGTTGTCTTATGGATACATCAGTGTATATTTTTGTATATCATTTTTGTAGCCGTGAGGGCTTATGTATATTTATGTGTTGCCTTGGAGATGGTGTATATTCGGGTTGTGTATGATGATTAGCATAATGAGTGGTGCTCGGTAGTCAGCTCCGGGTACCATGGCCCCTGCGAGGGTCGTGACACTAGTGGTATCGAGTAGTTCCGTCCAGGGTGTGTACGATTTGTGTCCGTGGAGTCTTGTTTATGGGTGTGAAGCGCGCCACACTTATAAACAGGAGGCTGCGGGGCATCTAGGAAAAATGACCGTCTTTCTTCTTATTAGATCGTGTCATATGTTATACCCTATTTTAACCGAAGTCAAAATAGTTTACAACATCCTGGTAATTCCGGGGTTAATTAAAGTTAAGAGTCGCCACCTAATTATTTATGGTGAATTAGGACACCTAAAGTTCATTAGAGTTATTATCTAAAATTGATTTTATTAAAGTCTACGAAACCAAAAGATTCTAGGTAAGGGTTCAACTAACTTAGAGGGAAGGTATTAGGCATCCTCTAAATTCCATTAATAATGGTTAACCGACCGAACTTAGGTGAATTAATTAGGCTAAGTGTAAGTTGTAAAAAAAAAAAATTATGTATTAACCTATAAGGTAATTGATTTAAGCTAAGGATGGGCATTGGTATCAAAAGTTAAAGTCCAGGACTAAAATGTGTTGTGGAGCTCCAAATGGCAGAAATGAAATTTCAAGATAGAAATGGATGCAAATTTGGTGTTGATTCCTTGTTTGTAAACATATTTTCGTAAACATATGAGTTCGATAAACATATTTCTTGTTTGGTTGATTCTATATTTTAGGTAGGTCTTTAGTACTGAGAATGATAATAAAGAACAAAGGGAGTCTTATTCTTCTTTGTATTGCTAGCTTCTTCTAACAGGACACACATAATTAGAGATAAAATCGTTCCAAAGCAAATAAAGTGAAAAAAAAAAAACAAAGCAGATATGTATGCAAAGTAGAATAACGAAAAACGCATATATTTAATGTTATACCCCGTACTTTGTACGTTGGAATATTCTAAGCCGGTTGCGACAAGTTAAGGACAAGGTTGTAATTTTTTTCGATTTTGTTAAAAGTGCATAAGTTGCATATTCATCTTTTTATTGGTATGGAATGTTAGGGGTAAATTTGGAATAAGGAAAATTTGGGGTTAAAAGTGAATTATGGAAAGTTAAGCATTTCATGAAAATTTGGGGTCAAAAATGAAGTTTTGGAAACTAAGAATTCATGAATTAAAGACCATGTGGCCATACGCTGACTTGTGGGCCATGGGCCACATGTATGTTTTATATATGTACACAAAGATGACTAATTAGTCATCCGCACCATTTTCCACCCTTAGAGAGTTCAAGAAAATTCAAGAACTTGAGAGAGCACAAACAAAGGGCCGTTTCGGCCATGGGGAGAAATTTTGAAGACCAAAAATAGTGCTCAAAAAATTATTTCCTTATAGCTTTTATACTAATTGGAAGGTCCTCTACAACGTGGAGTCGTCGTTGGAGTAAGAAAACCATTCGTTTTGGCAAAGTATATCCTAGCCGCGTGGAGAAGTTGAAGAAAAAAAAAAGGTGCGGTTTAATCTTCTTTATGTGTTTATGGAAGATTGGTACATGTTGTGATATGTAGAAATGAAGGAAACCATGAAATTATGTTTGTGTGAAGTGTGGCCGTATGGGCTATTTTAGTATAACAAGGAATGGATTGATTTTACTTAGTGTTTTAGCTGTAGTTGTTGTTGTTAGGGATTATGTGATGTAGAAAGGAATGAAATTCATGAAAGTTGGTATATTGAGACTTGGCCGCGTGTATGTACCATTGTGTAGAAGTGAAGAACTAAATTTATTTAGTATGTTTGGATTGTTGTGTTGTGGACTTTATGATGAAAAATGAAGTTTTAATGATCCAAGTTGGTGTCGTTATTGTTGCGGGCTGTTTTGGAAGCCAATTTGAATCAAATATAGTTTCTTGTAATTATGATAATGATGTTGTTAAAGTGTGGTTTGTTGGTGTAGTTTATGAATTTGGAAGAAAAGGAATGCGTTGTTGATATTTCCTTGGACTTGGAAGGTTTCGGGTTGCCTTATGTTTTGGTTGGGTTGTTTTGAATAATTTTGTGGATTGTTGGAAATGTTATTGAATCATGTTAGAATGCGTTGGGAATTGCTTATGGATATTGTTGGTGTGGTTGTTGGTATTGTTGTTGGATATTTGGCGAGTTGAATTCTCGGGGGGTGAAGTTACGGGGAAATGTTTAATTTGTAAATAAAATGATGGTTTGGAGTTGAACTTTCTGATGCTTATGGCTAATGTTCGATGCCTATTGATGTGTTATAGATCTCGAGAAGTCAAGACTTAAATTTGGATTAGCGTAGGAAGCGATCAAGGTATGTAAAGCTTACCTTTCCTTCTTTTGGCATGTCTTAGATATGGCTAAGCTATGATACGTTATGAGCTTCGGGGGTAATTCCATTCTTGAAGTTCGAGCACGTTTACGATGCTTATTTGCTTCTTGATGTTGGTATCCTTATATGGTCAAGCTATGGCTTATATGACCTTGTATGATTGGTTTTCAAATGTTGCATAAAAAGTTTTGTTTTCAAAAAAAGTTTTGTTTCAAAAAAAAAAAAAAGTTTTGTTTTCAAAAAAGGTTTGTAACTACGAACGTCCGTAACTTTCACAGACAGAACCGGATGGCTTTGATATGCTCAGAAATGATTCTATGACGTATAATGACTATGATTTCCATAGGCGGGCCCGGATTGGGTTGACGCTCGTCCGTGGGTCCCGACTTTTCTTTGTGTAGTACTAACGACTTTTTGAAAAGAACTTAATACAACTATCTTTTCCACCCCAGGGTATGATTATATGTTTGTGAGTACGAAATAATGATTCGTATACTTATGATTTTGATATGTAACTATGGTTTAAAGAAGTTCGGTTCAATATGTTCCGAGTGATATTCGGAAGAAAATCGATTTGACTCGCTTTGGCTTATAAATGATGGTTCATTTGATTAACCTATTGAGTATTTGAAAATGTTTTAAACGGTAATTGTTTACGCACGGTCGCTCGTGCGTTCGTACTATTACATTTTCACGAAGTCCCTCGCGCTGGAGGGCGGGACACGTTATATGTTATATGTATGTATTACGGAATATGATCGGTTGGAATCGGAGCGGTGGTGGGGCAAACCCGATGGTGGGGCAAACCCGGTGGTGAGGCAAATTCCTTTGGTTTGTGCAAATCCCACATTGGTTTAGGCAATCCGCATCGGTTAATGTCGACTCATATGATAAGTTATGATGTTATGATGTGTTACGGTATGTATATGATGATTTGTGCATATGGTTTCTCACTACTCTGCTCGTGCGAGGCGTTATTATCTCTTTCCCCGCTGCGTCCGGGCCGGGCATGTATTCGTGCGGCTTCCTTTGCATTGTTCGCGTGTCCCTCGCTGGGGGCGGGGCACGTTATATTTACCGCGTCCCTTGCTAGCGGGGCCGGGGCACGTTATATGATATGATGATATATGGAGGAGGTGGCGGTGATGGCATATGATGATTCCTTTTTACCGCGTCCCTCACTAGAGGGCGGGGCACGTTACATGTACATGCATATAGATGATTTTACTTACCGCGTCCCCTCGTTAAAGGGCGGGGCACGTTATATGTATATGATATGATGATTTTACTTACCGCGTCCCTCGTTAAAGGGCGGGACACGATATATGTATATGCACGATGGTTTACCTACGCGTCCCTCGCTGAAGGACGGGGCATGTTATATCTATGTACGTATGTACGAGATGATTTTTCGACTCGTTTCTCGGTCCATGATGATCAATATGGAATTTGATACGTATAATTTATGGTTCAAAAGCAAGTGCTATGAGTTAGGTTATTGTATTACTTTTTCTGTTTCTCCTCGTTTCGGACGGATTCATTTACGATATCCCATGCTTTACATACTCGGTACATATTTAAATCGACTTCTTTCTTCGAAGCCGCGTTTCATGTCAAAGGCGGTACCCGCGCTGAGTAGATGATGTTAGCGGACGTTCCGGCTGGTTGGCGAGCTCCATTTCTCACTAGAGGTCTTTCTTGAGTCCGAGAGTGCTTTGTATGGTATACGAGATGTTGGTAGAAACTTTACGAACGGTGTCGTGTGTATGATATGTCGGTTTAAGTAGCGAGTACATGTAAGCCGATGTATTATTATGCATTATGTTACGAACTTCATGTGTTTAGAGATTTTATACGATGCTAGCTTTATTTGATTGAAAAAAAAATGAAAGGCATGTTTGTTTTCGGAAAAAAATTTTTTTGTTACGTGCTTATGTTATGTTTTGCGGGCCCAGTATGAGTATTACGAAAGTCTGCGGGTTCGCTCGGCCCTAGGTAAGGGTCGGGTGCCCATCACACCCTATCGGATTAAGGGTGTGACATTTAATATGGGCTCAGCCCATTTTAGGACTGCTGCTGTCCGCTACTGTTGGGCTTCGGTCCAGCAGAGTTAATATGTGGCTGTGGGTTGGCTGACTCAAGAAGAGAAATCACGTTGGGCTTTTAACCAAACACCGAATGCGGGAGGTGTGAATGATGGAATAGATGCGCATTCCAGGCCTTTGCGGGATAACATCGAGTCTTAAAGTAAGACTCTTCGACTCCGGTGTACATGCAAGGAAAAGATAAAGATTAGTGACAAGGAAATTCACCCGAGGATGTTCATGGTTTTAAATTCACGCATAACATGAATGAACACACAGTTACTGATTTATTTTCGGTTAATTCACATGACACAAAAATGATATATCTATCTTATACTGAGTCTATCTATTTCCTACATACTTATGAGTGTACAGAAATGCGTATACCCCGTATATCATCGGGCAGTCTTAGAGAACATCAAACAGTAAAGGGCAGAAATAACTAAATGAATCGTCTAAGGGGAAATTAAACCCAAACCAATAAGGTCCATAAACAAGCATCAAGACAAGTA
>NC_081345.1:19623429-19681202 GCF_029784015.1 Lycium ferocissimum
TAATTAATTTAATGAGTACAAAATCCGAAAATGAAACGATGACGAGCTATTAGAAGTTATGATAAAGTAATGCTCGTAATGTTGATAGCGAAAATGAAAGTAATGATATTAATAATAGCAAAATAAAAAATAGTAGTGAAAATAAAATATTTAGATCGTTAATAAATTTAAAAAGCTCCTGGAAATAAACTGAAATAAAGGAGGGACAAAATTGGGTGTCAACACCATAGGGCCATGTTATAAGATTTTGTTTTCTCTAACTTTGCGCTATGATTCCAGCGATGCTGGTGAAGAGAAAAGCCACAGCCGCCCAGAAGGGCAAGGCTACGACAGAAAGGCGGGTGGAAAGAGAGCCGCCAATGAATGTAGAAGAAGGTGAATCCCATAATGAGGCTCCATTCAATAACTTTCACACTCCGCCTATACTAGAAGAATACAGGAGGGCTTCGACTCCGGCTCTACCTGCCTCCCGGCTCCTCCATACGGTGTTTCGGGTCAACGACGGGACCAGGAGCCGTCCGGCTATTGACCCAGTTGGTTGCCGCTCAGGCTCAACGGCAAAGCGCGGGTCCCGGTGATAGAGCCACTAGTGCAAGGGCCCGTGATTTCATGAGTTTAAATCCCCCAGAATTTTTTGGGTCAAAGCCGGATGAAGACCCGCATAGTTTTATAGATGAGATATTGAGGACGTTGAGTATCATTCATGTTTCGATCGGTGGAGCGGCATCTTATGATAGACTCGGATGTAGCGGTTTTATAATAATTGGATATCTTCGAGGATAGAATGCACCTCCCGGTTTGGCGAATTCATATATGCTTTCCTTCGTCACTATTTGCCACCGAAGTTCGAAGGGCAGGGGCTTAGGTTTCTGAATCTAAAGCAAGGGAATATGAGTGCTCGGGAGTATAGTCTCCGTTTCAATTCATTAGCCCGGTATGCTCCCACTATGGTAGCCGATATGAGAGATAGAGTACACAGATTTGTGAGTGGCCTAGGGCCACATTTGTTCAAGGATTGTCTGACGGCTTCATTACAGGAGGGGATATATATTTCCCATAGTCAGGACCACGCCTAGAACTTAGAGGAGCAACAACAGCCGCGCCGAGACGAGCGTGATGTTGATAGAGGATAGAGCAAGAGGGCCAGATCTGCTAGCGGTGAGTATAGTGGGGGTCAGCAACAATATTCTAGATATTCGAGCCATTCCGCGATGAGTGCACCTCCTCGGTTCGCAGGTAAGATATTTGACCGCCCCATTTATTCTGGTATGGGTCAGAGTTTGGGTCTCAGGTTCCCAGTTTAGAGGTGATCCTAGTCAGAGGAGGCCACCGATTCCATGATGCAGTCAGTGCGAAAAGTTACATTCGGGCCCGTGTCGCCAAGGTTCAGATGTTTGTTATGTTTGTGGATAGACTGGGCACGTGATGCGTGATTGTCCTTCGAGGCACGGTAGAGGGCGGGGCTCGGCCCGCGATCGACAATCGGTTCTTCCTCGTCCGTGCGCCCGTAGGGCGGACTTCCCCGGACTCGACAAAGGTCGCGATAGAGGCGAGAGGAGCGTCCCCGTTCGGTGGCACTCGGCCCGTGTTTATGCTTTAGCTCGGACGTCAGGATCTTGAGTCCTCCCCGGATGTGGTTACAGGTATACTATCCATATTCTCTCATGACGTTTATGCATTGATTGATCCGGGTTCTACGTTGTCTTATATTACTCCTTATATTGCTGACCGTATTGGGGTGAAACCCGAGCCAATTAAACCTTTTGAGGTATCCACTCCGGTTGGTGATCCCGTAATAGCTAGACAAGTATACAAAAAGTGTGTGGTGGTGGTATGTAATCGTCAGACTATTGCTGATTTAATTGAGATGGAAATGTTAGATTTTGATGTGATTATGGGCATGGATTAGTTGGCCTCTTGTTATGCCAATGTTGATTGCAGAACCAAAATAGTTGGATTTCAATTACTGGGAGAACCCATGCTTGAATAGAAAGGCAATACAGCGTCTCCAAGAGGTAGGTTTATTTCCTACCGTAAGGCAAGGAAGATGATCACCAAAGGCTTTATTTATCATCTAGTCCGAGTTTATGACATCAAACCAAAGCCGCCAACTTTTCAATCCGTCCCGGTAGTAAATGAATATCCAGATGCATTTCCAGATGAACTTCCAGGCCTTCCTGCGGAAAGAGAGATTGACTTTGCTATTGTTGTGCTACCGTGCACCAAGCCTATATCTATTACTCCTTATTGAATGGCTCCTGCAGAGTTGAAAGAGCTGAAGGCGCAATTGAAAGACTTACTTGAGAAAGGATTTATTAGGCCCAGTTCATCACCGTGGGGAGCACGTGTTCTATTTGTGAGAAAGAAAGATGATTCCTTACGGATGTGCATTGACTACAGGCAATTAAACAAGGTGACGATAAAGAATAAATATCCGCTTCCAAGAATCGATGATTTGTTTGATCAATTACAGGGTGCCAAATGGTTTTCCAAAATTGATCTAAGATCAGGTTATCACCAAGTGAGAGTTAGAGAAGAGGATATTCCCAAAACAGCTTTCAGGACAAGATACGACCATTATGAGTTTTGGGTGATGTCATTTGGGTTGACTAATGCTCCAGCAGTGTTTATGAATCTGATGAATAATGTATTCAGGCCCTTTCTAGACCTATTCGTAATCGTGTTCATCGATGACATCTTAGTATATTCTCGGTCAGAAACAGAGCATGCAGATCACTTGCGTGTTGTCCTTGGGATTCTTCGGACTCGCGAGTTGTATGCTAAGTTTTCAAAATGCGAGTTTTGGCTAAATTCTGTGACTTTTCTGGGCCATATCATTTCAGCTGACGGCATTCAAGTTGATACTTAGAAAATAGAGGCTGTGAAGACTTGGCTAAGGCCCACAACACCGTTAGAGGTTCGTAGCTTCTTGGGATTAGCAGGCTATTATAGGAGATTTATGGAAGGATTCTCTTCTATTTCGACACCATTAACGAAGCTAACTCAGAAATCAGCAAGATTCCAGTGGACCGATGCTTGTGAACGCAGTTTCCAGGAATTGAAGGATAGACTAACTTCAGCTCGAGTCCTGACACTTCCAGAAGGATATGTTGTTTATCGTGATGCCTCCCGTGTCGGATTGGGCTGTGTGTTGATGCAGCATGGTAAAGTTATTGCCTATGCTTCCAGGCAGTTGTGGAAACACGAGAAGAACTATCCAACCCATGATCTTGAATTGGCTGCGGTTATTCATGCGCTAAAGATGTGGAGACACTATTTGTATGGCATTCATGTTGATATTTATACAGATCACAAAAGTCTTCAATATATTTTCAAACAGATGGAGTTGAATCTATGGCAGAGGCGATGGTTGGAACTATTAAAAGATTATGATGTGAGTATTTTATACCGCCCCGGAATGACGAATATAGTAGCTGATGCACTTAGCCGCAAATCAATGTGAAGTTTATGTGAGGTTCCTCTCGAAAAGAAAGAATTAATCAGTGAGCTTCACCAGCTAGCCAGTCTCGGAGTTCGTCTAATTGATTCAGGCAATGCAGGAATTGGTATTCACAACCCAGCTATTTCGTCCTTAGATATGGAAGTGAGAGAGCGCCAATATGAAGACTCCCAGTTGAGTCACTATAGAGATACATTTCTCACGAGAAAGAAAAGTCACCATTTGAAGTTTCTGCAGATGGAGTTCTTAGGTACCGACACAGGTTATGTGTTCCAAATGTTGCAGGACTATGTCGTCAGATTCTAGAAGAAACTCATTACTCTCGGTATTTCATTCACCTAAGAGCGATAAAGATGTATCACGATCTCAAGTTAATGTATTGGTGAGATGGAATGAAGAAAGACATAGCAGAATTTGTAACTCCATGTACAAATTGCCAACAAGTGAAAATTGAGCACCAAAATCCAGGAGGATTGTTACAAGCCATGGAAATTCCAACCTGGAAATGGGAAGCGATCAACATAGATTTCATTATAGGTTTGCCTCGCTCCCGACGCAGGTATGACTCCATATGGGTGATCGTGGACAGACTGACAAAATTAGCTCATTTTCTTCCAGTCAGAACCATATATTCGGCAGAAGGTTATACAAGGTTGTATCTTCAAGAGATAGTGCAACTTCATGGTGTCCCGATAGTGCGACTTCATGGTGTCCCGATATCTATTATCACAGACAGAGGAGCACAATTTACAGCTAAATTCTGGAAGTCTTTCCAAGAAGGTTTGGGTACTCAGGTAAGGCTTAGCACAACGTTACATCCACAAACTGATGGGCAAGCCGAACACACTATTCAGACCTTAGAAGATATGTTATGGGCATGTGTGCTAGATTTTGGCGGTAGTTGGGATGATCACTTACCTCTTATTGAGTTTGCATACAACAATAACTATCATTTCAGTATTTAGATAGCCCAATATAAGCCCTATATGGAAGAAAGTGTAGATCCCCAATTGGGTGGTTTGAAGTAGGATAGATACAACTAATCGATCCGGAGTTGATTCAACAAGCAGTGGAAAAGATCAAGGTTATCCGAGATCGATTATTGACAGCCCAAAGTCGCCAGAAATCTTATGCGGACAACCGTCGGCGAGACTTATAATTCCAAGTTGATGATTGGGTATTCTTAAAGGTATCACCAATGAAAGGCGTGATGAGATTTGGTAAGAAGGGAAAACTAAGTCCTCGATACATTGGATCCTATAAGATTATCCGTAAGATAGGCCAAGTAGCTTATGAACTGGACTTACCCCCAGAACTTGAATCAGTCCATCCAGTTTTCCACGTATCAATGCTCCGTAAGTGTGTCAGAGACCCTACTAAAATTGTGCATGTAGATGATATTCAAGTTACGGAAAAGTTGACATATGAAGAGGTACCCATTGCCATACTAGATAGGAAAGTACGGAAACTTAGAAATAAAGAGGTAGCCTCAGTTAAGGTCTTGTGGAGAAACAATAACCGAGAGAAAATGACTTGGGAAGCGGAAGAAAACATGAAGTCCAAATATCCGCAATTGTTTCCACCCCCGGTAGAGATTCAAGATGAGACATCGGTATTATGAGGTATGAAATGCTTTCCTTTTAATGCTTTGGCCGTGTGTGGCCATATTTTTTCTTGCTATTGTGTTGTAGCCCTGTGAGGCATTGTTATTATGGGCTGTTGTGATAGGGTGGTAGCGCCGTATTATAGGGGAAACTCTGGCGAAATTTCGGTAGGATTCCCGCGAACTTAACATTCGAGGACGAATGTTTTTAAAGGAGGGAAGAATGTTACAACTCTCGTTTTCATAGTAGGAAAAACTTACGACTTCCTAGTCAAGTATGCCTTGAAAGGGAGATTTGTACCCGAGTATTGAGATTCTAAGTATTTTACCCCGTGTATGGAGGTACTAGCAGGTATTCCAGGTATATCACAGGATTAGAAGTTGAACGGGTTGAACCGACGTAGGCTGACCAAATTCGAGGAAATCTGCAGACACCAGACATTAATGACGGACCGTCGACCATGTCGACGAGCCGTCAATGTGCACCGTTGCTATGTTCTAAGAATTCTAATCTACAAAACAGTCGATCGTCGACTTGTCGACGGGCCGTCGATCGCCGCCATCAATATGGCTCTGCAGGTCGACGGAGCAAGTCGATGGACCGTCAACATGTCGACGTGACCGTCGAACCGCCAATCTGGAATCTTCCAGCCCCAGCTATAAATACACGACCCTAGTCCATAATTTTCAGATTTCACTTTTCTCTCAGTCCTGAAAACTCTAGAATACTCTCCATGTCATATTATCACAAATCCAAGAGGGATTAAAGAATAATCATCATAAATTAGTAGAATCAAGGGTGTGGATGCCCGCTAGGGTTTGTGGAAGCCAAGATTCCTTTGAAATTGAAGTTGGAGTTCCTTCAAGTGAAGAATCTTCATCCAAAGCTTATTCCTACATCATCAGAGGTAAGTTTTATGTTCAAGTCAAGTTATTAAGAGTACTGAGAGGTTAAAAGACTTAGATTATGGAAGGGAGGAAGATATGGAGTGCAAATATGAAAATAGTAATATTCTTAAATTATGACTTGATTTGAATTATAGTTTTTAACATGTTGTGAGTATGATCTTGTATAAATGATATAAATGATGTTAAAGAAGCATTATATGAGGATGAATGTGGTGTTGTGTTGTAGCTATGGTTAGGGATGACTTTTAAATAGAATTGTGAGAATTGAATGATGTATAGCTCGGTGAAGAACATTGATTACAATATTGTGGATGTTGTTGTTGATGGTTGGGAATTGTTACAGTTGGAGAAAGTGGTTGAAAGGATGGGGATATTGCCCAATTTTCGTTAGCTCTTAGCCGCTCTAGCTCTAGCTTAAGCTTAAGTATGTCTTCAATTATCTAATCTTAGTACGAATTCCCTTGAAGGTAGAATCGCAAGCTTGAGAGGCACGCGATTAGACGATAGAGTTGAAGAGATAAAAAGGTATGCGAGGCTAGTCCTTTCCCTTCTAAAGGCATGATTCTTATTTATATGGTGATTTCTTTCCTGTAAATTCCATGACCTTCTTACATTCCAAAAGATGAAAGCTAAAGAGTATTAACAGTTTCCCACAAGATAGAGATGAGATATGTTCCATGATAATAAAATGATGTTATTATGATGCTAATGATCTTGACATGATTCCTTGATGCTATTCATTGTTCATACCCTTGTCTTATAATGCTAGTTCCTTCAAGGTGAGGCATGATGATCATGACTACTCCATAATGGAATCGGGGGTTCTCGACCTTACGTCACCCCGATAAAGTTATAGCTTTTACTTGAGTTCTTATGCATGTCCTATGATAAGCATATAATGATGAGATTACACCGTGCCTAGTTGGTCGGACATGACACCGCTACGGCGGGCGGCTTATGATTCCACCGTGCCTATGTGGCCGGACATGACATCACTAGTGGGCGGCATGCGATAGTTACCCGGAGGATGGTTAACGATGATGGTATATTTGATATGCATAGTATGTGTTTTCCTTTAAAAGCTAGCAGGTTATATCTTTGTCTCATGTTTCATTATGTTTTTTTATGCTAGTATTATTCATGCCTTAGATACTCAGTACATTTTTCGTACTGACATCCTTTTTTTTTTAGACGTTATGTTCATGCCCACAGGGAAACGGTGCAGACCCGTAGGAGTTTATCAGCGGATTCACAGGAGCACTCCACTACTCCGGCGGTGCTACTTATGGTCATATTCTTTTGTGTATATTTGGGGTATGACGGGATCCTGTCCCGTCCTTATGTCTCAGTACTCTAGTAGAGGCTCGTAGATACGGATGCGTGGGTAGTTGTTGTCTTATGGATACATCAGTGTATATTTTTGTATATCATTTTTGCAGCCGTGAGGGCTTATGTATATTTATGTGTTGCCTTGGAGACGGTGTATATTCGGGTTGTGTATGATGATCAGCATAATGAGTGGTGCTCGGTAGTCAGCTCCGGGTACTTGTCATGGCCTCCTGGCCGGGTCGTGAAACTTTTTTTTTTTTTTTTTTTTTTTTTTTGGTTCAAACCCTCTTTGTTTGGGGTATTTTTGGTTCTGGACTCTCAATATGACTCGAAGAAAAAATACTTACCTTCTCTAATACAATGTTTAAAACAAAATTGAACCTGAATGGAAGTATGCATGACACTGGGTGGTCTACTGCTCTGTATGTAGTTGCGTGGCCATGACGCAAGTGAGTACCAAGTCTTCAATAGTTCCCACGTCGATGACACGGCAGTTCATTTGTCATTCCTAAGTTTGAAACTAGAAAGCATAAAAACCAACCCCAATTACAATCTGGCCCGCTATCAACTGCGAAATTGACCTTTTAAAATTATGATGCCATTTTTTTAATTAGTATATTTTCCTAGCATTTGCCCTTTAAGCCCTTAAAGCGTTCCTTTTAAACAGTCACTATTCTGATGTGGTGACAGCAAATTTTGACCTGTAAATAGCAGCTTCCTTTTGAAGTATGCCTCTGCATGTAAAAATGAAGGCCAAAAATAAAACATGTTTGTATTAAGGGCTCATTTGGCATTACGGGGATAAAATTCAGAATTATTTTATATAACGAATAGTTGAAAACTTGAAATTTATGATATTGGTATAAGTAATTTCGTGATTTGTTATAATATTATTTTGGTATCATTTAAATATCAACTCATTGTGGGATAATAAATCTGGTATTATTTAATTTCCAATATAAAACAAGCAAAGCAACTGACAAAATGCCATTCTCCAGAGTTGTTCTCAAAGTTTTTTAAGAAACTGGAAATAAAAGTTTATTTCAGTGTATCTAATGAAAAATCAAATCAGTATTTTATATGTACTTCATACTTTCTATTTTGAATTTAATATATTAAATATATATCAAAAACTTATATCTAACGAACAATTTCTTTATATTTAATTCTCATATTATAATCCCAATATTATACTACTAAGAGTGGTATAACAATTACCTTTCAGAAAAAAAGAAAAAAATTTCTCTTTATATACATTAAATTTTTTATAGAGATTTTAAAGTTAAAAAGGAAAAAAAATTATAAAAAGTTTAACTCTTTTTTAACCAGATTAAAAACAATAAATATCATAAAACGATAAAACAGACCGAGCAGAGCATTTACCCATTTACTTTGCTCCTCCCTTCTTTGTACAGAGGCATTTACCACACCAAAAGATATACAGTACTATAACATGATATATCAGACCGTTTCAGTTAATTTTATTTTATACGTATCCTTTAAGAATACTAGTCCTTCTAGTAAACCCTACGCGTATAAATAGACTCCTCTGCCTCTTGAATAAACTCCAATTCCACCATCCCAATTTTAATTCAGAGCAGATTTATGTATTAGACAATGAGCAATATCCCAAAATCTCTAACCGACTCTTCCTTTAACCTTTTCAAACTTGCCATATCGGCTTCTGATCCTTGGCCTTTCTCTCTTGTTTACTTGTAACATCTTTCTATACTCTTTGTTTTCCAAACGAAAAAAGGGTTAATCTATAACCTTTCTTGTTTTCAATCGATTCTTGATTTGTATAGAGATATGGGGGGTCAGAACCATCATCTGAGTTTCCATTTTCATGTGCCTCTTCTTCACTTTCATCATCATCATCATCATCATCATCATCATCATGGACATGGAAAAAAGGAATTGAAAGATATACCAAAAGGGTGTCTAGCAATAACTGTAGGACAAGGTGAAGAACAACAAAGGTTTGTTATCCCTGTGATTTATATCAATCATCCATTGTTTATGCAGCTATTGAAGGAAGCAGAGGAAGAATATGGATTTGATCATAATGGACCTATTAATATTCCTTGTCATATTGAGGAATTTCGACATGTTCAAGAATTGATTGATAAGGAAACCACAACACACCACCACAACCACGGCCACCATAGTTACAACCCTTGGTGCTTCAAAGCGTGATTTTTCTTTTTCTTTTTTACTTTTAATTTGTTGTGAACTTGTGATGCTACTTTTTGACACGAATTTATTGTTTTGGTGCTTACTTTTTCTGGTGTGTACAAAAGACGATGACGAAAATTGAATTATATTATTGTTTTGAATTTTGTTGTTTATGATCTGAATTTTGATATGTTAGTTAATGCGTGCATTTATCAGCTAGATTTTGAGATAAAGAGTAAATTGAGGTGAAAGGGAACAGCTTAATTATCATATCAAGTTAGCTTTCTTTTTCATTTTTATGGGGTGATAATGGAGTCCAGAAAGATAAAGAACAAAGACGACATTTAATTCTTCAATCTTCAACAGTGACATTGGTTCTGTTTCATTTAAATTGTGCAAATAGTTTTTGTACGATTAGTGTATTAAACTTGCACGCTAGAAATATTGACTGTTTTGGTGGACATATAATTGTTTTAACTGCAATATTTCTTCAAAACAGAAGGGTTAGATAGTCTGATGAGATCAGGTTGTGGGTGGTGGGTGGTGGCTGGAAATGAATTTTAATTTAGCAATGTTTCATTTAATTATGTAAGTATTTCAAATTTTCAACGCTACTTATTGTCATCAACTTTGTTCTTTTCTAATTGAGATGTGGACCTATTTGTCCTTTTTTGCTCCCTAAAATTTCTCAAAGTAGGCCTCGGCTTGTTCGTTAGCACTTATGGTTACAGACCATTATTTTATGTATGCTTTCTTTGCTTTTTGGGGAAGGGAGGCGTTGGAGTAATTCGAAAATTGTCTCCTCATGAATAGGTCACAGGTTTAAATGGTTGTATCAGTTAACTTAACAAAATTACTTGCTATAGTCATTTATCTTTTTTTCCGTCCAATAATCACTCAAATTAATATATTTATCCTACAAAACTATGGATGAAATGCCTCTTAAAAATTGGAGTGATTTGCAATTTGTATCCTTAATGTATGTGCTCTTTTGTAATTAACATCATTCACAAAAGTGTAAATTATAAATTACTCCACTTTAAAGACTTTTCATTCATAGTTATTTTGTAAAAAATAAATGTATTAACGTGAGTGAGTGATCTTATTGGAACAAAGAAAAAAGATAAATAATTTTACTAGATAATTTCATTAAGTTGAATGATCATTTAATGAATTAACTCTTGCCATCTGCATAAACTACACACATTACATTCTTTTTACAGTACAACCTTTTTCATAATCTGCATACGAGATACTTCGTGCCCTAATTCCTTTTTGATTCTTTACTCTAGACGCTCCACCATCCAATACTCTTGGATTCCTTTTCCCGGAGATGACAGTAGTGGTGGATTTAGAAATTTCAACTCATTACCAAATATTTACCAATATTTAATTTTTAAGATAACTATAACTGGACAACTGTTATATTGTTATTTAACTTTGAAGACACGGTTTCTGATGGAATTTGCATCAATTCTTTAGAAAGAATAATCTTGAAAGGTACATATAACTCCTTCCACACTATTTTTCTCCAAACGAATATTTCTTTTTCTTTTGTGTTGGAATTCAGATCACCGGTTTTAAAACTTAAGGGCGAAGAGATTGACCATCACGTACCATGAAGCATATGTGAACTAATAATAATCGAACTAATAATAGCTGCTTCGCTTAATTTCGAAGTTGGTAAGATCATAATATAATAGCGCTAATCCAATGGTGTTTTATGTATTTCATAATGTGAATGCGAAAACTAAGGATGGGTCCATGAGAAAATATTAAGGCAAGCAATCATTTTTTTTTTTTTGGGTAAAAACCACATGAAAGAAATATCCTAAATAAATAAAAGTACTCTTTTTAGAGTGAAAGTAATTACTACCACGCAATTCTAAGCTAATTACTACCACGCAATTCTAAGCTAATTGGAGTTGGGTTAAAGTGAATGATTCTCAATATAATTAAAAAAAACATTTTGTATGGAACCATAATATTTTAATATTTCGCACTTAATAATTTTCAAATTTTATTGTTTTTAATCTTTTACTTATTAGATTTGTTTTAATTTCAAAATATTCTAAATCTTTGTAGAACTTACTATATTCATGTGGTTTTAGGTTTACGTTTTCCTATGTTAATACCTTACATTAAATCATCTCAAACAACATTTTCTTATTTTACTCTAAATAGATTAATTGCACATCTTGATTGTGATATGTATTTATGATCTTATTGCTAATTTGCAATTAACTTAGTACGTTCTGAAATAAAGAACTCGAATGTCTCAAATTTATCCAAGTAAATATGAGATGATGATGTAAAAATTGTTTACACTTGCAATGCTAGATATTGCTTAAACTCAATGTGAGAGAGATTATTTCACATGGCGCTCCATTTAATTTTTAAGTCTAGTAGTCGGTTGGCCGTTGGCAAACAAGTGTTTGACCTTAGAATTATGACTGTGACAAGTTTAACCTTATTGTGGAGTAGTCGTTACTCGTTACTTGTCTTGCCAAGTCTTCCCCTGTGGTGTTGATGTCTTGAATAACTAATTATAATTTCCTGCTTCAACTACGATTATTTTATTCTATTTTATTTGAATAATAGAACAGCTTAGCATGTTTAACTTTGCTTTAAGAACACGGTTGGACGCGCTCTCTTGTTTTTTAAGAATTTGAATCAATTCTTCAAGAAGAATATACTCTCAAGAGTATTAAGATATCCTTCTCAATGTGTTATTAAAAGGATTTCTAATACTAGTACAGAATTTATAAATTCTGGTTACCGGCTTAAAACTTAAGGGGCTAAGACACGATTTCTTCAAGTAGTATGACTTAACAATTAATGAAATAAATAAAAATTATGAAAGATCATAGTGTATACTTCAATAAAGTCAAAATATACTATAAATAATTGCTTTTTCTACTTAAGTTTTTATGGGTAGTTACCGGATGAATAAAGTAATAGAAAGTAATGGGTACTCGATGAAATATTCAAGATGCAACACACCCATTATTTAAACTTCTTTGAGGCCAAGAGAAAAAGACGGACCTACAATATAATGTATGGGTCATGTCATGAATTCAGTAATTTTGTTCAAATTTTATATATGTATAATAAGAAATCAACTAAATATTTTACGTTGAATCCAATTATTATTAAATACTTCTCTCATCTCGAAATAAGTGTCACCTTAGTAAAAAAAAAAATCAAATTAAGTGTGGATTAATTCAAGACAAAAATTGACAAGTGTTTCAAACTACGCCCTTAGCATTAAAGAAGTAGTCCCTTTTTTTTTCCCAACCGGTGTCCGGTACTGCATTGGAGCCCGACTAAGTAGTCCTCTTTTTCTCAAAAAACATCTACTAATAAATAGGGATAGGTTAGTAAGCTCCACATCACATTTATTGAGTTTTTAATGGGTGTGATTTTTGCTAAAGTAACTCTTATTTTGGGACAAAAGTAATATTAACTTAGAGACCACTACAAGAACTCATAAATTTGAGAGTTTGGATCCAGCACGGCAAGAGATTGACCATAAAGGCAGAATGCTTTGCGTACTAATCCAACGAATGATTGTTTCTTTGCTTAATAATATTGACACCTGATCTGATCTGATCTGATCAGATCAGATCATGTAATGCTACAAAGTAGGGTGTTTTATGGATTTCAATGTTCATTAAAGGGGACTAAGGTGGAGCACAAATACCATGAAGCCCATGTGAGGAAATCTGGCAAACTATTCGTTCTTGGTGACTTAGTGAATTTGACACAACCTGGGAGGTGGCACTAGATTTCTCTAAGCTGAACTGTAACCAACTACTACTGAATTAAAGCTGGACGTTTTCCTTGAAAATTAGGGCTCTTAAGAAAAAGTGAATTTACTTTTTAGACGCTCCATCATATTCCCTCTGCTTTTGAAAATAAGGTTTTAACTCCATTTATTAAAAAAAATCATGTAATAACTTTAATCATAAAAGTTTCTCTTTGCGGTCCACAATAATTGATTTTTTTACCTTTAAATTTGGTCTAAAATTAATGGTAACTTAAGAAAAATAAGAACATATTAATTTTTTCCTTCAAATTTGCCCTTATTAAATAAACGATCCGAACAAATTTCTAATGTCTTTTAATACTTCTATACATTTTTCTATGAGTAGACTAGGGTAATTAATGTTATTGGAATGTTTTTTTTTTCAAGGAATGTGCCAAAATTTTAAAAATTACTTAGTATTATAGATCGGAGGAAGTGCTCCTTCATTTCATAATAAGTGGTGTTTTTATTTTTTTATTTTATTTCAAAATAAGTGGTGTACTTTTACACAATCAAGAAGGCACTAATTTTGTTCCTCCAATTTTAGCCTTATTTAAATAAAAAATTTACATAACCAAAAAGCTAGTAAAGAGTTACTTCTTTTAGCCGCTTGGCAAAATTATTAAGGGACCTTGTTCTTCTAAGCTATATGCTTCACAAGTATTGTGAATTAGTTTTTTTTTTTTTTAGGCGTACGAGTTGTGTTGAGTTGATTCAACTGAATGGCATAAATGTGAATGCAAGTGGCCAATTGGACCAAACAGTTGAATTACTTGTGCTCGATGCAACAATCACGACAACATGTTTTTGTTTTCATTTTTGTTTTTCCAAGAGCGGTTTATCCATAAAAGAAAAAAGTGGCATCCTATCACATTCAATTCCAGAACATTTGGACACCTTCTTTACGTTTCTCCTAATTTCTTGTATGTTTGGTTTACTCTCTCTTTTCTAATATTCGGCCCTTAAATAATTCAATCACATGATTAACAAGAAAAAAAGAGAGGAATAATTAAGAATTTGGGTACTGTTAAGAGATTGTCATGTCAAGCAAGCTGAATTCTATCTGTACCATTCAATGGACCCATATTTTATCTAAAGTCAGAACTTGACGAGACAAGCTCCAAAGTTCACAATCTCAAACCTCAAGAATCTAATACTCCACAAATTTCACTTTATTTGGCATGGTTTAGAGTATGATTAGTAAAGTACTTAACTTAATTTTTTATGTGAATACAGACATATAAATTCTACAAATATTTTAAAATAAAGTTTGTATATTTAAAAATTACATATAAAAAATATTATAAGTCAAAATAATTAATAATTTAAAATATTAAAAAATAATATGATAAAGAAAAAATTATTTACTTCTCAAAATAATAAATGTTTCAAACAAATTAGAACAAAAGGAATAGAGAAAAAGCACACCACTATTAGTTACGTAATTAACTAGAGGCAAGTTTAGGAATCTTATGCTAAGTGGTTGGAACTATCGACAGCTTCTTAGTCCTAATTCCTCTAAATTCTAATGATGATGTATGCACTAAAATGATGATGAGTAAGAGCACACCACTTTTTCCTTGACTAACAAATTGCGAACCAGTATCAACTATAGTGCGTCTCATCATTTTGGTAAAATCGTGCTACTACTGCTATTAGTAGTTGACCCAATATATGAAAAATTAAAAATAGTTTCGTTTTTTTAAGTGGCCACTAGCCACCTCTATAGTATGCAACAAGTCCCTCCGTTTATTTATGTAATGGTATTTAATTCGGTATAATATTTAAGAATATCTTTTTTTAAATTATGATTTTATATAAAAAAATTCTGACTGTAAAAGTATGTCATTACAATTAAAATTGAAAGTATAAAAGTATCATATTTTCAAATATAAAGATATTACATCATTCTTTTAAGAACAAGTTAATAAGAAAAGATGGAAGCAGATTATGTTTTTTTTGTTTGGTTTTCCATCCGGTATCCGGGACCCGACTAATCCGGATTCGTGCCAGGTAGTCCCAATGGTGACTCCGTATCCAAGAGGGCTCGAACTCGAGACCTTGATTAAGGATGAAGTAGTACCGGCCACTACAACAAATGGTGGAAGCAAATTATGTTGAGATAAAGAAACCCTAGCAAGCCTTTTCGTCTGCAAATCACAAAAGATTGAGTCTTTTCAATCAATTAATCACAAAAGATGACGCAGAAAAAGAAGAAGAAGAAGAAGAAGAATAAGAAGAAGAAGAATGAGGGAAAGTTAGCAAATAGTAATTGTGCTCTAAATATACAGAGGAAGAAAACAAATCAGGCTAGTCTTTTCAATCCAATTATTGTTTGCAATGCGGCCCGAAAGGTTAATCATCTCCCAAGGCAAGTGCGTTGTGGAGCCATCAAATGATAACACAGACCAGATGGACGTTGATCGGAGGGCCACGACAATTCACTTCAATGAGGAAATAATTATGGAGATCTTCAGCAGGTTACCGGTGCAGTCTCTACTTCGATTCAAATGTGTTTCGAAATTTTGGGAGGCATTAATCTCTTTTCCTTACTTTAAGATGAAGCATCTCAATTTTGCCAAGAATGACCAAGATTCCCAAAAGCTTCTTATTAACCAAATGTGCCCTAAGTATGGAATATTTTCCATATATTGTTGTCCTTTGTCGTCTCTTCAACTGGTTGAGGATGTGCAAAAACTTGATTGCCCTTTAAACCCTAAACCAAATCGATTCGCAATCCATTGTTATTACGATGGCTTGGTTGTTATCGAGGTTCCTGATAATTTGGATGGTTATCGCCGCACTCTTTTGTTGTGGAACTCCTCCACAAGAGAATCAATAGTACTTCCCGCTCTAGAATTTCCACCGGATGTAGTTTCTCGTTTTGGATTGGGTTATGACTCAACCCGTGGTGAGTATAAGATCCTTCATATGCGCCAGCACTTACATAGATCGATACCTAGTGAAATTCTCGCGTTGAAAATTGGTTCCTGGAGAAGAATTGATAAACATCCTCGTGCCTTTTTCAATGATAAACATCCTCGTGCCTTTTTCAATGTGTTGTTTGCTATGCAATTTTTGACATTTATACATGCGGCATTTCATTGGATCGATTTTTCAAGAAAATAGTATTTTGTGTTGGTTTCATTTAGTATTTCAAATGAAGTGTATGGAGAGATATCCTTGCCAGAGGAAATATTAAGCTTGAGGGGCCACACCCGTATTGGCGTTTTAGTGTTGGAAGGAATGCTTTGTATTCATTCTAATATTCATCATCAGGGAAAGTATACTTCTAAGTTGTGGGTATTGAAAGAGTATGATGACAAGGAATCTTGGATTCATTTGTTTGCTATAGAAGATCCTTCGATTTTTAATGCCCTATCGAAATATAGGTTTACGAATGGTGAAGTGCAATTCCTTTGCGAATTTATCTATTGCTCACCAGTTTTTAAGTTTCCAAAAAAAAAAATTAATAAGAAAGAAGTATCACGTAAGATTTGAACCTAGGTGTTTGAGCTGAGCTGAATTCAAGTTTTGATGATTAACAAACATTGTAAAAGAACTAGGCCCTTAGCAGATCTCTTTCAGGAACTAGTTATGTTAACAACTAGGTTGCTATTACGCATACATCGAAGAACCAAGTCTTTAGCAAACAACCGGAGACGATTGATGATCAGAAGCTACGAAGCAGATTTCAAGTGCAAGAAGGATTCCTTGAAGAGTTGGGTTTATGAGACAAACACGTGGATCAAGGAATATGAGTTCAACATGAAAATATTGCTACACTTGCATATATGTAAAGAGATATGAAAATAGGAGTGTCATACCCTATTTTAACCTAAGTCAAAATAGTTTATAACATCCCGGTAATTCCGGGGTTAATTAAAGTTGAGAGTCGCCACCTAATTATTTACGGTGAATTAGGGCACCTAAGGTTAATTAAAGTAATTATCTAAAGTCGATTTGTTTTTTTTTTAAAGTCCACGAAACCAAAAGATCTAGGTAAGGGTTCTATTAATCTAAAGGGAAGGTATTAGGCATCCTTTAAGACCCATTAACAATGGTTAACCGACCGGACTTACAATTAATTAGGCTAAGTGTAAATATAGTGTTGTAGAAAGAAAATAACTTTATAAGTGTTGTTAAAGTTATAAATATAATAATGTTATTTAAAATAAGACTTGTAGAAAATATAATAGTTTGTATAAAAGAAGAACTTTAACGGCTATTTTAAAATATGTCTTATAAAGGTTGTTAAAGTTTTGAAGAAAGAATATAATGATGATATTAAAAATGCTTGTAAATATTGTTAATGCTCAAATGAAAATACAATAATGTTATTTGAAATAGGATTTGTAGTAGATATAGCAATTTGCATAAAAAGGAAACTTTAAATATCATTGAAAGTAAATTAGAAAAAAAACGTAATGATTTGTATATAAATAATAGATTTTAACAAATTTGAACTTTGACTAAAATAGCATTAGTAAGATAGATACAAACTAAATCTAGCTTTGCTTTTATAAGGATGTGAATTTCTTTCTCTTTATTTAACTATGTTTGGCTAAAAATATGCATAATTTGAACAAACCTTAGGAATGTTTTACAAAATATTCTTTAGTTCCTATTTGCGTGTTAGTGGCGGTTTAAAATTTTCAAGATGACAAGAAGAAAGTATGACTCCTTTAACTCTAAAATATGAATTTATACTATCAATTATTCTAGAAGTAAATATTATGGATACTATAAATAACTTAAATATAAAAGAAGAAAATGAATCTTATGGGATTAATTATTAATTTTCCTTAAATTAACTATCCATTACTAAAATTAAAACTACTAATTCATCTAAGGTTCATCTAAGTTAAGAAAACAAAACAAAACAAAGAGTTAGTCATGCAATACAAATTAAATGCACAAATAAAATAAAGAGGCAATAAGCTAAATGGGCTCAGCCCATTTTTTTTGAAAACTATTCCGTTGTTTTCCTCATTGGGCTTTGGCCCCGAACTTCATTTTTATTCCATTGGTTGCGGACGAATTGGACGGAAGAGGAACGATGTTTTCGTTGGGCCTTGGCCCAACACCGAATGCGGAAGACGACGAGTCCCTCGGACTCGTGTGCGGGATGGTCATGCACAAAATAAAAGGAAAAGGATTAGTGGGTAATCAAGATACTTACTAATGCAAAATTCCTGACTCAAAGAAGGAAACTTCAAATACCATCACATAACAATAAGAAGATTAAAATTAATTGGGCTGTCCATACGTGAGTATATCCACACACGAAATCAAATTTACACGTATTTCACGCAGATCCTCCTATGTGTAGAGCTAAGATAATTTCAATTTAGTCATAACAGGTTTGAAGTGTCACAATCCCATAGTTTAGGAGAAGAAGCAATATAAGTTAGGCTAATGAGAGTTGCCGACATGCTCAAAGTCCAGAACAAGGGTCATACAACAGCATTAAAAGGTCTTTTTTTAAGTCATTGGTCCCTTTGAACAAATATGTTACACCTTGCATTTTGTACATTCGAATATTCCGAGTTAGTGGCGGGAAGTTAAGGACAAGACTATGTTCTAAAATAATTTTAATGAACGAGTTGGTTATGAATATTATTTATGAATATTATGGGACGGAAATATCGAGAAAGGCTAAGGGCAGGAAGAGAAATTCGTAAAAT
The DNA here is from genome assembly GCF_029784015.1 of Lycium ferocissimum. Taxonomy (NCBI): domain Eukaryota; kingdom Viridiplantae; phylum Streptophyta; class Magnoliopsida; order Solanales; family Solanaceae; genus Lycium; species Lycium ferocissimum. The sequence goes on from NC_081345.1 coordinate 19,642,401, forward strand.
GGGCCGTGAAAATAATGCGGAAGGTTAGGGACAAAATGGTAATATTGAGAAAAGTCGAGGGGCAAAATGGTAATTTCACAAAGTGTTCAAGAATGTTCTTGAAGGACCAAAGTGTTCAAGAAAAGGGCCATGTTGGGCCAAAGCTTATGAAACAAGACAAGTGGTCATCTTTGACCACTTTAGGAAATTCAAGAAAAGAAGAAAATTCAAGAAAAAGGGAGAAAAATCTAGAGAGGGGGCATGTGCCCCTCACATGCATGCAATGTATATATATATATAAGAGAGAGGAGGGGTCATATTTTAACAAGAGAGAAAGAACAAGAAAGAAGGAAAGAAAAAAAAAGAGAGATAGAGGGTCGGCTAGGAGGGGGTGCCGAACCCGGCCCTCATTTGATCATAGAAAATTTGTTTCTTCATGCTTTCATACTAATTGGAAGGCCCTCTTCGACGTGGAGTAGTTGTTGGAGTGAGAAAACCATTCGTTTTGCAAGCAAATACTCCTAGCCGTGTAGAAGGAGAGAATGGAGAAGGTAAAATTCAATCCTTTCTTGTATATTTTATGAATGATGAAACATGTTGTTGTGTGTTGGAGGGGATGAAACTCATGAAAATAGGGGTGTTGTGTATGTAGTATGTGTGGCCGTGTGTGTGATGCTATATAGAAGGGAGGAGTTAATTTATTTAGTATGATTGGATTGTGTTTTATGGATGCTTTGGACGTGTTATAATGCATGGAAAATGAATGAAATTCAATTGATTATGCATGTTGATGTTGTGGCCGTGAATATGGGCTGATTTAGAAGGCAATGTGGTTTTAATATAGCTTCTTGAATTTATGGAAATAATGTTGTAAACGTATGGATTATTGATATAGTTTATGAATTTGGAAGAAGAGAAATGAGTTGTTGGTTCTCTTAAACTTAGGTGGTTTCGGGTTTTGTGGAGTAATGGAGAGGTTGTTCCGAATATTATACGGATTGCTTGAAACGTCCTTAAATCATGTTTGAACGGTTTCGGATTAATAATTGAACGTACGATCAATAATGCGAGTTTGAATGCATGTAGCCTATTTGAAGGTGAATGGAATATTGAAGTGTTGTTAGAATAATTGTTTGTATTGTTGTTGGTTTGGCGGGTTGTATTCCGGGATTGTTGTTAGTTGAAATCGGCCAAGTTAAACTTGGTGGCATGGTATATTTACGGGGGAAATCTTTGGGGAATTTCGGCAAGACAAAGTGTTACTTTAAAGAACCAACTTCTAAAGGCTCTAATCAAGCTTTGGGTAAACATGACCAAATTGTAGATTTTGGCGGATTTGCAACAAGGATTTGGAGAAGCAGAAGGAGCGAAAAGAGGTATGTAAGACTTCACTTTCTTTCTTTGGCATGTCTTAGACATAGTAGGCTTGAACACGGGCCTCGGGGACAATTCCTTTCCCAGAAATCCTAGATTGAAAATAGTTACTATTCACTCAGTAGAATTGAAATAGAAATTGTGCAAAATGTGGGAAAACCTTCCCGGACCTGCAGAACTTGCATAAATAAGACCCGATTACCCTAAGATCCTTACAAGTAACATCATAAGTTGTAATATACGTAAACTTGATACGCCGCCTCATTCGACCGAGGTGGGCCCACTATTCCCAAATCCCTTCTTATTGTTACATTAAGCTTATTTCCATGCTATCGCTAATAAAAGTTTTTGGTTATCGTTCCTACTATCAAACTAGTAGTTGTTTTAACTAAACCCGCCCTGACACATGATTTTCTTTCCAAAAGTTTACAAGGGTTTTACAAAATACTCATTTTTCTTCAAAAACCAAGTTTTATAACATTAAAAGTCCTACTAACTAAAACGACGACCATAGTTCTATAATGATAATAATGATGCCAGGAATAAGAAAGGTATATGACGATAATAGCCAAGGCTATGTTTTTCAATAGGTGTTCTAAGGATTTTAGATACATGGAATATTGCCCTACTACCCCAATTGATGCGTGTACTCGACATATATATATATATAATAACGAAATCGGGCGCTATATAGGCGGTAAATATACATGGAATATGACGGTAGAACCGGAGCGCTATAGACGGCCGGTATATATATATATATGATATAAGTATGTGCGAGGTGACAAAAAGAATCGAGCGCTATAGACGATATATATCTATCTTTGAAAGAGACGAGACGCTATAGACGCCGATATTTATACTTGAAGCATGCATATATTTACGGGGAAAATAGGGATAAGGGCGAGAGCGTTATGTACGCATATCCACCTGATCAGTTGGAGTATAGCACATGATATCGTCCCGGACGCGGGATGTGCATATTATGGCTAAATGGATCGGCTGCCGACGCCTCGGCAATATAATATATTCTTTTTTTTATGTATGTATATATATATATATATGAGTAAGGAAAGCTAAGAAAATACGACGTACGCGAGGGCACTTATAGGTACGAGGTATCCTCTTGTATCTCATCACGGATTCTATGATCCCATGGTATTGTTGTTCATACTTACGTTCTTGTTCGTATTATTATCATTCATGTCTTGCATACTCGGTACATTGTAAATGCGACCCCTCTTCTTCGAAGTGCGTTCATGCCGCGCGGTACGCCGGACGGATCGAAGTTAATGTAAAAAGATGTTCCGGCGAAGTTGGCAAGCTCCGGTTGGGCGCAGGGAGTGAAGCGAGTCGGAAATATACGTGCCGGGATTCTGATTACGGTTAGAGACTTTGCGAGCCAGTCGTGGGTTTTGGGAGTCGGTTTGTATTATAGTACAAGTTTGTACAGTTACATGTTTTACTTGATTTAAAAGCAATAAAAGAATGTCTTAGTAATCTTATTGTATACGCCTGAATTAGAGGTTGAAAAAAAAAAAAAATCAAGTACGTAGTAAGGGTTAGCGGGTTCGCTCGGCTCCGATTACGGGGTCGGGTGCCCATCACACCCTAATCAAGATTGGGGTGTGACAAAATATTATCGCATTAAGAGGGCAGATGATCGAATAGTGATCTAATGGACAGGTCATATAGAAATCTGAAGCAAAAGCAGTCTCATAGACAAGTCACGCAACTCAAGTTAATACTCAAAATAGTCATCCAATGACCTCTGTGTCTTCCAAACAACTTGAGTTAAACCTCTGTATTCAAATATGCTATCAAAGGGAATTTATTCAACCCTCATCAAGACCTTAAACAACTCGATTTGGGTCATTACGTCTTCTCAGCAATCTCACACTTATTAACGAGGATTTGGCATTAATCTAGAAAGTTAATAAAGTCACTAATGTTCAAAATGCAACAACAATGAATTAGAAGAGCAGTCACAGTGGGCCAAGGATACAACAAATAATTCACGGTGGCCTCTTCTCAAGTAGGTATCGAAATAGAAGATCCGTCTAGCCAAGTATAGCAAACGCTTGCTAAGAATTTCAAAGAGCGAATTTACTTTAAAGCAAAAGTGTTTCGGCCTCATAATACAGCAACCATTCAACTCAGAATGTAGTAAGAGATTTAGCTCAAATTGCAGCAGAGATTCAGCTACGAATGTCATGATTCATTGCCCAAAGTACGACAGCAAAGCGGATAAAAATACAACAGTTTGTGAGCCTAAGTCAAGCGGCAAAATGGCTAAAATGCAACTTCGTCTAAACTGAATGTTAGACGGCGGGCCAAGATCGGATTTAATAATATTCGCATTCCGCCCGAACCGGTTATACGATAAATGAGCCTTGGGTTCATTCGTGCCTATACTAATATTATTCGAACAACCTAGTGAAGACATGCATAACCTGGCCGAATAGGAAGAGCAACTAGACAACAGCAGCATACTAAACCTGAACCAAACAGGATTTAAACCAACATGCCTATATATGCCTAGACTAGTATTTCAATGAGCATTCAAACATAGCAGAGTTAAATATTCAGTGATTTAATGCTATATTAGGACTCGTTTGGTACAAACCTATGCAAAAGAGCAAACTCTAAATCATGGAAGAATACATAATCATGCTAGTCGCCCTTATTTCGACAAGATTAACCCCAAACAAAGACTTAAACTTACGGATGAAAGACAATTAAAGAAATGGTTCAATGTCGACTGTTTCAATCACACAATACACCTAAGATATACACACCACGGTGTATATATCAGTTGTATATCGAATATATATCCTATTCTTATATTGATAACCCCCATGTATATCTTATGTATATTCAGCTTGAAATCGATTCTAGATCCTGGAAACCCAATCTAATCATCCAAACTAGAGTACACGTCTTTCAAATTCATTTTAATAAATATTAATCTATCCTAACCGCTCCCAAACATCAAACGAATAACATGACGACAAAGAAATTACACAACAATAAATAAAAAAAACTAAATTTTTTAACTAAAACAGAAAACCAAAGGTTGAAAGCGATAAGTGGATCATAATTTACCTTGTGCGATGGATGAATCGGGACGGTCACAAATTCGCTTTCGCAACGAACAGATCCGAAGCTCGACAGAATGAACTCGAACAATTTTCTTATGACTATCAGCCAATGAAATCAAACCTTTTTCACAGTTAGAGTTCCCGAAGTAAAGAAAGTATGTTGTAGAAGATGGTCGTGTATTTTCAGTTGGTCGACGGCTAAAAAGTTGAACCCCTAGGGTTCCAAACGTTGGTATTTATAGGTGTAAAACTAAAGTCTAGGGTTTCGATTTGGGCGGGATAATGAAATCGAAATATCCCAACTCGAGACAAATGGACCGTTCAAAATCTGAATGTTGAAATCCTTTCACGTGGTCGATTCAGACCTTACTCAAAATGGTTCGACCCTCTCTGGCCTTGAAGGTTTTAATGTGTTTGAAAGCAAGAAAAGGAATGGCTTTCTCGTCGAATCGACAGAGAACTCGGGGACGAAGACATGGAGACTTTTTGTGGGGAAATGGAAAGATGTGTCTGTGCAAGGCTAAAGGGAGGTCGGTATTTAGCTGGAAAGGGAGAGAAGAGAGAGAGGTTTTTCGTGAAAAATGGAAAATGAGGAAGACGACGTGTGCGGCTGAGGGAAAGCGAAAGAAGAGAAAAGGGGTCAGGAGTTGTGCCTATTGCACGAAAATAGGGTGGCAGGATCTGCCATTGTTGAAAGGAGGTCGAGGCTTTGCTGAAAATGGAGGAGGAAGAGGGAGGCGGCGTGAGGGTTTTTCAACCCTAGTAGGGAGAGAAAGTGAAGGGGATGGCCCTTTTTGGGCTACTCGGCTGAAAAAGGCTTAAGCCTTTTTGTATTTCATTGAAATGGGCCGGGTCAAATCCTTAAATGGATTGGGCTCAGTCCAAATTCGAGGGAAACAAAATATATGCACTTGATATACCGGTATACGCATGTATATTAGTGTATATAGGTATATATATACATGAGGATTTGACACTTGTATTAATTAATAACCAAAATTTAAGAAAAGACTCGTTAACTTGGACTCTTAATCATGACCAAACAAGGTTAATTAGATGGACCGAATTAATATTTCGGGCTTCTAATTTAATAACTAGTACTATATATATTATATGAAGACAATTAGTAATTAATATGTGGAAAGTAAAGGATTTAATAAAGTAAAATTAATTTAACAAGTACAAATCCTAAAATGAAACGATGACGAACCACTTAAAATTCGTAATAAAGTAATGAAAGTAACGATGTTAACACAAAAAAACAGTAGTGAAAACAAAGTAGTCAGCTCGTTAATAAATTTAAAAGCCCGAGTATATAAAATTAAATGAAGGAAGGACAAAATTGGGTGTCAACAAGGAGAAAACGTGTGGAGGTCGAAACAAATAAGAAAATCAAGTCCACATAGGATTGGATTCCTTAATAAAATACCTTTGGAATTTGGAACTCGAAGTCAAGGAGATTTCGGTCTATCCTACTCCTATGTAAAACATCACATTGATGCTATTGCCTCTCATGCTATTCACACCGATTGAGATATATTCTTTGCAAATAGTACATTGTGAGGAGAGCTTTGTAAGAGTCAAACTTGCAACGAAGGGAACTTGTGCCAGAGAGGAAGTTGTTTTAGTTCTTGAGTTGTCAGTTTGATTCTTTTATCCAAGAATAATAACCTATTTACTTTACTAGAAGTTTTGTAAACGGATGTTGTTGATCAAGTTGTATATTGGATTGTAACCTTAAAATTGCTCGAGTTTTAGTGAAGTTTTGAGGTAGCTACTCTACTAAAGGTAGGTCGTGGTTTTTCACTCCCTTGAGCAAAGAGTTTTTCACGGTTAATTTACATTTTGCAATTTTACTTCTTGTTAGGTAATTGAAAAATCTAGTTCTTCAGTACTTTAGGTGGTAGCTAAAATAACACTAAAGATAGGAAAGGAAGTATACGAAAGATAATGTTGTCTACTTTCATTGTTACTAGTGCTAGACCAGGGCTAGGATAGTGAAACTTTATTTAATTTGATTCATTTGAAGGGGCAACCCAAAGGCACTAAGCTCCCGTTATATGTGAGGTTTGGGAAAAGACCGGATCACAAGGGTCTATCATACGTAATCTTATCCTGCATTTCTGCAAGAGCCAAGAGGCTGATTCATTTGAAGAATAACCTGAAAACCGACAATGAGACTCGACAACTTGTAAGAAGCATTCTTTCTGTTGCGTAAGATGGTGAGATTAATTAACACATAATCATATACAAAAACAAAAAAAAGGATATATGGATTTAACAAGAACAGTTAACCTACTTTCTTATGACAAAAGCAGATAAGACTTTTCACTATAAAAAAGAACGGTACAAGAGATCCTTAATTACTAAGTCCTTTATAAATTCCTAGTGGTTTTCTCTCCTGCATGGTTAATGGGGCCTAAATAATACAAGAGAAACTGCACTTAGAATATGCACCTCCACCGTCAGAAGCAAATTCAAAATTTTTAGTTTATGAGTAATGAATTAATTATTTTTATTTGCCGAATTCTAAATAGGTTATTACTGTAGTACATATTGAACTAATTTTTAACACAACTCGCACAGAGAACTTCTGAGACTGTCGTTGTTTGGGTGCTATATGATGGTGAAATAGCTGCATCTTACAACCATATAAGTGTTGAAGCTAACTTCGTTAAAAATTCGTTTAATGTACAGATAAGTACAGTGCTAACTTTGTTAATCTTTTTTCAACTATATGTTATACGAAAATTAATAATCTGATTAATTAACATTCATAAAGTGTATGGCCTATATATAAAACGGGAAACACTCCTTACCGATGATTTTTTTTTCATACTAAATCTTATCCATCTCAGGCCAGCTCTCTGTGATGGTTTAACTTTGCTTTGAAAGTAGATTTTGAAAGAATTTTTATATTCTTTGTAAAGGATTAATCTTGGAGGGTCTTTAAAGAGATATCTTTTGACTTAGATCACAGGCTAAAAAAGAGATTGAACATCTACGTATCCAGATCCAGCTAATGATTTCGCCTAATTAGCATTATGTTGAAGACTCATCAGTGTTGGAAAGAAACAAGCAATAACCAAATGCGCGACGCCATAAATAAATAAGAAATACCCAAGTCGAAACTTCCCACACTATTTGAACCAAGAGAAGACAATAAACACTAACACAAATGGAAATTCAGGCAGCAGTTATACCAACAATAAAATAACAAAGCAAGCAAAAATAAATCGAATGGAAGAGACACCAAATTTACGTGGTAAAATCCTTCAAGGTGAAGAGAAACATCCACGGGACCTCCGCCCACAAAAGCTCTACTATAAACAACAAGAGTTACAACAATGTTCTCCAAATGGCTACAACAACAAAGCCAAGCACGGAGCAACAATACATAAAAGATAGCACCAAAACTAGTGAAGAAAGGAGAGAAATCACCAAAAAAACGAGCTACTGTTCGTACTCGAAAACTGGAGCTACAGACCACAAAATCCGATCTCCACCGTGGAAATCGAAGAACCAGATGTTGAGAACCCCTAGTTCAAATTTCAGCACGATCCAACGGTTAACGAATCAGAAAACGCAATTTAAATCGGACTGCTGTAGCAAAAAAAATTCGACGAAAATCATTTTTTCTCTCTCACGTTTTTCTCTCTATAATCGCTATGAATTCACTCTTGTGTTTTAAAAATAAGACCTAAATTGATCGTATATATACAGAAGAAATTTTGGGTAAAATTGGCTGAGGTCCAAATGGATTGGGTTTTATTAATTCAATTTCACATAGGAAGGAAAACCCAAAACCTAATTGATTGAGTTTTATTAATCCAATTCGTCATAGAAGGAAAAACCCAAAACCTAATTGATTGGGTTTTATTAATCCAATTCCACATAGGAAGGGAAAACCCAAAAACCTAACGATCAGATCATGTAGCATTATTGAAGAATGAATTAATGTGTTTTGTGAATTTCATGAATGTGAACAAACGCCGTAGGCTCACCCATGTGAAGAATTAATTCTAGTGCAAGTAATCATTTTTTTAATGACTAATGGGGTTGACAATGAACTTATAGATCGTGCTAATTTCTTTATAGCCGCTCCAACACATAGCCAAACTTGCAAAAACCTAAGGTTTGAATTTAAAAAATTGGATCCCTTTGTCAAATTGGAAACTTAGAGAGAGAGAGTTTATGCTGTCCATTTTAAGTTTAAGACTTGAAGTTGGATACGCCAAAGAAGCATTTTGCCTTGAATTATTAATATGTATTTTCCAATTTTGACTATGTGGCACGTCAACCTTATAGTGGGGTAGTGGTTACTTTGCCTTGCCAAGTCTTCCCCTTGGGTGGACCCATTTCCTCTTCATTTAAATGACGAAGAACTTGAACTTTTATAGTTCAAAACTAAAGTAAACGGCGTGCTTCGATGACGTTTTGTATAATTTCCTTTGTTGAGTATGTTTTGATGATAAATAAAATGTATTTTTTCTAAGTTGTGTAAGAAATTGGTTTAGTATTATTTGACAGTTGGTCTTGGAAAATAGTCAAGGTGTTTGAGTGTAATTTTCTTGCAATTATGTAGGTTATGAGTTATGACCAATAAATTTTAATTGTTAATTTTGCTTGGCATATGTCACGGTGCTTGGGAAGAAGAAAATAAAACTTAAAGAGTCATAATAAAACTTGAGTCCATGTTCCATCAATTGATGTTCCTTATTCTTGACATATCATTTGATAAGAACGACTGAAACAGCAATGTACTAATGTGCTCCTTATGTTTCTCTTTTATGATTCATTTCTTCTTCTGTACTGTGAAAATGTGTTGTTTTTGCTTGCTCAAATCACCAATTCAATAGTTTATTGTAAGTCGTCTTTCCTTGCAATTTTGGTATGGTTTGTTCAATTTTTTCTATAAGTTTAGCCCGGTGGACTGTTGCTTGAAACTTGAGACACATATTTACTTCTCGGCTACATTTTGTAGTACATATTTTTATGCTTCTTCTCCATTCTCTTTATATTTACATAATCACAATAAGAAACTATAGATCACTAGCCTGAGCTTATTGTCCTATATACATTTGGGTAGGTAGAGAGCCAATGTAAAAAAAATCGAAAAAAATAATTCTCCCTGCTTCCAGAAATATTTTTGGGTATCCAATGTATGTCTCCAATGGATTATTATCCTATCCTGCTAGAAGAATGGGAGTATCTTGTGTAAGCATTGAAATGAAATTTATAAAAGGAGCTGTGCTAACCATCCCATTGTACAAAATGGGAACCCAATGTTTTTTCTTTAAAATTTCAAGTCCAGTGAGCAAAGCTAAAACAGCAGTAGCAAGCTTGGCTTCTTCATGGATGGTTGAGCCAAGTTTAGAAAAGGAGTTGTGCTAGAAAAAAATTGTTTGCATTTCACTGTAAGATTCTGCAAGCTTCTTGACCAAATCACAACAACCCTGGTCAGTAGGGAGATAGTAAAATCTTCAATCAAATATCCACTAGTATAGAGATTTAAGAGCAACAGGACCACTGACCAATCCAACCATCTGAAAACACAACACACTATTGTCGAGAGGAGATTGTGGAACCTGAGGCTGGAAATGACATCTGACATATTCCCATGATAAAATGATAACATTATTATGATTTTGAGACAGTGCTAGCTAGAACAAGGTATGAAGCATGCCAAAAAGAGAAAAAAAAGATTTCCAGAATCAGCAATGTGTAACTGCTACTAGTGTCAAAAACCAGCAAGTAGTAGCCCTGATAATAATACCCCTAATAACTAGAATACTGTCTTGTAGCACCTTTTATCTCCTCCTTATAACCTGCTGAAAGAGGATTATAAATCCAGCAGTAAGACCCGCCCTAAACATGTTGATACAGACATATGCGGATGAAGGTGCCGTTCATATATGGTAAAACAAAAAGATCTGCCAAATTTAGAAAACAAATGAGCAAAGGCCATTGATGACAAAAATGTACAGAGCAACATCTCGACAGCTATACATGTTAATAATCATGAAAGGAAATTTCCCAACGCGAATAGGGGTATAATAGTACCTCCGGAAGAGCATTGACAATATCAACTCTAAAGATCAGTGTAAGAATATGAAATCAGTGGGGTCGAGAAATAAGAACAAAGAAAATGAAAGCAAAAACAGGAAACTTGACTTTCTGTGGTTCTTCAAAGAAAAAGCTTCCTGGAAAATCCAGCACAACGTTAATCGCATAACCGAAATATCCATTCAACGTATTCCCACTATCCAACAAGAAACTATCACATCCATTGTACGGCATCCTGAATTATGGATATAATTGCTAATCAATTTGTACAAACTATTAGCTACAGCAGACAGGTCAGCCTCTCACCTTGAAAAACTATGAGAAAAATTAAAAGCAATTATAAAACACGTGCAATTTCACTTTAAATTGTTTTATTTCTAGAGCCTTTTTAGGCTAATCAACCACTTCGAGTGTCCATAGAAAGAGCTACACGAAACTGGACTTTTGACGGACACATATTGTTAAAATTAACAGCTAGGTCAAGCTCGAAACCAAAGTCTCTTGTGGAGCAGCATCAACCAAAAGAAATCAAGCATGAAACTTTAACATCCAGCCACTTATCCTACTTTGGTACCTTGTGTTGAACAATTCAGAATAACAGTTCCAATGATTAGCAGGGCATTAACACTAGATAGTTAGCAGGGAATGAACACTAGATGCAATGGCTTTTATATCTTTTAGTGCTCTCAATTGAGTCTTTGACTTCAGTTACTATGACCCAGCAAAAAGACTCTTCAACCCTCTCTACCATCATCTCTTTCTTTCCATTTATAACTAATTTCAACTCAAATTAAGCCTCCTCCAATGAAAGATTGCTTTCATAATTACTACAAGTCCAAGCAAATAACCTTTTGGAGCACCAGAAGAAAAGGAAGTTCTAAAAAAAAAAGAGGAATAAAATGAAACATTCACCAAATACATAGTTTGAAAGCAATCCATCATTCTACTTATGATAAGATATTTGTGACAATAAAAAGCATGAACCATAATATGCACTGCATAAAGAAATCTGAATCAATTGTTTCCAGAAATCAACTCAGAGTTAACAATTAAAGCAAGGAAAATAAGAGTTGCAGAATGAAAAGTTTTAAATTCTAGTAAAGCTCCCACAACAGAATAGAGAAATCTAAACAGAAACTGAGCCGACAGCCCCCTTCTAGAACAGACATAAGGACCAAAATCTAAACAAGTAAACCAAAAGACTAACCTACAAACTTGACTTTAAAATGAATTAATACAGAGTTGGTGTGACCCAAGTTGGTGGAGTAAAATGACTGAGCGCAACACCCTTATAGTGAGGCTCGATCGTGTCATCTGCTATGTTGAAAATACCCATGAGAGATATGCATTAGCAGCCGAAAATCAATTGCTTCCAGAAATCAACTCTCATATTTTGTACTACAAGAAGCTTAAGACAAACTTAATAAGAAAGTTACACTAACTCTCTGAATTTGACAATTAACAAGTAATGCAGATGCTCCCAAATGCAAAACAAAATTCTTCAAAGCACTAAAGAAGGTTTCTGACAAGAAAGCTATTCATAGCAGTTTTTACCTGTCCAAGGAAGCAAGATATGATGGAACTTATAATTGTACTGTACAAACGGTTACTAAAATGTAGAAAGAAAAATGTCCGAATAGTGTAGTTTTCTCCTTTGGCTCTAGAAAATACCCTTCAGGCTAATCAACCAGTTCGAGTCTCCATAGAAAGAGCTACACAAAAATGGACTTTTGATGGACAGATATTGTTAAATTATCAGCTAGGTCAAGCTTGAAGTTAACTCACCTAGGTTGTCATCCTCACATTGGAGACCAAATTCTCCTGTAGAGCAGCGTCAATCAAAAGACATCAAGCATGAAACTTTAGTTACCTAGCCACTTCTCCTACTACACAATGTTTACCCCTACCCTACCCCAACAACAACAACATATCCAGTGTAGTCCACAAGTGGGGTCTGGGGAGGCTATAGATTGTACGCAGACCTAACCCCTACCTTGAAAGGTAGAGTACCCTTGCATTAAGCAATTCAAAAAATAACAGTTTCAAACAGCATAAATAGATTAAGAGAGTTAGCAGGGTAAGAACACTAGATGCAATGGCTTTTATATTTTTAGTGTTCTCAATTTGAGTCTTCGACCACAGTTCTTATGACCCAACGAAAAGGCTCTTCGACCCTCTCTACCATCATCTCTTTCTTTCGATTAACTAATGTCAACTCAAATTAAGCCTCCTCCAATGAAACATTATTTCCATAATTGTCATAAATCCAAGCAAATAACCTTTGGGAGCACAAGAAGAAAAAGGAAGCACCAAAAAGAAGAAATAAATGAAACATTCTCCAAATACATAATTTGAAAGCAACTCATAATTCTACTTATGATAAGGTGTTCATGACAATGAAAATCAGGAACCATAATATGCACTGTATGAAGGAATCTGAAGCAATTATTTCTAGAAATCAACTCAGAATTAGCAATTAAAGCAAGGAAAATAAGAGTTGCAGATATAAAGATAAGTTTACAATGCTAGCCTGCCTCCCAAAACAAAATAGAGAAATCTAAATGGAAACTGAGCCTACAGCTCCCTTCTAAAACAGACATAAGGACCAAAATCAAAATAAGTAAGCCAAAAGACTAAACAAACTTGACTTCAAAATAAATTAATAGAGAGTCGGTGTGACCCAAGTTGGTGGAGTATAACGACTGAGCGAAACACCTTCATAGTGAGGCACGATGGTGTCATCTGCTATGTTGAAAACACCCATGTCCAAGCTGCCTCCTTCTAAATATGAGCAGTACATAACATAATTATCATCCGTGAAATAAATGTGATTTGGCTTAACTCCAGGAAATTGAGAAGCTTGGACTGATAGAGATGCATTAGCACCCAAAAAGATAGCTCTGTCTCCTAATTCTTTGGTTTCTGTCAATTTTCCAGCAGCTAAATCGACCTTGTAAACCCGAAAATATCTTGTCTCAAAAGTTAGCTTCTCATCAACCTCATCATCACAAACTTCATCATCAGGTGTCAGTGGAATCCTGGATTTAACGAGACAACCATGTCGCGCAACTACAAATAACGATCCTAGTGATTCTACAATGTACTGTTCATCTCCAACCTGATGTCGAGGCAACTGAGCTACTTTCTGAGCCTCAGTTGGGTCACCACCAGTAAAATCACAAACTAGCATGTCGCCTAGCCAACGAATGGCATAAAATTTGCCATTAAAGTAGACTACATCACGAAGAAGAGACGCTTCTTCTTTAATCCGAGTCCATCTCAAATGACCTGGCCTCCAATAACTGAGGTACTTATTATTTGCCTCAATGACCATGAGAACGTAGTCTGATGTTTTAGAAGGACTAGCCGACAAAACTGCCTTGTGAAAAAAGGTCCATGGATCCTGAGTCTATTGGCAAAGATAACCTTTGGTGATATTTGGATGTGGCAACTCAATCTGGACACCGGAGAAGGGATGTAGCAGACAAATTTCCCCCTGGTCTTTTCCCACTGCAATAAGCCATCCCATGCATTCCATACACCTTTTTTCGTTAGCTTTCGGAATGTTCTTCTTCAAAATCATACCATTATAAAGACTGAAGAATTTTCGACAGGCACTGTCATCATTGCCTTCTTCCTCGGCTAACATAAGCCATGGTACCCTAGGCAGGTCACTGTTAAAGTTGTCCTTAGTGGCCACACTTCGCCAAGATTTGCAGACAGTAGCGAAATTAAGGTAGTCTTCGATCAAATTCAAACGCTTAGCTACTTGAACAAGAGCGTCTTAAAGTTATCGCATTTTGTATGACTAACACCCCTGTATTATCGCTCACTTACCAATATACTCCCTTTATTTTAACATCAAACATTTACATAAAAGGGCAATTAAAATTTTAACAAAATATTTTTTGAAACATTTAACTTTAGTAACTCATAAAAAGGAAAATAAACACAAATTATTTCATAAGATATACTACCAACTATTAGTAGTAATAATTTTCTTGCACTTTATTTAAATATGTAAGTTATTTGTTATTCTATTTGATTATAATATTTATTATGTAAAAAATTCTCTTTTTTATTTTTAGTTATTTATTTATTTATGTTTTTCGTTTCAAAATTATTATATGTTATACCCCATTTTAAACGGGTTAAATTAGAGTACAACATATTGGAGATTCCTATTTTGCTTATTTTAAGGAGTCGCCACCTAATTGATTTTAAGGTGAATTAGGGCACCTAATTATTAACTAAGGTAAAGCTAACTAAACCTCCGTTAATAGTGCTTAATTTTCAATTCTAGGTAAGGGTTCTAATTATCCTAAAGGGAAGGGTTAAGGCATCCTCAGATCCGCTAACTACGGTTTACCTTTCAGAATTAATTAAGATTAAATATAGTGCTTAAATTTAAGAAAATGACTTATAATGTTAATAAGGTTTAAAGGAAAATATAGTAATCTACTGCTTTAAAATAAGACTTAGAAATATGTTAAGATAAAATGCTATTTAAGACAAGGTCTTGTAGGATAACTTACGAAGAGAGACTTCAAATGCTATTTTTTAAAACGGAAAAGTTTACCTTGAACTTTGAAAAATAGTTCTTCACGTTAATTAATTGGGGTCAATTATACCCATAAATATAGTGCTTAAAAATTTTTTACCCTCAAATAATTTTTTACTTAAAATAATGTTAATTTAAAGAAAAATAATACGGATAATTTTTCCAAAAAAAATATAAAAATAATTAAATATTATTTTCTTTGAAAAAAATTCGGGTCGGATTGAGTTATTTTAAAAAAATTATTTGAGGGTAAAATAATGTTAGATGAGATAAAATGCTATTTAAGACAAGGTTTGTAAGGATAACTTACACAAAGAGAGAACTATTTTTCAAAGTTCAGGGGTAATTTTGGCCCTTTTCCGTATTTAAAATAAGCTATAAATATTGCTAAATTTAAATAAAAAAATGAAGCTTGCAAAATATAATGGTTTGCATGTAAATAAAAGCCTTTAAGAGAAGACCTAGCCAATTTAAACTTGAAATAAAATTACATTATATGTAGAAAATCTAGACTTGTTATAAATAGAATGCAAAGAGATTAAAAATAATGTAAATGAAGCTTTAAGATTCTATTGATTAGATATGCTTTGTCTAATCTAAACTTTTCCCTTTTTTATAAATAGAATGCAAAGGGTGATGAATTTTCTTTCTATTTTCCTAACTTTATTTAACTAGGCTCGGCTAAAACATGTATAGTTGGATGAATCTTGGAAACGATGTTTTATAAAATATACTTAAGTTATTATTTACATATTAGTGACTTTTCGAAATCTTTAAGATAGTAAGTATAAATCATGATTCCTTTAGCTTAAATATATAATTATGCTATTTTGTAAATCAATTATTCTAAGAAAATAAATGTTATAGGTATTGTAAATAATTTTAACATAATAAAAGAGAATGAAACTCGGAGAATTAATTGTTAGTCTTCTAACTACCCGCCACTAAAACTAAACCTACTAATTTTGCTAAGGTTCATTTTATCTAAGGAAACAAATAAACAAAGTGAGGTATCAATTGTGCAATACAAAATTAAGGCATAAACAAAATAAAACGTGCGGATGCAAAATTAAGGCATAATTTCACGCCCCATTTATGCGGGAATGGTTCGACATTTTTAAAAGAGGCACGGAAGAACCTTTGCAATGCATGGGCCACAATATTTTGTTTTCTTTCTTTGCGGTTCAACATTCGATAGAAAGGGGGGAATGATGTTTCGTTGGTAAACAACATCTTGCGAATATACCAAATCGTATGCGAAGTCATTAAAATAAAAAGAAAACGTTAGTATACGATCGATGGATAATGTTAAACATATAAAATATAAACTCAAACAAATCAACGAGATCATGTATATTCTATATATATTTGAAGTATAACTCATGTAACACACTCGAGATATATAGAAGGTCTATCGGAAAGCTTTCGCCCAGTCTTCTCGATAATTTAACAAGTTCCAATAGGGTGTCACGAATGTATGGTGGCTAACACGGAGGGTTCAAGCTTGATCCATAATGACCAATCTAACCTCCCCTTTGTGTTTCAACAAAAGTATACTATTGATATACATAGATAAAAACAACAATGGTTATTTATAATGTACTGTAAAATTTAACAAGTTCGGTAAAGAGAAAAGGAACACAAATTTCATTGATGTTTCCATTGTATAGAATGATGCAAAAGTGGGTTGTAAGCTAGCTTCGAAAACCGTAGTAAAATAACACATGTTTAGAAATCATCATGTGTCAAAAAAAAAAAAAATTAAGCTATAAACCGACAAATATTAAAGCTATAAAGTGTCCCCGATAATCACGCCCCAACCATGGCACAGGCGTAACACGCCTCGGGCCTTGCTTGCGTGTGTCAAATGCGAACCTTTTTAATCGGTGTCAACATGGGCATCAACAATTATCTATGTGACGAATTTAAATAAATCATGAAAATATAATTTGCGGAATAAAGTCTTGAAATTATCTCATAGCATGAAAATTCATGAAACATAATAGTCTACAAACATGAAAGCATATCCTTGCTCCGAATAGCTAGGCATAAATCACACCATGACTATGTACTACGCGGTGGCTATCCTTCCTCCCTAATAGCTAGGCATACATCACACCCCGGGTAGCGAACCGGTACCGAGGTGATCTCTTGCGTATGCTCGAAAATGTGTCACCGTGAAGTACCTGCCCGGATCGACGTTAGTGGCATGATGAATAATCCTGTGTACAAAGCTAGGCCAAACACAACAACATGGCATACATAGGTCATAGCATGAACCGATTCACAATTTGTCTCAAAATAGTCACACCATCAAATAGCATTAAAGTTCATTATGCCATTACGAAAATCCATAATATCATAAAATTACTTTATCATAGTTCTTTGTGTAAAGTCATGATGCGGTATACCTACTGTGAGAACACTCACACCTTGCCGGGATATCTCTTATAGAAGAAAATGATTCATAATATCACATACATATATAGGGTTTTGTTACAATCTAGATTTAATGTGGGCTTGTCCCCTCACTAAGCAATCCCAACCATTAATCATGATATAGTAATAAATTTTCGAAAGTGTAAAACTTGTAAATAACTTGTAATCATGATTTTATAAAGAATTGTCATAATCTTGCAAACAGAGTTCTTGATTCAAAGAAACAATAAATTACATTTATATATAGATATAAAGACTTTTTATTTTTTTTTAAGAGACATAAAATCATCACCATAAGATTTTAAAAAGGAGACATAATTCAAATCATAACGGATTAAGGGTTCTAATAACTAGTAATGGAAGATTAGGTTAATAACGATTATGGATACAAAATTTGCTAAACATAGGTAACAAATTACGCTTTTCTAATGAAGAACACTGGGTTGAACCTAGCATGAATCACTTTGGAAGGAAATATATGGGGAAGACCCTTAGATTGCTCCAAAACTTGAATTAAAGACTTGAATTTTTCAACACTTTTGGAGAAGATTTTCTAAATCTTCCCCGATTCTTGATTCTTGAACCGGTTTAGTTAGGGTTTACCAAGGATGTTGGGTGGAGGAGGTACCAAAAGCAAGAAATCCCTACGAGATGTTTAATCAACACTTGTATGAGCTCCACAAGGAATACCAATGTTTTATACAAGGAATAATGAGTCCCGGACCACTAGAAAACCTATTTATATTATGTCCAAAAACGAGAAACAACTACAGTGACGAGAATACCGACACCATATGCGATTCGCACATGGTGTCGCATGTCAAATATGGGGGTCGGGGGTTGCACCGCAGTCGTCGCGGAGTGGTGCACACCTTCACGTCTTCTTTGGTACTTCTCGTACGGGGTGACATCATGCGACTCGCGTGTACCACGTGCGAATCGCACATGGTGTCGCGTGTGGTGCGCCGCCGTCTTCTTTGGCCTTCTCTTGTCGGCGGATGCGACACAATATGCGACTCGCGTGTATAACATGCGAATCGCACATGCGCAGACGCTGCCTTAGTCTGAGTTCATGATTTCTTTTGGTTTCTTTTAAGTCTAGGATCATGATCAAAGTTCGAGTTAAAGGTACGGGGTGTTACAATATCCCCCTTGAACATTCGTCCTCGAATGTTGGATGGTTAAGAATATGACCGTATAAGGCTTGGATACATGAACATGAATGAAACGAATACCATCAAAGACTTAAATCATACTGAAATAGAGATCAGCGGGGGATATCTCATGAGTGCGAAACATGAGGCACCGTACACAAGCGTTGAATACATGAAATGAGCGTGGAACATGAGACATAACGAGACATAGTATTTGCACTGAAGTTCGCCGCCCAACTTCAAACAAGAATGGGTACGATTTCATATCATTCGGCTTCCATGCTTCTCAACCTTAACTCCTCACGGGACTTTCAAAATCGAGCCACTTCTTAGTTCTCAACTTAAGACAAGGATTCGAGAATGCTACGATCTTCATAAGTCAACACATCCTTAGGATATGGTATCGACGAGAACAACTAATGACGGGTCCCACCCACGCTCAACATGCACGCAAACACGGGGGGATGTACGGCGGCCAAATCTTGTGGCAACTCAAGTTCGTAGGCTACTAGACCAGACCTTCGCGAGCATTCTATAAGGTCCCGATATATAGCGGGACTAGTTTGCCTTTCTTGCCAAATCTCATACAACACCACCATGGTGAGACTTTCAGAAAACCTTCATCAATCGAAAATTCTAATTCCCGCTCCTTATGTCCGTGTAAGACTTTTGTACACTCGAAGCGGGCTTTAAACGCTCTGCGGATTAACCTTTTCGACCTTTCCGCCCCATAAACCAAACTACGCGGTCCCCTTGGTTCAAACCAACCGCGGTGATCTGCACACCTTCGCCTCATGAGCTTCAAACGGTATCCATCCCGTAGCTTGATAGCTATTATTATACGAAAACTCGATGAGGTAGGTGATCATCCCGACTTATCCAAGACGCATGCCCTCGCATGTCCTCCAAAGTTTGAATAGTTCTCTGCGCTTGCCCGTCGGTTGAGGATGAAAGGCGGTGCTCGGTTTGTTCCCCAGTCCCCACGATCTTTCTCGAAACGTATTTTCGGTGCGTAAATTGAGCACCACGATCCGAAATGATGTCGGAACGCGTGTCCCGGCCTACAATCTCATTAACATACTTGGCGTACTTTCTGCTGAATCGGCATGGTCTTGGCGGGAAAAAATGGCGGCGACTTAGTAAGCATCACGATCACCCAAATTGAATCATACTTGTCCTAGTTGTGCGGTAAACTCCGCCACGAAGTCCATATTGATCATTTCCCATTTCGGTGCAGGAATCTCGATGTTTTGAGCCAAGCCACCGGCCTTTGTGTTCGACTACTTCACGACAATTCGGGCACATTTAGCCACAAAGTTAGAACATATCAACCTTCTTACTCGTTCCACCAATAAATTCTTTGATCATGGTACATTTTAGTGGATCACAGGATGAATGGAATACACCTAGAACATGAGCTTCGACATGATTCTCTACGAAGACCATCTACATCACGGAACACACAATCACCTTGCAATCAAGGTACCATATCGCTCCCCTTGTTCAAAAGCCGTCGTCTTGTGCTTGTGAATCCCTTCTTTCAGTCGCAGCAAGTAGGGATCATTAAAGTTTCTCCTTGGATTTAACAACTAAAGAGGAAAGAGCTCTGTGATTCAACCACACCGCCATCCTCGGTTCCAAAGTCGAACTCCAGAGACTAACAAGAACTTCCTTCCTCATAATTTCTTGTCTTCGCCCGTGGGCCTAAACTAAGCAAGCGATGCCGCATTCTGCTAAGAGCATCCGCTACAACATTTGCTTTCCTGGATGATACAAAATATTGTCCACGTCGTAGTCTTTTAACAACTCGAGCCACCTCCTTTGGCACCAGGTTCAACTCTCTTTGCTTGAAGATATATTACTGAGACTCTTGTGATCGGTGAAAATATCATCTGCATCCGGCTATACAAATAATGACGCCATTTTCAAAGCAAATACAACGGCCAACTGCAAGGTCATGGGTCGGATAATTCTTCTCGTGAACTTCTTCGACGCGATGCATAAGCAATCGCCTTACCGTTGCATTAAGACACACCCAAGACCAACTCTGGAAGCATCACGATAAACCCACCGTATCCACCGGACCCTGCGGTAACGTCAAAATAGGAGCCGAAGTCAATCTGGATTTTAATTCCTTGGAAACTCGCTCACTGGCATCGACCAGCGAAATTTAACTTCCTTCTTCATCAACTTGGTCGATGGTCAATAGATGAAAAACCTTCACGCAATTCCGTAGTAATTTGCCAAACCCGAAAACTACGAATATCCGTTGCGATATGGGATTACTGGGCCAATTCCTAACGGCCTCAATTTCCCAGAGTCAACCCCGAACACCCGGTCACCGTAAATCACATGCCTAAGAAGGCCCTACGCGACTCGAGCCAAAATTCACACTTAGAGAATTTTGCATACGGCCTAAATTCTCCGGTCCAACGAGAATTGTCAAGGACTATACGAAGGTGTTCTAGCATGATCTTCACGACTACGGGGAGTAAATGAGGATATCATCTATGAAGACAATGACAAGAATCAGTCCGAGGTATGGCAAGACTCTATTCATCAAATCCATAAATGCGTCGGGGCATTGAGTCAAACCGAAGGACATGACACGAAACTCGAAATGACCATATACGGTTCTAAAAGCCGTCTTAGAATATCTCGCTCCTTAACCTTAATCGATGGTAACCGGACCGAGATCTATCTTGGAGTAACATTGGGCACCCCGAAGCGATCAAATAAGTCATCTATTCGTGGAAGAGGGTATTTGTTCTTGATTGTGACTTTATTGAGCCGGCGATAGTCGACGCACACACGCGAAGAACCATCTTTCTTGCGCACAAAGAGAATCGGGGCACCCCATGGAGAGACAACCGGGGTCGGATAAAACCCTTGTCTAGAAGATCTTTGATCCTTGAGCCTTAGCTCTCGTAATTGGTGGAGCCATCCTATAAGGTGGAATAGATATAGGTTTCGTGTCGGGGATAGTCAATCCCAAATCAATCTCCTATCGGGAGGGATTACCGGAAGATCCTCGGGAAAGACTTTGGAAACTCATTAACAACGGGAACGGATGCAAAGAGGTTCGGGTACTACGTCTGAATCCCTAACCCGAACGAGATGATAGATATAACCCTTAGACACCATTTTTCTTGCCTTGAGGTAAGAGATAAACCTACCCTTAGGGCTTAGCAATTACCCTTCCACTCTAAGACCGGCTCATTAGGAAACTTGAAATTTACTAACTTTGGTTCTACAATCAATCATTAGCATAACATGAATATAACCATCCATGCCCATGATTACATCAAAATCTACCATTTCTCAACTCACATAATCAGCCATAACATGGTGATAGACTGATCGGCGGGATGTACCTTTAATCACGTCGGGCTACAATTACCAAATCGGAGTTGACACTTCGAAAGGTTCTTTTAGCTTTTCGTGTTCAATACCAAATTTTCTAGCAACATAAGGGGTGACATAGATAGGGTGGATCCAGAACCACGAGAGCATAGACATCGAAACCGAAAACGGTGAGCATACACAACATCAATACGAGCATCGGTATCCGGCGACGCCCTACCAAAGCATACAAACGGTTTTGGGGCCACCGCCGCGTCGTGAGTCCAACCGGGTGCACGTCCCCGCCCGAGTTTGATTATTACGAGGAACCACGGCGTCGATCGGTCCGATTACCTCCCGTGCCCCGTCCGAT
This sequence comes from Lycium ferocissimum, assembly GCF_029784015.1. Taxonomy (NCBI): domain Eukaryota; kingdom Viridiplantae; phylum Streptophyta; class Magnoliopsida; order Solanales; family Solanaceae; genus Lycium; species Lycium ferocissimum. The sequence continues at coordinate 19,664,790 of NC_081345.1, forward strand.
CGAAGGGCACCCGCCGAATACGGCCCGGCCGACCACACCCATAGCAAATATTTGATCCTTTGCCGATGCCTCCTCCCACACTTAGCACAAATATTGGTGAAGTTATCGAGTCACCGGCGAGACGGATTTCGACGGCTCGAAATGCGAAGCCGAGACGGAACGATCTCTCCCGTTATTCATCGGGAGCACCGCCTCACGTGGACGGAGCGGGTCCCTCTTGATAAAGGCCTCTAATCTCGTTCCCCACCGAATCGTCCGACAGAATTAACCTCTTGTCGAACTCCTTGTCTTTTCTTCGCAAGGCTTCCTCCCTTCTTTATTATTGTTTTACGAGCAACCATTCGAGACGGTCATTCCCCCATTCTCGTGCGTGCAATGTTCCCCATCACACAAACGAGAATCAAGTCCTCCAACAAACCTTCTCACTCTCGCCCTCCCTATAATTGTCGGCACCATATCGGGCATCTTGTTTTGACAAACTCCAAATAGTAGTCCCGAACCGATTTTTCCATTCTTTCTTGTTGTTAATTAGCTTCCCCGACCTCTACGGGATGATGAGAATGCACTTGCAAACTCATCCCATGTAGCACGGCGCATCCTCGCCTGATAATTCCCAAGATTCGTACGTGTGTTAGCAATGCTTTCACCGATGAGCTCCGGAATGCTTTTCGGTCGTGATCGCCATGTATATGCAAGATCTTCGAAGAGCATCTATGTAGTCCGAGGGTCTTCGTCTTTCTTTGTCCCCGAAGACTTGTTACGGGGGGATTCATTCTGAGGAAATCCCTAGTCCTAGAAGACTCTCCATTATGCCCTGAACTTGACCCAGATTCCTGACGTTGGGCCTGAGCTGCTACCAGTTGTGTGAGCATGTTGATAGCATTCCTAACATCTCCATCCGTACTCGCAGAGGGAGGGGCAACCGTGGAGCGTCCGGGCCGGCCGTCCGAGTCGGAACGGTCAAGCCGTGGGTTGCTTCCACGCTAGCCCTTTGGCTGGTGGCTGTGTTCCTTTTCTTGTACGTTCTCTTGTAAGGCATTTTCTGAAAATACGTACACGCACGAATTAGAAGGATATCCTAAAAGTAATGCTCTAACTGCACGATCTAGAATATGAAAGGAGTGAGACAATCCTGGATGTCTTGGTGGTCAACCTCGTTTATATGTAATGGGCCCTCACACATATAAAAGTGACCCCATGGACACGGTTTCATAGACTCCCTAAAGACTCTTGAACCTAGGCTCGATACCAAGCTTTGTCACGCCCCGAACCATGGCTCGGCGTAACACTTGGCACTGGGCTCGCTTGCGTGTGTCCGAGCGAACCTCATGGCTTGCTTGTCAACATGGGCATCAAACAATATATCTATGTGACGCAATTTAAATAAATCATGAAAATATAATTTGCGGAATAAAGTCTTGAAATTATCTCATAGCATGAAAATTCATGAAACATAATAGTCTGCAAACATGAAAGCATAACTGACTCTGTGAACTAATATCTGTCTATGAAACCTCTAAAACATGTCTGAATACTGACTACCAGGACATGGCCCTGGACTACCATAATCTACATACTAAATATAGACTCCATGTTGAACCCCGAGAGGAGTGGGGCTCACCAATAAGCTGATACTGAGGTGATCCTACTACGCAGGCGTATGCTCCTGAAAATCGGTATCTGCACCGTGAAGTGTGCCCGGCAAAAGGGACGTTAGTACATGATGAATAGTACTAGTATGTACAACTCGCTGAAATGAAGAACATGGCATACATAGGTATAGAACATGAACAGAAACTGAATGGGACTTGAACATGAGCATTTAACGCGAGTAAAGTCCGAAAAACAAGAATTCAATGAAAATACATGTATATAAAACTTCTTGTAACATGGGGAATGCTATAGTGTAACCGACAACATGATCTTTACTTGCGCCCTACCGGAGAACACTCACACCTTGCCGTGGATATGAGATTTAAGTAATAATAGCATGTAAGGATCCAAACCGCATAACGAAGGTGTCGCCTACTTGCCGACAACCCTTATCCTACGGTGGCAACGTAGTTTCAAAGTTATCCGAGCCTTCTCGGTTAACTAAGCAATCCCAAAAACATGAACATGATATAGTTGGCTAAGAAGCCCACGAGTTTCGTGAAATAACTTGTAAATAACTTGTAATCATGATTTCACGAAATAACTTGTCATAATCTTGCAAACATGTTCTTGATTCGTGAGTAGAAACAATAGTTCATAAATATATAGATATATAATTTGACTTGAAAACATGCTTGTAACTTGCTACATAAAATCATAAAACATGATAAGAACACACGAGGAATAATTCATGATTTATGGATTAATGTGGGGTTCCTAATAACCGTAATGGAAGATTAGGAATACAATAACGATTATGGATACAAAATTCATATACATAGATACATAATTACGGGCTACCAATATGTTGGGTTTAATGCCCTAGGGTTTGAATTTCATGAATATCAAGAAACGAAGCATGGGAAGAACGTAGAGATTCCCACATGTGGATGGAAGTTCTACATACCTTAATTGTTTCAACACTTGAGTTAGAGACCTGAGTTTTGAAAGTATTCCCCCAATTCTTGATTCTTGAGTCTTGAACGGGTTTAGTTAGGGTTTACCAAGGATGTTGGGTGGAGGAGATACCAAAAGCAAGAAATCCCTACGAGATGTTTAATCAACACTTGCATGTGCTCCACAAGGAATACCAATGATTTAGCTGCTGAATAATGAGTCCCAGACCCTAGAAAACCTATTTATATTATGTCCAAAAACGAGAAACAACTTCTAGACGAGAATACCCTGACACCATATGCGATTCGCACATGGTGTCGCATGTGCAACATGCGAGTCGCATGTTGCACCGCATCGTCGCAGGTGGTGCACACCCTTACGCCTTCTTTGGTACCTCTCTGTCACCAGATGCGACATCATATGCGACTGCATGTACCACAACATGGTGTCGCATGTGGTGCACAGCCTACGTCTTTCTTTGGTTCTCCGTGCAGTACTACAAATGCGACTCGCGTGTGTAACATGCGACCGCACATGGAGTCGCGCAGTGTCGCCGGGTTCGTTTCAGATTTCTTTTAAGTCTAGGATCATGATCAAAGTTCGAGTTAAAGGTACGGGGTGTTACACTGAATAAAGATATCAGGGTTTCACAAAAAATAGAACAATAAACAGCAATAAGAATCTTTTAATGTTTCTTCAGTTAAGACATATTAGTAAGTAGCTATAGTGGTAATTTGACAGTTGAAGGGCAATTTTAGATTAAAAAAATGCAGAAGGGTTTCAAAATGGCACAAATTCAGATGCTTGGAAAGCAAATAAGAATGAGGCGATAAATGATATGCTTACACTAATGCCAACAATTGCCAAAATTAACTCATAAGCCAAACAAGGATTTTGGTGATATCATAATTAGGCTAAAATCGACAAACTTTATTTAAAGTTATTAATTATATCATTTACTCAACTAAGCCATATTTAGGTATGAAGTCATATCTAAAGGGTGCGAACCGTATGAACACAAGTTGACATTTTAATCAAAATCCAGCGATGCGCACAAACAAGTTCTTGTACTGATTCTAGACACTTAAACTATCACTTGAACATTAGATTCAGTCTTCAGAGAACATACAACTAAAGTCAAAGAAACGCCAATAGTTAAAACAGGATTATTTCATGATTTGAAAATACATGCTTCCCAAGAATTTTGCTTAAAAAGGGTTTTAACAGAGCACATAACAAATTAGAGGAGCAAGTTGAGCTAGTTAAAGGCAAAAAGATCACTGAACTGACAGCAGGCAGATGGTACCAGTTTCACATTTTAAGGGGAAATATATGGCACACGGAAGGGGAAACTGGCAGCAGACAGATTGTTTATTTAATGACCATAGGAGTTCTGTTTCATCAATTTATATCACACATATACATAGTTATAACTGCAGATTACCCAGCCTCCAGGATGCTTAAGAATTTTTGAAGCCTAAGACAACACATAATCACCTTGACACAACTTGTTCAGTTTCTGGTTCAGGCTAACAAAGTGACTCCGGAAACATAGAGGTTGTATACGAACACAAACCTACACCAATGATAGTCCATTCCCTTTTACTTGAACTATCATGGAATTATCTCCATTTTCCTTTAGCAACATAAAATTCATCCTATGTGAATTAACAATCATATGCATACCTAGTATTAACCCTTAAATATGCAGCAACGGTCATCACTAGTGGATTAAAACACACATGGAGTCTAACAGGGGAGATATTACTACTAGCATCCTATTCTCAACGTAATAGGGGATTGAATCATTAAATAAAAATGACAGAGAAATACAGCTAACCGAGAGTTTAAACTAATTGATATCTGGAACATGAGCTAAAAAACAGGCACAATGCTGATTAAACTAATCATTTAGCATGCTTAAATCAAAAGAAACCTAAACTGACATTAGCATGTAAGTAGGAATTAAAATGCTCTTTAACATGACTAAAGTTAGCAAAAAATAACCAAACAAGACTAACACTTAACATATATCTCGCCGATTTGTACTAACACTTATCATAACTAGTCAACTTAGTACGTATAAAAAAACAATTAAAATGCTAAAAATATACTAGAGGAGGGAAGTATGCTGACCTTCTTCGGGTGCAGCAAAGTGGGGCTCGAACCTCTGATGTACCTCGAAACAACACAAACTCCAAGCTCTCGGGCACTCAGATTCGAACGAATAACGACAAATAAAACAGAACAAGCTTAGTGTTTTGAGACCGTATCAATAAAATTAAAAACTAGTATTTTATAAGAGGAATTTGAGCGGTGAAGGACTTGTATTCTTAAGGATTCGATGACGCTCAAGCTTAATATTTTTTAGGAATTTTTCGGGTTTTTCCACCTATTTCGAACTTGGGGGCTTGAGGCGGCTCCAAGCACTGTCCAAAACGACTCCAGAAAACGATTATTTATAGGATTTAAATTAGGGTTTGGGCTAGGGTTTTAAAATTTGGGCGGGATTTCACCATCTCTGATTTTCGTTTCAAAATCCTTTTCAAACACAAAACGTCGAAATCTCTCGTCATCGATCGAAGGCGTACCAAATAAAAGACAAAGTTCACTAAACTCGTACTACGAAAAAAAAATGAAAAGCAACGGTAAGAAACAATTTGAAATCAACAAACAACCAAAACTCATTAAGAATGATTCGTACGCAAGCCGAAAAAGAAGAAGAAAAAAGAGTTGACCTCTTTCAACGGTTGAATCCGAAATAGGGAAGGTACAGGCATTAATTTCCTTTCCCGAATTTGGCCATGCATGGCACGGGGAGGCGAAATGCGACTGTGATGTTGCTGTTTTTGAAGCGTGAAAGGAGAGAAAGAGGAGGAGAGAGAAAGGGGCGCGTCGAGTTTTGCACGGGAAAGGGGGTGGACAAATCTGTCCATGGTTAAAGAGAAGACTAAGGTTTGCTGAAAATGGAAAAGAGCAGAGAAAGAGGAGGGCAGGAGGTGTGTGCGGCGTGAAGGAGGAGAGGAAGGGGAAAGAACAGAGGGGGCGGCTGAATAGGGATCATTTTAGGTTAGGTGGTGAATGGATTAGGCAATGGGCCGGGTCAGTAGGTTTAGGTAGTGGACTGGGTAAATTTTCTTTTAGGCTGGGAGGTTTAAACAAATGGTGGGCTGGTTCATTGATGTTAGTGGCTGAGTGAATTAAAATATGGGCCAATTTTATGGACTGGTCCGAAAATAGTACGGGTTGATTGGGTCCGGTTTTGGATTAGATGAATTAAAACATGGGCTGAATGAAAGAAATAATTTAGGCTTCTAGTTTTAAATAAAAGACCTATTTCAATTAACTATATGCTAACGCGTGCCAAAATATTATCTAATATAAAAGTACGTAATTATTAGTGCTCAGATAAAAAGTTAAAATTATATGATGTCATGATAGTCGTGCAATAATATTTGGAGAGTCAACAGTAAATAAACGCTATTATTTAATTTTGCGAAAATAAATGCGATGCTTGTGCATAAGCTGGTAAATATGCTGAAATGCGAATTATAATAATATTGGTAATAATAATAACAAATAACAATAATAATAATAATGATAATGATAATAATAATAATAAGGATAATAGTGATAAAAATAATGACCTTTAGTGATTGTAATAGAACGATGAAATGCCGGTAAAATCTAATAAAAGTTAATAATTAGAGTAAAGTATAAATAATTATTTCATAAGTTGCTGAAAATACTAGAAGCATAAATAAATATTTTGAGGAAGACGGGACAAAATAGGGTGTCAACATTATATATACTTAGTTAGATGAAGTTTTATTTGTGTAGAATTTCCATTATATAAAAGGTTTGATTTTTTTTCTTTGAAAAGGGCTAACGTCATAGAGGGCGTAAGTATAGAATTTCATAATATTGAAGATGTAAGTATTTAATTTTAAAATACAGGAGGTCTACCCATAATTGAGTCACGGTGATATTTAGTGTAGTTAACCCTTTAAACTATTTCGATTTTACTTTAAAAATAAAATAAGTTACGTCTAATTAGCTTCGAAGGTCAATTAAATTAATTCTTGATAATAATAATAAAAAAATGGCACGCAATTCATGATGAACAAGATAATTATTCTTTTACTAGGTGGCAATGGCGCGTGTCAGCACGGGCCCAACATACTGAACTTAGAAATTTTTTTTTTTTTTTTTTTTTTTTTGGAAGAGGTGTTTTAGAGCAACAGTTTAATGATATAGGATATCAGTCATGACTAATGAGTTTGATTATCAATAGAGTATCCATATCACTTATTTCATAATGAAGCATAGTTTCATATCAAAAATACACACACGCTACTGTTGGAGGGTTTCAACATAGATTATATTACACAGTTTGGTAATCATATAAATGTTTTCTGCCTATGTGAAAGCACCGACTCTCCATGCACAACAAAAACAAAATTGCACAGAGAGTATGAATCTGAAATATATCAAAATGTTGTTCCTATGTACTCTTGGTTAGAAGAGACAATTGCTTGTATCATTTGCCATGGCAATACTCTGAACTCCTCTACAGTTTTTCAATACTGGGCGGCATCCCACATGGTATGAATGTAATAGGCTCTAAAATTTAAACTCAAATTTCAAAACCAAACTCAATGTTAGTGACAATGCCCGTCGTGCTTGATGCTATTGCAAAATTCTCCATCACAATCATATAAATCAAAATCACAAACAGAAAAGGCCTCATGTATAGATATTATACGAGCAAGAGAGACTCTAACTCCAATCTCTTAGTTGAGGAACAACCAATATAGCATAAAATAAATAGTAAAACAAAAGGGTTACCAAAACTCAACAAATCACCTTTGTCTTCAAACAAATTAATCTCACATAAGACAAAAACTCAGGCTTTTGTCTCTCAGTAAGCAACTCACTATCTTAGAGACACTCCTGCTACATGTGAGAAGCGATAAAGAAAAGGAAAGAGAGGATATGTTCTGTTCCCTATCTTCAATGTGTTTTGTTTCTTGCTGCTATCATTTCAGGCTAGATATTTCAACTTATTTTAGGCTTTTTCTTTTTCTCATGTTTATCAGATTCAATCCCCCTATTGCTTTTGGAGCACACATCTTGTCCCAAGCCACCAATGCCTTTTGAGTGATAACATTAACTCCAGACCAAATAAAGCTTCTACAATATGCCTCTATAGCCTTCATAACCTTTGATGGAATGATAAACATTTGAGCCCAGTATGCTTGGATCCCAAATATTACTATCTGCACTATTTGAATCCTGCCCTGCTTATGAGAGCTTTTTTGCTATCCAAGAAGCTATTCTAGCCATCACTTTATCAATCAGAGGCTTCCATTGCAATATACTGTGTTTTTTTTGTAGCGAGAGGAATGCCTAAATATCTAAATGGTAATTCTACTTGGCTATAACCCAGAACTTCTTGTTGTTGTTGTTTTTTTTCTTTTTTTTTTTCTTTTTTTTTTTTGGCTGCTTCACCTCAAAATTTACTCCTCCATAGTAGATAGCACTTTTGGATAGATTAGCTTGTAATCCAGAAGCTGTTGAGAATGCACTGAATTTAGCTTGTAGCCTGTAACTGAATGAACATCACCTCTGGCAAATAACAAGTTATTTGCAAAGCAAATGATAGATGAGTGATGTCCAACTTTGAGCACAGTGGGTGATATTTGAATTGCTTATCTTGTTTAAATGTCTTCAAAAGTCGACTCAGATATTCCATTACAATAGCAAATAAGAATGAAGATATTGGATCTCCCTGCTTAAGACCTGTTGCAGCATCAAAAGGTCTTGTGTACTTCCCATTCACAATAATTGAATAGTTGACTGTTGACACATATTTCATAATCCAACTAGTGAACTTGTTAGGGAAGCCCAAACCAAGCACCTGATGCAAATAATTCCAATCCACAGTATCATATGCTTTTTGGATATCAACCTTGATTACACACCTCGAAGAAATATTCTTCCCGGAATATGATTTTACTAGCTCATGAGCTAAAATTACATTGTCTGCCACTTTTCCTCATGGTATGAAACCTGCTTGTGTGTCTGAAATAATTGAGGGCAACACCTTCTGTAATCTAGAATCCAAAACCTTTGCAACCAATTTATAAAACACTGTGCAACATGCAATTAGCCTATACTCTTTAATATTTGCTGGATTTGGAATTTTCGGGAGAAGGGTAACTGCTGTACAATTTACTGATCTCAACAGTTTTCTTGTTTCAAAAAAATCTTTGACAGCTTCACATATGTCCAGTTTGATCACTTACCATGCTTTCTTGAAAAATAATGCATTATACACCTCCACCCAAAGGTACTTTATCATCTCCAATATCACTTAATCCTCTATAAATCTCCTGCTCAGTAACAGGTGCACACAATTCTAATTGTTGATCATGGAGCAAGACCGGTCCCAATTTCATGATCTGCAAATTCACTGCTGGTAAAGAACTGCATGTTGTGCCCATCAGTGATCTATAAAAAGCTATTATCTCCTCCTGAATTTGTCTCTTGTCAGTTAGTAATGTCCCATTCTGAGCAGTCAGCATTGAGATCCACACATCAAATGTCACTATACATACATAATAGCACCTCACTATAGCAGTCACGAAATTTTCGGACAAACACTGTCATTATAGAGAGGTTTGACAGTATAATTTCCTTTGTTAAGTATGTTTTGAATGATAAATAAAATGTCTTTGTTCTAAATTAGGTAAGATGTTGGTTTAGCATCATTTGAGAGTTGATCATGGAAAATAGTCACGGTATTGAGTTTAAATTTTTAGCAATTATGTAGGTTATGACATACTTTTTAGTTGTTAATTTTGCTTGGCATATGTCACGGTGCTTGCGAAGAAGACAAGATAATAAAAGGGATAAGGCACTATTATCCCCCTGAACAATACCCGAAGTTGATACGACATATCTTACCTTTTCATAGGTCCTATTACCCTCTTAAACTTATTTAAAACGGAATAATTATTCCCCTAAACGCTGATGTCCACTCTCATATGGGAGAGTGACATACAATTTCCTTGCCACATGTGTATTTATTTATTTTCTTTTTAAAAAAAAAAATTCAGCTCACGTGTCAATTTTTTTTAAAAAAAAAAAGATAAAAAGCTAAATTTTCTTTTTTAAAAAATTATTTTTAAAACCCGTTTTTTAAAATAAAAAAAAATTGAAAATTTGATAATTTTTTTTTAAAAAAAAACATGGATTAAAATACTGAATTTTCTTTTAAAAAAAATGAATTTTAAAGCCCTTTTTAAAAAAAAAAAAAAATTGGAAATTTGATTTTTTTTAAAACCCATTTGTTTAAAAAAAAAAAAAAAACTGAAAACATGAATTTTTTAAAAATATGGAAAAATGGATTTGTTAAAAATATGGAAACTTGATTATTTTTTTAAAATGTCTTAAAAAATCTTGATTTCATTTTCTTAGGACACTTTTATTTTTCAAATAAAATCCGGAAAAAGGGTTTTTCTTGTCAAAATGTGAAAAAACTGAATTTTGAAAAAGTTAATTATTTTTTTAAATTGTGGAAAACCCGTTTTTTAAAACTAGATTTATTTTCATATTTAAAGAAAATACAGTTTTTTAAGAAAAATATTAAGTTTTCCCTTTTTTATGTTTCTCACTCTCTCAAAGAGTGATAGTGCCATATCCCATAATAAAACTTGTGTAAGTTTCATCAATTGATGTTCCTTATTCTTGACATATCATTTGATAAGAACGACTGAAAACAGCAATGTACTAATGTGCTCTTCATGTTTCTCTTTTAGGATTGATTTGCTTCTTCTGTACTGTGAAAATGTGTTGGTTTTGCTTACTCAAAGCACCAGTTGCATAGTTTATTGTAAGTTGTCTTTCCTTGCAATTTTTGTATTGGCTTGTTCGATCTTTCTATAAGTTTAGCCCAGTGGACTATTGTTTGAAACTTGACACATATTTACTTCTCGGCTATATTTTGTATATATTTTTATTGCTTCTTCTTCATTCTCTTTATATTACTTAATCACAATAAGAAACTATAGCTGACTAGCCTGAGCTTATTGAATCCTCTATATACATCCACTCAATTTGGGTTGGCAGAGAGCCAGTGTAAAAAAGTTCTCCCTGCTTCCAGAAATATTTTCGGGTATCCAGTAGCCAATGGATTATTATCCTATCCTGCTAGAAGAGGGGAGTATCTTGTGTACATGTAAGCATTGAAATGAATTTACAAAAGGAGCTGTGCTAACAATCCAATTGTACAAAATGGAAACTCTAATGTTTTTTTTCTTTCCTCAAAATTTCTAGTCCAGTGAGCAAACTAGAACATAAGCCAACAATAATGTCTTGCATAACATGTGTGAGGGCAAAGTTCACCTCATTTTGAATACTATCGTAATGAGGGATCTCTTGTATTTCCTTTGAACACCTCACAAATCAAAAAATACTATGAAGACCATGGATTAGCTAATGCTCCAATAACGAAGTCCGTTAAAACCATCTCTGCTTCCAAATGGATAACAACATCTGCTTTAACTTCCCTAACTAATGCAACAGTTGCCTCTCGAGGCATGAACATTAGCAAAAAGACTCCAATAACATGCTGATCTCCACAATACCTGGAAACCAAATCCATGAGGCGGATGCTGCATTCTTCGCGAATCAGATCTATGATCCTTGAGAAGAAAGCCTTGTCTTTGGTATCAAGAATGATGCAACAGCAAGAAATGTTTTTATTGGTTGCAAATGCATCAGCTGTTTCAACACTAAAACCCAAGTAAATCATCAGCTCTCAAGCTGCTTGTAGATGGCACCAGCAAGGCAAGCGATAACATCACTATGATTTTGAGACAATGATAGCTAGAAGAAAATATGAAGCGAAGCCACAAACAGAGATGTGATAAACATCAGCAATGCGTAAATGCTCTGATAATTATACCTAATAATAACAAGAGCACTGTCTTGTAGCACCTTTATCTCCTCTTAATAACCTGCTAAGAGGGGATTATAAAACCAGCAAGACTCTGCCAAATTATGAAGGTGCCATTCATACAGCAAAAAACAAAAAGATCTGCCAAATTTAGAGAACAAACGAGCAAAGGCCATTGATGCCAATAATATGCAGAACAATATTCCAACAGCTCTACATGTTAATAACCATGAAAAGAGAGTAACTAATGTGAATAGGGGCATAATAGTCCCTCTGGAAGAGCATATACAACCAGAGGCGAAACCAGAATTTGAAGTTCATGGGTTCTGAATTTGCTATCGAACCCATATTCATCACAGTTACTGGGTTCACAATTAAATATTTATACATATCTAATAGATTTCCTGAAACGTATATAAGATATAAACAAAAAACTTATACTCTCCCTCCTCCCCTGTACACAACATCAACTCTAAAGATCAGTGCAGGATATGAAATCAGTGGGGTTAAGAAATAAGAACAAAGGAAATGAAAGCAAACCGAAACTTGACTTTCTGTGGTTATTAAAAGAAAAGGCTTCCTGGAAAGTCCAGCATAATATTAATTGTGAAACTGAGCATAATATTAATTGTGAAATTGACATATCCATTCAACATATTACTATCCAAAAAGAAAACTATCGGGACTACCGCTAATACAATATCTTGAATACCACTAATAGGTCACAATATCTTGAATTGCTGACAAAATCATTAATCAATTTGTACAACAGAGAGGTCAGCTTCTCAGCACGAAAATCTATGAGTAAAATTAAAAAGCACGTGCCATTTCACTTTAGATTGTTTTATTTCTGGAGCCTTCTTACAATGGTGATTACAATTCAAATTCGTCTTCAAGCTTGAGTGCCTCTGAAGCAGCTTCTTCCTCTTCATCATCAATTGCAAAATAGGGGTTATGCGCCTTAGGCCTAAAGTTATACCCAGTAAAGACATAGAAGGCAAGTGTAGCCAGTTCAGCAGCCACCACACTAGTCCACTGATACCGATACGAAGTAATGGTCTCCAGAGCATAAATGACAACCCTCGTGAAGTATATATAACATATCACAATAATATAATACTGCCTAAACAATGTCAACTTCATCAAGTTCACAGCCGCTTTACCATCAGTCTTTGCTGCCTCACGCAAGTTCTTAATCGACCACACAATAGGAAACAACACAGCACAACAACACACAATATCTACAAGCAAGAAAACCTGCTTCCACGTATACGATCTCTCACCAAACGGGCCAGTTTCATCAATCACAACTTGTGCAACATTAGCCACAACTTGCAACGGTATCACAACCATCAAAACCTTCTTTTCTTTATCTTGCAAATAAGGCTTCACAAATGACCAACCAGTACCAATCAAAACAATCAACGTAAATAACGTAATCCCTTTCAAGAAACTAAATATATAGAACAAAACATCCCAACCATGAGCAGTTCCTGTTCTCTTAATATACGATTTATCTTCAGCTTCACTTAACAAATCCAATGCCTTCAGCACCAATACCGCGAGCATAAAGAAATGAACTTTATAAACAGTTAACCTTTTCCTATAAAGGGTATAAACCCAAACAGTCCCTAACAACACATACACCATAAAAAACAACAAATATATAACAGGAAGTGCAGTTTTCCCAGCTGATAAAAAATCAAGATTGCCACTTTTTGGGTTAAAATTATACATAACAGAACGTACATTCATAGTAACTTCCAAATTGGGCATACAATTAGCAAAAGCAAGAGTAAACTGATTAGCATCAGATACACTAAACGAGGCAGTGAACTCACGCGCCTGCGGTTGCAAGTGGTCAAAAGTGAAGACTTTTTTTATAAGATTAGATTCAAGTGGACACTGAATTTCACCTTCTTGAAGTTGTTCAAGCACGTGTACCCACGCGTCTAGGGTACATAGGAAAAACCCTAATTGAGAAATTGGGGTTTTCTGGTTATTGGAGAAAGAGATGTCGGTTACGGTTAGGTTTAAACGACCCGAATGGGTGTACCCGAATTCGTCAAAAGGGATAGTGGAACGTGAATCGGATCGGATCTGTGTGGATCGGATCTCAGCGACGGTGACCCGGATTGTGAGAGTGATGGTAATTACGAAGAGTGCAAAACGCGCAGCCATTGATTGAACAACACAATCAATTGAAGTGAAAATTTCAGATTCCACTTTGACAAAGGACTCTGTCTTTTATTGTATTGTGTACGATGTTGAATGTTATTTATTGTAACTGACGAGCTGGCAGAAATCAAGAATGTCGGTTGGGTTTAGTTGGGTTTTAGGGGGAAAAACAGAGCGTGTGAGATGGGCAGGATTGAATAGAGGAGAATAGATGGATAGTATTATTTTAATAGTATGTTTGTTCAAGTTTCTAAAATCAGCCAATTTTAAAAGTACTTTCAAAAAATTATTTTTGGTGCAAAGCAATTTGTGTTTGACCAATTAATTTAAAAAGCACTTTTGAGCAGTAATTAGTATTTGGCCAAGATTTTAAAAAGTGTTTCTATGTGTATTTTTCCCAAAAGTATTTTTCAAAAAAAATGTTTTTTGGTAGCTATTTTTTAGCAAAAACGCTTCCTGTTAGTCCCCAAGACTTATCTTCTCCCAAAAGCTTGACCAAACACCTCGTTTTTTTTTTCAAATAAGCACTTATTGAAAAAATAAGTACTTTTGAGGGGAAAATAAGCTTGGCCAAACAGGCTATGATTCTTGATGCTCCTCAATTAATGTAAGTCTTTAATGTATACAAAGGGTGTGTTTGGAAATCACAGCACACAATTTATACAGTATAGTAATTTTAAGGGATATTTCAATAATATACAATCTAGTATAAAATATTATATTCACGTAGTCATATTTTAAATTTACATTCACATAGCCAACTTTTTTCTTGCAATAATGTTTATACATACGATATACAACATTACACGCTTATTGTGGGGAGCGGATCAACCTTGTATAAAAGTGTATAATAATGTACAAGAGGGTCATTTCGGGTAAGATTAGAAATATGGGCCATTTCGGATAAATATTTTCTCCAAATAAACATAAAGTGTTATTTTTCCTAATTTTAAAGGGAGGAATTTTCCTATTTATAAAAAGGTGCTTATAATCTTCTTTGACCAGCTTAGTCAAATAATTCTAAATAGAAGTCTAATTTAAATTAAAAATTAATAATAAAAATTAAATAAGCTTCTATACGCGTAACAAGTATATGTACATATAAGAAATATTAAATATTATCTATTATTATATATTTAAAATAAAATTTTAATAAAATAAATTGATAACTGATATCTTAAAGAGTAATCGATATATTCAGTAATCGATATATTCTAACTCATGCTAATATAATATGAAGATCATGATTCATCCTTTTGTAAACAACGGAAGGATATGGATGAATATAAAAAGTAATTTTCTAGAATAAGAATACTAGGTAAACATGCTTGATACTCGGTAAATTCTGAAAAACTTAAGGATCCCAAATAAGGAAGAAGAGTTTATGGGAAGCATTCATGAAAATTACTGATGTGCATTGGGTGGAACCGTGGAAGTCACACACAAAATAAAAGAATAACTTGTTTCTTCATCACAAATAGCTGGCCATTTTATTTATTTATCAAGAATTAATTTAATTTTCGAAGTTAATTAGACATAACTTATTTTATTGGGTTAATAACACCTTTGGTCCCTCAGTTATTGGTAAATTTGATTTTAAGTCCTGTGACTGTTCAACTACAGTATTAAATTACCCGTGTATTATGTTAAAGTTGTATTGTTTCTCCATATTTCAGGGTAATACAGTTTTAAAATAGTCTAAATATACTCATATATTTTCTACAAAGAGACCAAAATCATATATTTTAATTAATTAAAGGTTAATGTACTAACTCATATTATCACAAGAACCAAAATTAGAATTTATCCAAAGCTGAGGGACCAAAAATATAATTATCCCAATTCTATTTATTTTTAAAGTAAAATCGAAATAGTTTAAAAGGAGAAAACTTTAAGCGGGCAACTAAAAAGTAAAAAATGATTTAAAAAAACATATTACTCCCTTTGACCCAAAAAGATTATTTTTTTTTTATTTGGCATAAAATTTAAGAAATAAAAGAAAACTTTTGAAATGTGTGATCCAAAATAAGCTTTAAATATTTGTGTGGCTGTAAATTATCGTATAAATGTCACGCCCCAATTTCCGAGGGACGTGATGGGCACCCGACCTCGATTTAAGGCCGAGCGAACCCGCAGACCTTTATCGCACACAAATTTTTTTTTTCTAAATCGTACCAAAATATAATACATATCAAACCAAATCAAGTCTGTAATCTGACAAAATATTATACATAACACTGCACGACACGTCGGCTGATGAAGCCGCGCACACACAACGGACATTGTATACCCACACCACTGTCTGCAAAGTCTCTAGTACCATCCAGAAGACATAACGTACATACTCTGACTCAGCAGTACTCCGGAAGGAATTGGAGCTCTCCAATCATACTGGAACGTCTTCACTCATACGTGGTACACGCGCGGCATGAAACGCGGCCCGAAGGACGGAAATTCGATTTTAAGATGTCTTGAGTATGTAAAGCCAGAAAACCGCAAACAAAATCATAACCATACCTAAAGTGCAAAGATATGACTGACAGACCCATAACCGGACTCAGAGATACAGACCGTAACAGACAGAACCTTAGTCGTAAAATCGCGTCAATACAGAAATATAACAGACAGAGTCGTAACAGAATCGGGCAGAAGGCCTACCAAACGAAATTAGGATCGGAAGTACGGAGATACGTCAAATAGATCTAGGCGTACGGATGTGTGTC